>NW_028247976.1:0-311528 GCF_964263255.1 Lissotriton vulgaris
CACAGTGATATATTTAGTATCATGTTTTACTTGCCTTAGCTTTGAAATTGCTTGGGGACACATTTTAACATATTGTTTTAACTGTGATGGCACGCACATAAACACAACCATATTTACATAACATAAGGCGCTGTGGGTTAATTCACAAAACAATTATGAGTACAGGCAGGAGTACTACAGGACTACTGTTGTACCTGCTCTCACGTGCCTTTGTGAATTGACCTTGCAACATCCAACTTGCCATTACTAAAAGTGTAAAGAGTGCACAGCCTTTTCTATGTGTACTATCTGTATATGAATATCTCCTGAATATTCCCTGGTTAGATATTTTGTGACCAATTCACTAATGCATGTGAGAGTCAGGGGGTAACGCAGGCCTGACTGCGGCCTCTGCGGTGCAAGCGGCCTCCGCCATTCAGGGGACTCCAAATCAGCCCCAGGCATATATATTATATCCTGACGCATGGTAGTCGCAGGGGTCCCTCCCTAGATTCTGCAGGGCAGCCCCACCATGTTACTTTACGCCCCTAGTGAGACTATGTAAAAGAATACTACAGGAGTACTACTTTAACACCAATATGCATTTGTGACTAGTCCGTTTATTCATAACACGGGTACTAATATATCCACATTCAATCATTTATTACTAATTCAAACTCCATATTGTTATCACAGTGGAGACTAGATAGCTCCACTGTTACTTCATCGAATGTTTCCTAAAAGCTGCCCTTAAATCCCACATGCAGCGAGAGGATTCATGTTGCTAAGACAGTAAAATAACAACTAGCTTGACTACAAATGCTCATCAAGTTCTAATTAAATAGCTTTGTGTGCACACGAAGAACAGCATGGCATAAATCATGTATAAAAATCTGCATAGATAATATGGTATGTATTACTGATTGTTGGGGAAGGGTATCTTCAGTGTGGCCTAGTTGAGGCTTCATTGCTCTTGATTCAAGGCCCCCTACAATTGTAATAAAGTTTGTGTGGTTGTGTGTGTGTGTGTATGTGTGCGCGTATGAGTGAGTGTGTGTATATATATACACATCAATGGTAGTGTGACTGAGGCTAACTGGTTTAGATTGTATGGATGGGCAGCAAGGTATGCTTTAAAAGGGAACGGTCAACTTTCAAAGCAAATGGGGTGATTTAGGTGTACAAAGGATTCACTGGAGGTGCGCTTGCATTCATACATCTATTTACACATGTGTAATATTATGTGTGAGCAAATCCTGCCTCTGGAGTGGGAGTTCTGAGCTGGGATGCCATTGAGACAGGGTCGGAGATGCAGTCCTATCAAGCAAGGGGAGGAATACATCTTTTTAGGAAGACATTTGGGAAGAAATGCCTCTATAATTGGCAGAGGTGCAGGGGCAAGTGGGTCCTAAAGGGATAATATTTTGCCTGCTGTGAAAAGATCAAAAAAAGTGCATTTACACAAATGCTATTGCATCTCCTCACGTGCAAACGTGAGCTTTGTAAAATGCAAAAACCCATTCGCGTGGTCATAATTTGGAATTCATAAAACGTTTCCAGGCGTAGTTATGGAAACCTACAATCGTCCAGGAGAAACCTTTGTGAATTCTTGATATCAGTAAATGTGCACCCTGATTAGGTTCGTACACCTACAGTTGCAGGTGTACAGATATGTTTGCAAATCTGCCCCTTGCCTGCAACAACAGAAAATAAAATCCACACACCCTCCAAACAGAGGTCAACTATCCGCTGTAGGTGAATTAAAAAGGCTTAGACGTTCCACTCTGAAGCATGGAGGCCTGGGGTTTCACTTAGTGTTTCACCTGTGTTCACCCAGATCAGGACCTAAGCAAACCTTTCGGGAAGATGTTCTACTTCTACAACCACCAGTATTTATATAATCAATGCTCTGTTTGTACCAGCTGTTGTGCAGGCCTCTCGCGACTGAGACGAAGGAGAGAATTGGCTTGCGCATGTGAACATTAGGTGAAAGTGCGTATGGACACATGCAATGTTGTAGCGAGGGTGCTGTGGGACCTAATGCGACCAAGGAAGACATGCCTCTCTCCCCTGATTGGGCAGTAAAAGACAACAATATTTGGGTTGCAGTGGGTCCTTAGAGCCCAATGATCCAGTGCCTAGTACTACTTCGTCTACAGCTCTGTTGCTACTACGTCCCTGGACTCATGCCTAAGCCTCTCTATCCCAACGCGTGCTCGTCATAAACACTTAATGAGCGAGAGGCTTGGCTCTGCAGACCTCTGCAAATCTTGATGACTGAGCCCTACTAAATCTAAATTGGCTCCATTTACCACCAGTCTTGCCAACCAATAAATCACAGCACTCCACATATTAGATTCTGCTTAAGGTGTAGATGTGCAGCGAGTCCTGTCGGCTCAGTGGATTGGCACTGAGTTATAGGTAGCCTCTTACTTATGGGTCACTGACTCAGATCTCGCGCGGCTTGCCAGCGACTGCAAGTCATTACTGTCTCGTAGCTGCTCAGTGGTGTATGGAGTAGGAGATGGTGGTCTCACTTGAGCTCCTTCCATGAAAGCGCAGGTGTTGGAATCACCAAAATGAACAGCGCGGTTGAGCGCGGCTGACAAATTGAGCGGTGTACGGATGCCCATATTGGCACTTCCGCGCAGGGTGGATTTTATGAATATGTAGAAACATCCGGCCCAAGTGCTGTCACTCTTGCATTGTTCATGACAGACAACTAATGAAATGGCTTCGAAGTATTGGCACACCCTAAAATATGTACGATATATGGCTGATCAGAGGATATTTACACTCTCCTTCTGTGCATTATAGATGTTAAATTAAACTGACATGAATTGCTGTTATAGGGTATGAAACTGGAGCTTGGAGTTTATATATCAGCTGGCTGCAGTTTAGGCTCTTAGATGATTTAAACAAAAAATGTCCTTCTGCGAATCACAGTGCAGTACATTCTGCAGTGCTCTCCGTTAGGTCTCAGTGCTGGCTTTTCGATACATTGCCGGATTCAGTGGTGAACAGTGTTAGCTGAATAAGCCATATTCAGAATTCCTTGTCTTTAAATAAAGTGGCAAACATTGTTGTGGCTCTTTTGGAAAGTGAAGAGGCGCTGGCTAGACTGGCACGTAGGCACTGGAAGTTGGGGCGCGGGGATGCTGCAGCACCTCCAAAATAATCATGCTGGAGTTCAGAAGGTGCCTGAGCAATAGGGGTGCCTTTAAATGGTGCTTACATTTGTAACATCTGCTGTGCCTCAATGGACAGAGGCCGAAGGTTGGGCTGTGTCTTCTGCTGCTTATTCTTTTAACATGGAGATTGGTGTTTACATTGTGCTCTCTGTCTACGAAGTGAGAGTATTTTGTAAAGTCAACAATGTGACAATCTTGCTGGTGTGCAGAGTGCGGAAGGAAAGGCTGTAGGATGTCAATTTTTTCCACCACACACAAAACTAAAATACCTGCAAATGAACTGCACAAATTATTCAGCAGTTAGGAAAGCACAAATGAAGCATGTTTATGTAATTCTGAAGTGTGATGCAAACATAGTTTTTAATACAATCAAAACAAATCAAGGGTCTTTTCCTAGTGATGTACAAATGAAAAATATTCATGTGTGCTATATAGTTTTATCAGTAAAACTGCACATCAGTGAAAAATTAGAGGCATTTCAATGTCAAATGTTCCGTCTGTAAATGACTGTGCACTTCCACCCCATACTTTAGAACTATAGGTCTGACAGTGGGCTCTAAAGTGCACCACCAGCTGTATACCACACCCTTACCACTCTGCTGTTGAATGGGTATGATCATTTGCTCTGCTTGTTATTAGTGAAGTTCTTGAATCTTTCACAATCCGTGTGACTTCAGTGACTTAACGTTGGACTGGCATGCGTTTCAAATCCTTCTGTGAGGTTCTATATTCGGGTAAAACTTCTAACTCTTCCTCTCTGGAGAGTAGTGCAACCTTCTGGAAGTTACTAGTGATCGCCGTCTATAACCGAGTTACATTCTCTTTCACTTTAACCTCAAATGCACCATCAAGTAATCTAGTTGTATCTACCACATACAACCCGCACCCCACCTCCACCCAATGTGGCCAAAAGATGGCATGTTGGTGCCAAAGACAACCATGTTCTTCAATTAGGAAGTATGTGCTGCGCTTGACTTGCCTCTAAAACTGGGGAACCAGAGAAATGTGTGTTTCGCAGAAGCATGAAGGTTAATGATACGTGAAATTGACTCACCACGTTGAGCCCAGTGTGTGTATATATATCATGTCACAAAATATAGCTAGAAAAATAAAAATATGAGCTTTTAGTTATACTGAAGCCTGGCAATTTGTTTAATAAATATTGCAATTTTAGGTAGATAACACTAAGGGAGCTGACCCTACTCCAGGCCCAAATTGCCCAAACATTTTGAAGACCCAAGAAGTACTGGGCCGGGAACTAATGCTAGTGCTGGCAGTTTTGTGATTCTATCCTCTGCCTCTAACAGCGTGGATTCGTTTTTTAAATTGCTTTTAACTTTGCTTGAACTTGAGGCTAATCATGTTTATTAACTTACCATTTGCTGCGAAATACAAACTGTATTTATCTTTTGTGCATTTGGTGCAGTATCGTTGCTGAGCTGGATGCTGTAACCTAATTCTCTTCATTTTTGGCCTAACTGGCGGCCATTTCTTCTCTTGGGGCAGTGCCTTTCTTGGGCGCCATTTTTGTGAGCGCTCTAGTGGCTCAACTGACCTGGGTCTCTCCACTATTTATGGCCGCTTTGCGGATGCGTGCAGTGGGTGCGCCGCCAGCGTGCCGAAGGCAAGCCCGTCTACGCCCATCCGCGTCCGGAATGCGGCCAGTGCCAGCCATGCGGCTCTTAACGGCCCTGGTGTAATAACTACTTGTACTAGCAAGCAGCTAATGGATCTGAATGTGATGTGCTGTACCAAACCCACCTGCCCTGACTACAGTTTGGAAAACGGGGATCAGGTCTACCAATGTAAGTCCTGTTCGTATGTTTTGGAGGACTGGAGATGTTACAGGGGGCAGAGGTATCTGGTGCCAATTCACCTGTTCTTGGTATGGGTGATGAGAAGCCTCCTATCAAAGCCTGCCTGATAAATTGCAGATCAATCCCAAAACATTCAGAGGACATTTGGCTCTCCCTTGTGTCCAATCACTGGGACCTCATGTTTCTAACATAAACCTGGTTAACGGGGTCATCGTACCTGGACATTTTGCTTGCGATACCCGCAGGCTTTAAGATCTCTATGGTTAACCGTGCGGATAATAGGCGGGGAGGAGGCTTAGAGATTATCTTGAAATACGGGTGGAAAATCTAATGTAAAAAAATAGAGAACGTGGGGTCAATTGAGACCATGTCTTTTTCCATTCAAGTCCTACCAGGGTACACTCTTGCGGGCACTTTGGCTCAGGCTTGACTCGGACTGTGCCCCGGTTTCGTTTTGAATCAGCCCGCCACCATCTTGTTGTTGTTGTCAGCTCTCCTGGCCCGCCTCTACCTCCCCGAGACCGCCTCCCAGCGGCCCCTCCCACACTCCGCCCCCTCCACTATCCATTAATGTCAGATGTCCCAACGTGCAGCGTCCACGCGCTACGGCCGCGCCGAAGGTGCGCCAAAGGTAAGCCCATCTACGCCCGTCCGCGCCTGGACCGCACCCAGCGCCAGACCCCCTGGCCCCCGTACCATCCACCCCACCCGCATTTCATACGCCGCCTCCACCCTCCTAGCCCTTAACCCCGGCCGACTCTCCGTCTGCGCTCAAGCCGCCCCCGGACACACCCATGGACCCTTCACGTGCAACTCCTGCAAGTTTGACAGCACCAAGACCAACTCCACATCCACTAACACCAAACAGAGACCTAACACCAACCACCTAAAATGCATCCTGCTCAACACCCGCTCGGTCCACAAACACGCCATCGACCTCTGGAATTTACTAGACACCATCTCTCCGGACGTCGCCTTCCTAACAGAAACATGGATGAACGCCTCCTCAGCCCCAGACATCACCATTGCCATCCCGGAAGGCTACAAGATCATCCGAAAAGACCGCAACAAGCAAACAGGAGGAGGCATCGCTATTGTCCACAAGAATTCCATCCGCATCTCAACCAGCTCAGACGTCAACCTCGCTAGCGCCGAGCACCTTCACTTCCAGATCCACACCGACCCCAAGACCACACTCAGAGGCACCCTCCTCTACAGGGCACCAGGACCCCGAGCACAATTCAGTGAAGACATCACTGACTTTATCACCCCACACGCCCTCCCCTCCGAGGACTACATTCTATTGGGAGACCTCAATTTTCACCTGGAAAAGAGCAACGACAGCAACGCCACCACCCTTCTGGACAATCTCGCCAACCTCGGACTCAAACAACTTGTTAATACCCCCACTCACCTCGCAGGTCACACACTCGACCCTATCTTCACCTCCAGCAAACATATCTCCTTCAGTCACACCACAGCTCTCCATTGGACGGACCACAGCTGCGTTCACTTTATCTACAAAAAGACCACAACCCACAACCATCCTCAACCTACTCTGCGAAGAAACTGGAACAAAATCACCATCGACCAGATCTCCTCATCGCTTCTTCAAAACCCCCCTGCCCACTCATCGAACGCCAACCAAGCAGCCATTAACCTCACTCAATGGCTAACCAACAGCGCCGACAACCTAGCACCCCTGAAAAAACGTCAAATCAAACTAGGCAGCAAAAACGCCCCCTGGTTCAACGATGATCTTAAGAAATCCAAGAAACTCTGTCGCTCCCTTGAGAAGGCCTGGAAAAAAGACCCAAACACCAGCACCAGAGACGCCTTCAAAAACGCCACCCGCATACACCACCAACTGATCCGAACTGCCAAGAAAGCCGCTTTCAAAGACCGACTTGACAACAACGCCCACAACAGCAAGGAATTATTCGACATCGTCAAAGAATTCACCAACCCCACTGCCAACTCCAACGACATCACTCCCTCTCAAGACCTCTGCGACTCCCTAGCTTCGTTCTTCCACGACAAAATCGCAGACATCCACAACAGCTTCGACTACCAACCCGGAGACCAACCCACCCAACCTTCTGTCACACCTTCACCCCCCTTGAACATCCTTAATGACTGGAACCCAATCTCCACTGAGGACACCATCCGCCTGATGAACTCCATCCACTCAGGATCCCCCACAGACCCATGCCCTCACCACATCTTCAACAAAGCAGATTCCATCATCGCACCCCACCTCCGAGATGTCATCAACTGCTCCCTCACCTCCGCCACCTTCCCAGATAGCTGGAAACACGCCGAACTCAGCGCCCTTCTGAAAAAACCCACAGCTGACCCCACCGAACTCAAAAACTACCGCCCCATATCACTCCTTCCATTCCCGGCCAAAGTCATCGAGAAAGCTGTCAACAACCAGCTCGCCGCCTTCCTCGAAACCAACAAATCCCTCGACTCCTCACTGTCCGGCTTCCGAGCCAAACACAGCACTGAGACCGCACTCATCGCAGCAACAGACGACATTCGAACTCTACTGGACAATGGTGACACCGTCGCCCTCATCCTCCTCGACCTCTCCGCAGCCTTCGACACAGTCTGTCATAGCACCCTGTTACAACGCCTCAGAAACATCGGAATTCAAGGAAAAGCACTGAATTGGATCACCTCGTTCCTTGCCGGAAGAACTCAGAGAGTCCGCCTCCCACCATTCAAATCTGAAGCCACTGAAGTCATTTGCGGCGTGCCACAAGGATCTTCACTCAGCCCCACCCTCTTCAACGTATACATGAGCCCCCTCGCGGCCATCGCACGTCAACACAACCTCAACATCATCTCCTACGCTGATGACACTCAACTGATCCTCTCACTCACCAAAGACCCTAACACCGCCAAAACCAACCTACATAAAGGAATGAGAGAAGTAGCCGAATGGATGAAGCACAGCCGCCTGAAACTGAATTCCGAAAAAACAGAAGTCCTTATCTTAGGTACCTCCCCCTCCACCTGGGACGACTCGTGGTGGCCAGAATCCCTTGGAAAAGCACCCATCCCAACAGATCACGCACGAAACCTGGGCGTCATTCTGGATTCCTCACTCTCGATGACCAGACAAGTCAACGCAGTTTCATCATCTTGCTTCAATATTCTTCGCATGCTCAAAAAAACATTTCGCTGGATCCCCACTAAGACTAGAAAAACGGTCACCCACGCACTGGTTACAAGCTGCCTGGACTACGGAAACACCCTATACGCCGGCACCACCGCAAAACTTCAGAAAAACTCCAACGCATCCAGAACGCATCAGCCAGACTCATTCTAGACATTCCGCGTAAAGATCACATTTCTGGTCACCTGAAAAACCTCCACTGGCTTCCCATCAATAAGAGGATAACATTCCGCCTTCTAACCCACGCACACAAAGCACTTTACGAACTTGGACCCGAATGCCTCAACACACGGCTTTCCTTCTACACCCCCTCCCGCCAGCTACGCTCCTCCCACCAAGCCCTTGCTGCTGTACCTCGCATCAACAAAACCACCATGGGAGGAAGATCCTTCTCCTACCTGGCGGCTAAAACCTGGAACTCACTTCCCACTCACCTTCGCCTCACCCAGAACCACCTAGCATTCAGAAAACAACTTAAAACCTGGATATTCGACAAGTAACTCCCCACCCTTCTCCAAGCGCCTTGAGACCCTCTGGGTATGTAGCGCGCTATATAAATCACTGAATTGAATTGAACTGAATTGTCAACCCCCGGACTCTGCAGTTGCCCACTTCTCAAAATTGGGTGACATTATAGCCGATCTCTCGCTAAGACATGCTATCCTTATGGTTCTGGGCGATTTTAATGTCCAAATGGATGACGTGGACTGTGCTTTAGCAATCCGAGTGACTAAGATGCTGGGGGGACTAAATTTGACTCAGCTGGGCACAGCCCTCACACATCGGGCGGGTTACCTGTTGGACCTTATTTTCTCAAACGATCCCACGATCAAGGTTGAGACTCTTCTGCCATTAACGGAGTCAGACCATTGGCTGGTTCCGATCAGCCTGTTAAGAAGTAGTGGGAAACAAAGCTCGAGACCAGAGTTTGTGAAGAAGAGAAATTGGAAGAGGGTTTCCCCCGAGTCCTTAGGTCCCATCCTGCATAATACCCCACTTCTGCTGGCAGGTGATCCCAGCATGGATGCAACCACCTTCAATGAGTGGGTTGCATCCTCCCTAGATGTCATTGCTCCCATGAAATGGTGAAACTGGCTAGGAAAAAGCCTTCCACCCCCAGGTTTTCATCAGAGCTTTGCTTAGAGAAAAGCGCCTGTAAACAGTTAGAGCGTAACTGGTGAAAAACGTATAATTTGGAGGTGAAGAGCATATATAAAATTGCACTAAAAAAATCCCATGCCCTCAAACGTCTGGCTATTAGGAATTTCCTAGCCAAGCAAATTAAAGTGTTGGACAATTCATCTAAGGAAGTATTTAAGATCTTGCAAGATTTCATGAAACCTCAAGCCACCATGAAACGATTATGCCATCAGCTGATTTATGTAGAGATCTGTCGAACTTCTTCCAGGAGAAGGTTTAATCTATATTCTTCCTTCCCGGTGTCAGAGGATTATTCAACCACCATTCTGGCTCTGGTTTCCCAGTGTCACTGGTCTGAATTCCGACCTTTTTGTCCGACCATGTCCCTGCTAGACCTAGTTAGAACTAAGTCAGGCTCGCCTCTTGATCCTTGTCCTGCCAAATTTTTTAACCAGCTGTCTCCCTTTTTTAATCTGCATCTAAATGCTATCTGGAATGCATCTCTGATGTCAGGTAGATACCCCTTTGTTTGGAAAAAAGCATTTGTTTTGCCTATTCTTAAAAAGGAAGACTCAGATCCTGGTATACTCAAAGAACTTTAGGCCCATTTCCTTTCTGCCCGCTCCTGCAAAAATACTGGAGAAGGAAGTTTAGAGACAGCTCTCCAATTATTTGGAATCTAATAACCTCCTTCATGATTCCCAGTCGGGCTAACGTACTGAGACTGCTCTGCTGGAGGTGGTGGAAACCATCCGAGAATCCCTAGACCAGGGTAGCTGCGCCATGCTTGTGCTGTTGGACTTGTCCGCAGCCTTTGATACGGTCTCGCATTCGATTCTTGTAGACCGACTGGCACAGCTGGGTATCCCGGAGACCATCTTAAACTGGTTCCGCTGATATCTGGATGAGCGGTCTCAGATGGTCTTTCTGCGCCCTCATGTCTTCTCCTCCTGTTCCATGGTATGCGGAGTACCTCAGGGCTTGGCACTTAGCCCCACCCAGTTTAATGTCTATCTTGCTCCTTTGGCATTGGTTGTGGAACACTGTGGAGTGAGAATAATATCATACTCTGATGAAACGCTGCTTGTGTTTTATTTTAAAGACACTGCAAAGGCTGTGTTTGACAGCTTCAGGCATTGTCTAACTAAGATCGCCTCCTGGATGACGGATAATTGCCTGAAATTAAATGCTGAAAAACAGAGGTGATGTTTTTTAATCAACCTTCACCCCCACCGGCTAATCTCTGGTGGCCGTTGCAGCTGAATCCCCATCCTACCCCTGTCACCTCATTCAGAAATTTAGTTTTCAAATTCGACTCAAAATTGTCAGCCAAGGCCCAGATTGGTCAAGTTTCCAGAGCAGGTTTCTGGAAACTCAAAACCTTGCAAAGATTTCTCCATCTTTTGCCGGCGGACTGTTGGGCCGCCATAGTCCATGCCCTTATTACATCTCAGCTGGTCTACACTACCAGCTTGTACTTAAGTCTTCCAGCTTACCTTACCCATAGGCTGCAGACAGTCCAGAACGCCACAGCAAGGTTCATCAGAAATGTGCCCCTCCGACACCACAATTCCCCTCATCTGCGTAGCCTTCGCTGGCTCCCAGTGAAAAGGAGAATTTAATTTAAGGCACTGTCTCTTGCTTTTAAAGCCACAAGAGATAGAGGTCCAGGATACCTGAAACAGAGACTCAGAAATACCATCAGTCCAGGACCCTGCGATCTAACTCTCAGATGCTTCTCCACATCCCTCGCTTTTCTAAAGCCAGGATTGGCGGGCGCTCTCTGTAATGCTATGCCTAACCATATAGGCAAAGCAGAATCAGAACCCACTTTTAAGAAGGCATTGAAAACATGGCTGTTTAACTTGCCCTTGTGCGTCCCTTCTCCCCCATTTCTGACCACTTAGCACCGGGACACCGCCGTTGGTGGTAGCCGAGCGCGCTATAAATTGCTTGGTATGGTATGGTATGGTACTTCTCCATTATTCTCGTAAGTTCCTATATCTTCATGCTTACTTAGGAGATGTGGTGTTCCGAACACACACCAGTGGTCGGATATCAGAGAACTTGTGCGGCATATTCAGATCAGGCTCTCTGAGAAGGTTGGACCAGGCGAGAGAAGCTATGACGAATTGAGGGAGAGATCTGGTCATATATTTCTTATGTAATATACCCACGCCTTTATAAAGTGCCAGAGGGTGCCTATAAGCTGTTTTAGGACATTGAGGGAATTGAGGTGTTAAAGCCAAAGCAAGCATTCAGAAGAGAAAAGTAAGGTAACAGTTACGCACTGCCCTTTGTACAGATTTGCATTTGTATTGACAATGATCCTTAAGGTCATTTTAAGGTTTTGTATTTGCAATGTGGTGAAATTCATCCAGCAGGTCAAGTCTGTGGGGAGCTATAGGATGGGGCTCATGAAAATGTTATGTAGGATTTTGTAATGCGTTAGGCGAGGAAGGTTCTCAAAGGAGTGCCCCTTATCCACTCGATTTGAAAATGAGAGTGCAGAACCTGGATAAAGTTTCACAAAGTTCTCAAGTGCACATGCATAAATTGACACTTTATTCAGAGTAACAGAACACATTCTCCATCCAGATTTCAATATAAACTGCTTCAGTCCTATTCTGTCGCCTGCCCCCCTCACTCCCTTTGAAGCTGTGTGATATGGAACCAGTTTGGAACTCACAGCCTTCCCCTCAGCATGCAGATCACAACAGCACAACAGGCATGCACCTGACACAGTGGTGGGTGGCATGGCTCACCGGGGGGAGGTTGCGGGGAGGAGGGCGCAGGGGGTGTCGCGTGGGGGAATAAACAAACGTACCTTGATGCCGAGTCCCCCGTCTCCGCCCCTGCTCTTCTACCTCCTACTCAAGGAACAGGAAGCAGGCAGCCAGACTCCATCCCCTAAGCCAAACACAATGCTGCACTGCAGCATTGTGATTGGTCTGAGCACCCTAAAAACCCTGCTTCGAGAGCACCCCCACCCGCAAAGCAGCAGGACCCGAAGCATAAAATGATAATAACTCCAAGTTATTATCATTTTATGTTTCTACTTGCCACTACTTAAAATCAATGGGGCGACGCTTTTCCGCCATGGCGGTGGAGCCGCCACTGGCATAATGATCATTGGTCTAGTTTAGATCTTGGTAATTGGTGTATCTGATCGACTGGTTTTGAAACACAAAAAGTTTGTTTCTCCTGTGTCTGCATTTCTCTCTTTATGCCCTTGATGGAGTGTAGGAGTCCAGTCCTTCTGAATGAGCAAGTGGTCTCCTAAAGCACAAAAGGCTGGGTTAGCTGGATCTAGGCACTATTGTCTGACCTGAACCCACTTTCCCAAGCATCCTCCAGTATATCAGACAGAAAGAAGTACTGCAGTGTGTAAGCAATGTAAGTATGTGTGTGGAGTGGGCTAAGGTCAGGACCAAGGAAGAATGTCCAAGGGCCAGTGAGATGGACACGCTCTTCCATGCACTGTGAAAGAGAAAAAAGGTGTGTGTCTCAAGTATGCCTGCATCACAGTCACTGGATCTAACCTAACTGTATCCGAGGAAAGACTGGTCCCCACCTGAGCTGCCTGCACATAGACAGAGAGGCAGAGTAGACAGAAAGTACAGTCAATCATGCCTTCCCATAAGGAGATGCTGCCCCTCTGTTTAATGATCAGTTAATGAGTCCCTCAATTTCACGTCATTGACTAGGATCTACCATCATTGTAGTATTACTTATGAAAGCCTCTAAGTAATTCTTCCTTTTGGCTACCTAAACAAGAAGCATGTCCTAACCTAAATTAATCAGAATTATCATTTACATAGTCAAATGTATCCATCTCTTGACCACCAATGACACATGGCATTATTATGTCTAACAAACTTTTGGCCTGCGCTATTGTATAAATTGTACATGGCTATAATTGTTTCATTTAATTGGTCACACCCTCTACATAAACAGTTAAAACAAAGAGCCCTATCAGTGGTGGCCACCACAAATAAAAGATGGTGAGGCGGGTGGAGGGGATACGGGGGAACGTAGAGTGGGCTTTTATAATAAATAAATAAAACTTACCAGGTGCTGCCGCCCGCTTCGTGCCTCAGTGCTCCACTACTTCCTGCTCCAAGCAATCCTTGGGACAGCCTCGAATACTCCCCATCGAATCCATATGCTGATCTCATGCTATGACCAAGCATGAGAGCAGTGCCGGGATTGGCCTAACGGGCTAGTTTAACACTCTCTCGGGCACAGGGAGTTTGTGCTCTTTCACCAACCAGGCTGTGCAATACAGCTGGGTTGGAGAATCCTAATTGTGCATGTCTGACATGCGCACTTTGCAGTGCACATCACTCCGTCCCATCTGCCATGGCCTGGCCAGCAGCTGAAAAATAAATCGATAATAAAATATTTTATTTTTCAGCTCCTGGCTCAGAGCCAGTTGGGTGATGCTCCTACAACATTGCAGAGGAGCCACCGATGAGCCCTACTACGAAAGGATGTGGCAATGCACATATTTGTGTAATTTCCGTTTTGCACCAAATTATGTAGCTTTGCACCTTTGCATCAGTAAAAGAATTTAAATTACTGCACAGGCTGAGAATATGTAATGCCTACTTGTACCCCATGACCACATGATCTTGAAGTGCATAATTATGTTGAACCCCATTTTGTTAGTCCTGTGTCTGGGTGGACTTAACTTTAAAGTAGGTGAAGTGGACGCAGGCTCTATTTTACTCAAAGTTCACGACTAAATCTACTTGGCCTCAAGTCAAATGAGGGGTGTGTGTGCTGCTACGTGTACTAAAACATGCATGTTAGAAGGTCTTCGGCAATCTACCGCCCCTGAATGGAAGGGTAGTACAACAATACATAGAGGGAGTGCCTCTATGCTTTGATGAACCTCACTTACCTGAGGATGCCTGTGAAAATGGGGAGTTTAGGCACGATGAGATTGCTTTTGTCGGAGGTTTTTTGTATTTCAAGGTGGGGTTTTGTTATGGTTCAGTTTTTCAGCGTTGAGTTTAGTGTATTATGAGTTGTTGGAACTAATTTAGGCTAGGGACATTTCTAGGTTACGAAAATGGGTGAGTCTGATCTGGTGTTGGAAACAAGGGTTTAGGATGGTATGTGGTAGCATTGGGGACCTGCTGCGTGTAGCAATAAGGAATTTAGATGGTATGAGCCTGAAATGTATGAGTGGGTCTTTTACAAAGTATGAACGTAGGTTTGTGGCTATGGTTGCGGTAGTAATATTTATGGTAGGTGAAGTTGGTCTAGTAGGAATGGTAGCAGCAAAGAGAGGATTAGAGTGGTGAGAGTCTGACTTGCATGGGATGGATGTGGTGGTGGCAGATTGCAGCACTAAGAGTTTGAATCAGTTGGTTTTGGTATAAGATCTGGAAGTTGTTTATAAAATGTGTGGAGTAGCTCAGGCTCGCTGTGTGAGTAGACAGGATAAGGTGTATATGTATGACTGGGTTCTTAGAGGGGTTGGATGGCAGCTTGGAAGTTAGAATAAACACACCTATTTTATTTTTTAGGTTGCTGTGGAGTGGCGGTTTCAGTTTTTTTTTTTTATAGAAGGTTAGTAGGATAGTTTTGGAGCCATAACTTTAGTGGTACAATGGAAAGTTACTTTTGATGGCCGAGGGTTTTTAATTCGTATGAGGTATGTCAGTTTGGATGATTTCATGCCAGATTTGCTGAGATGGGTGCAATAGCAGGAAGTTTGTGGTTGTGTGTGGGTGAGGTAGTTAAAATGTGAGATACAGTGCGAATTAAAGGGCACCATAAAATTGAATTTCTTTGAAATTGGGAGCAGTATGATATGTGATTGGAAAGGCTAAAATGTGTGTGTGAGAGTTATCTGTGGTTAAGTGCCACTGTACAGAGGGGAGTAAGAAGGAAGAAGATGAAGCTGAAAAGTAGCAGGACAAAACTGTTGACTTTGTTAAACAGTATTGCTCTTTACTTTCTTTGTAAGGTACATTAATTCCTGTAAAGCAGAATAGGAAAGGAAGAAAAACAGCCTGTGATCTCAAAACACTGACAACAGATGTGTGTGGGCACACCTGTCAAAGCCTTGGTAGACCACACACGTGCCGCAGGGTTTCCGCCTGCCTTTTTGATTTCGCACTTCTACAGATCTATGATCAAGAGTTGTGAATGCTCTTATCAAGCTCATTGGAATGTGTTGCATTAAATAAATATTTGCTATTAATCTGCATTCCACAGTTGCTACCCATCGATTAGGTTTGAGAGGTCATGTGGCTGAATGGGAGAGAAGGAAACGGCTGTAAGCCACATGTGAAGAAACATTCCTTGTAGCATGTAGTGGTAGAGAACAATAAATAGTGTAGCCCAAGAGTTAAAGCTTTAGTAAAATCCAGACCGCTTCATACAGAGGGTTAGACTCACAATTCTCGACTACAAATGTGTTGCGTAGCTTGTGTATTACGAATTTTACTTGACGGAGAAAAATGTATTAATCTGGTATTCACAAACAGGACCAGTTCATGCTGTGGGTTGAGGTGGGACCTCTTTCAGCTTGTAGAATTTGTTCATGAGATCCTGGTGACTCATTTTAATGTGCTTTTGGAAATGCAGTTTGGAGGCATTCTGGAGAAAGTAGCCCTCTCTGAAAAAATAAGTGCGGAGAGGGAATGCACGGAAGCCCCCGCCACTTTTGTGGAATTCCTGCATTGGTAAAATCCATACCGGAAGTGACGACACCAAAGTGCCCTGACAGGCCGGTGAAGCTCAAACAGGGTCTGAAATACACACAGTGGAGCTCACAGACACACCTCCTTTTCATGAGCACTTGGCATATACTTAACCACCTAGAGCCATAAGGCAGGTGAGATTTAACTACCCTCTGTCTGTTAATTGCCACTCTACCTTCACTCACCCTTGACCTCCAGAAGGGCAGTTGAAGGACAAACAGTAAGCACAAACTCCTTTTTGAATCTGTTGTATACTTGAGCTAGGTTAGCCGGAGGACTATTCCTGAAAGGCGGATGATGGTGTGGAACAGATCCCTCACCGCCTCCAGGCAATAGCTCATTTTTTTCATGCATTCTATATTTTACTTCGTGGCGAATTAAAGCCAATTTGAGTCAGGAGAATAAGTGTTTCAAGCAAGTAACTTGTTACGGTCCTTAAGTAAACATAATGGCTCTCCCCCATTGTTCCTTGGCCAGTATTTTGCTGTGATAATACTCCTCATGGTAAATACCAGTACTGTGGGATGTGGTATTTACCAGGTGTAGTGTTACTGCATCATTCTGAATTCCACACCTTGGAAGGGGGAATTGAGGCATTGCAGCCATGCTATGAGCATCATAGGTGAACTCCTCTAAGCTTGAGCCCACGGTCAAACATGCACGTTCATTGTATCTCACCCATTGCCAGCTTTTGCCACCGCAGACCACCAAATGTTGATCAACCCCTAGGCATCACGAGCTGCAATCAGGGGGCCTGCCTGGCTGGCCTCCTATCTCAGGAGCCAGACCCAGCAGGTCCAACTGGATGGATCTTTGGGGTAGTCCTTTGTTCATTTTCATGGCACAACAAGGACTTGCCGTGCCCACCAGAAAGCCAGCATCTTTCCATAGACAACATCAAGCTGGAAGAGTCATCTGGGACACACCACCAAGGGGCAAACTGTTGGAAGGAAGCCCAGCATTAGCTGCAGCTCAGCTGCTCCCTCTCAGTAGCCAGGAGGCAGAGCTCTGCTTCCAGGGCCCTGTGGACACCTCCCTCACCACCCACCTGACCTGCCTCTACTTCCCTGGCTGCCATTAGTCAAAATGTTACGCAACCCGGACAGTACTAACAGTGGCCGATTCTGCCTTCCCAAGGTCAAAGCACTCACCAAAGTACATTCTTTCAACCTCTACCTGGAGTATTGGTTCTGCTACATCTCCCTCACAAAATTGTCTTGGTACCTGCAGTATACTTTCTGGACTTGTATACCAGAACAGCTTTCACACACCACCACCCACCCAAAGAGCTCTCCAAGTTCAAAGCACTACAGAACCACGCCGGTCAGCTTTAAAAAAAAGTGTTTTTACATATAGCGCAAACTCGACCTAAAGGTACTGGAGAGCTTTACATGAGCACCAGTTACATTACACAAGGACACATTTGTTTTAGTTAGGCATGGGAAGATTGAGTGATTTACCCAGAATCAAGGATTTTGAGCCGACGCCGAGACTCGAACCAGGGGGCAGATGTATCAAGATTCCATTTTGCGATATCTAAATAGCGATTTTTAAGGATTCGCCATTTAGAAATCGCAAAATGAAATGTATGTAGAAAATCGCTATTTTTTAGCGATTTCTTAGCCTTCCTTATTTGCGAATTTGCATTTTGCGAATTCGCAACTATGGAATAATTTCCCATGCATTCCTATGGGCCAGGAGGCCCATAGGAATGGTTCTGAAAATATTCTCAATTTGCGATTCGCAATTTGCGTATCGCAAATTGAGAATAATTTCAAGGGTGCAGGGGTGTGTCAAAGAAACCTTGCTGCACCCCTGAAATCTACATGTGTGTGCATATGGTGCACATACATGCCCTATGGGCATGTATGTGCATCACATGCCACCTTCACAAATGCCAAATAGGGCATTTTTAAAAGAATTCGCAAATTACCACCAACTACAAGTTGGTGGTAATTTGCGATTTCTTAACCCAAATTCGCAATTTCGAAAAGCTACATACATCGCATTTAATGAATCGCAAAATTTGCGATTCTTTAAATGCTTAAACAAAATAAGGAATCGCAAATTTTTGCGATTCCTTACTTTGCGATTTTTTGATACATATCAAAAAATGATAAAAAGCCTTTTGCGATTCGCAAAGGCCAGAATTTGCAGAATTCTGGCCTTTGCGAATCGCAAAAGGCTTGATACATCTGCCCCCTGGTTCCACAGTCGACAGTTCTGCGGTAGTGCTGCCATGTACTCTCTTTGTGGTCTTCAGTGACACAACCACATCAAGATGGCCTTATAACCCTGCACTGGCTTTCAAAGAAGCATAAAACTCAGTTCAAGACATTATTCCTCATTTATAAGGCACTTCACATAAGGAAGACCCACGGTGATACCTCGGGACCTACTCATGATGTGACCCGTATGACTACTCGCTGAAGTAGGTAACCCTTCACAAAAACTCCTAATTAAAATTAAAAGTACGATTATTGAATTGAGATGTGAAATGTATATATAAACAAAAATGTTAGTACAATGCAGATTGTGACGTGTGCAATTAATAGTATTTTACATTGTGGATGTATCCCAACAAAACCAATGACTAATTTTAGAAAGGCGGGGAGAATTTATGGTCACTTGGCAGCAGCATAGCAAGGGTGACATAGGCCTTTGTGCAGTTATGGAAAATGGGCACCATGAACCTTGATTGAAATACAACAATAATAAGGGTTCAGTGGGCTTTCGGGAACCTAGGTCCCGGTGCCACTGCACCTGCTGCACCATTGACAACCTCGCCCCTGTCGTTTGCCTGTAATCACACTGTGTGTACTCTTTGCCTGCTCTGTAGCATCTGCTTCTTTGCTGTCAAGAATGGAAATTGTTTATGGGTTACTTCGTTTGTTTTCAGTTTTCTATTTATATTTATTTTTTTCGTAACTTGTATTCTGCGCCCTGGAGCCACGTGGGCGGTTGGTGTACACACGGTGTCACTCATTTCCATTAAAGATATTCCATGGCAAACAGCAACCTTGGCGGCCTTCCCTCTATTAAAACGCTGAGAATTACAAAAGGCAGAGTTCATGGACATTTTCTCTTTTTTTGCGCCATCTACTGGAGAAAAGTGAACGATGCAGGGCTCTGCCATTTTACTCATGCATCCAAAATTGATGTCATAAATTTCACTTAACTTTGATCCAGCTATGAGGGATTGCTTTCACGTCGTTTGTCAACAAACTGCTGACATAAATCATGAAAACATCTTTGTTGAGAAAGAATTAAAGGACATAGTGGTGTGTTTAAGAAATGCATCACCAACCGCAAGGCAGCACTGCACAGGGATGTTTGACAGCTCAACAGGAAGTGTGCATTCCTTTCCAATTTTGGACTAAAGTAAAGCCTTTTCAACGGCGCGCAGTGCTCGGTTTGGTGTAACTGCGGAAAAGAAGCAGAACAAACGAACTGCAAAAATAATATATTCGTGTCCAACTCACACTTCCAGATATCTGAGGGACGGGGAAGGCGGCAGCGTTACGGCTGCTCGTTAGTGTACTAGGTGCATGTACAACAGGTAATGCAGAAGTACAGCGTGAGCCAATGGGGACCTGTCTTTGTGGAACACCCCTCTATTCTTTCCTCAGCACCCTCTTCAGAAGGGAGGTCAGCAGTGGCGTAACGCAAAAGGATGGGGCCCCTCTGCATAATGTGATGAGGGGTTTACCATATCTCACAGATATTCATTGACCTTGGGGTGAATGCGGCCCCTAGAGGGCTGAGGGCCCCTACTCGCTGCAGGGGCCTGCGGTACACTGCTGAGGTCAGGCAGAGCCCGAAGCCCAAGGGCTTGTTCCGCGCAGATTTTGCAAAGTGCTTCGGAGAACGATATGAGCCACCTGGTGCAAGTCCATGAAAAGATTGGGCGGAAATTGAAATGTGCTGCATTTGCACCTCTGGGTAATCACAAGTTTAGGGCCCTGAATGGGGAATAACATGTTTGTCTCAGAATTGTTATGTATGTTTTACAAAATCCTGACACTTTTCTGCTCACATTTAGAGCCTCCTGAAAGTGGGTCGAAAATGTGAGTGGCACAAGCATCTCTAGAGGGAACCAGAAGAGGCCCTTGCCACCGCTCTGGCTGTACTTGTCCCCCTGGGGTCCCACTACAAGAGCTGTTGAATGTACCAGTCAGTGGTGTAACGAAACATAAAGGACCCCCTGCAAAGTACATGGAGGGGGGGCCCCCACACTCCGGGCCTAGACAGGAGCACTCAGGCCATGGGCCCTGCCGCCAGTACACAGTGACGGGCGGGGGGGGGGGGACAGGCAGCTCTGGCCCCCTGCACCGTGGGGCCTGGGGGACTATTGTTACACCACTGGTACCAGGAGACAACACAGAAAATAAAACAGACACTGCAACTTGCCATTAAAATTAATTTGTTCAGCTACTTTTTACTGCAAAACAAAGCCACTTTGGTTAAGTTGTTTAAATCCTACTTTGTATGTATGTGTCTATAAATATACACACACACATACAAAGTCATGTTTAAACATTGCTTGTATAAATCTGACTTTGTATCTATCTATATATATATATATATATACACCCACACATATGGATTGTAAATGTATTATATGTTGTAAAAGTTAAATGAAAAAGCAATACATTTAAGAATGACGACTGTGAAAAATATGACCTATTTGAGAAATATAATAAGCATGTTGTATGCCTTAGTTCGATGCTCTACAAAGCAGCGCAACAATGCAGAATCATGTATTTTGAGGAGTGGAGAAATAGGATATCTTTTAAGTAATATTTTTTATAGTCTGCTGTGTAAAGATAATATAAAGAGCAATTGAGAGAACTCATGAGAAATGATGTTGATAAAATAATAGCAATATATTACTTTTTCTATGTGTATTATGACAGGTTCTTTGCACACTAAAGCACTTTATAAATGCACTTTCAAAATGGCAATCCTTGTTGTGAACAAGGCTGTGTGAGCTGTTGAAACGCGTCAAGGCAAGAGAGGGAAAACGCAAAATAAACACAAGATATACACACAAATAAGAGTGTCAACTGCCTTCTTGGAGAAAGGAGACAACGCAATATTGGAGACAGAGGACGCTAAATCTGTACATTTGCGACATCCCCCTTTGGTCTGGACCACGGTGGCACATAGAAGCAATGAAGGATACAGATTATAATATATATATATATGTATGTACTCCTTTCACCTCACGTTCTCAAGGATTACAAACACTCCTGAGTCTGATGCAGCATGACTGGTTTCGGCTGCCCTGCAGTCTTGATCACACTAAGTCAGTGTGATCAAGGGAGCTGAAACGCATCCTGGTAGCACTTTAATAAAGTGACTGCATAAGACTCCGGAGTATCGGTAATCCTTGAGAATGTGAGGTATGAGCAGAGTTTTGTTGGAGACATTTCTGTGGAGATTGCAGACTCTGCTACTCCACCGACATGCCCTTTGTTCAACAGTGTGGCCAGCAGTTGAGGAGGACACCATATATATCTAAATATATAAAATACCCAGAGGCAGTCACCATAGAGTAGTTATAGTTAGGTCTAATTTTCCATAGACAGAGCACTTTTTGGCCTGCTAATAACTTAGGCGCCGTATGACAAATCTCAAATCTTCGCCAAACTTTCCAAACAAAAGTTTATCCACCTCAGCTCCTTCCTGAAAAGTGTTGGGGTGACCTATCAAGCATATGTCAAAAAAAAGGGGGCCCCAAAACGCAAAATCTCCATGCATTTTCCATAGAACTTGTTAGGCAGTGCTACTGCAAAAACTGTGATTTGGTGTAAATCCATTCAGCAGTTTGGAGATATTAAGCTCCAAAAATATTTGTATATCTGGACGGTTGGGTTTGAGCGACTCTCTTGAGAGTACCTCAAGCCCAATTTTTAAAAATAGAGCCTTTTGATTAATGAAGAGGACTTTTTTAATCATGGGCTATCTTGCTTCCACGGGAGCAAGGCACCTATTGGCTGCCTGCAACATGAGGAAAAATGTTGTAGGCAGTCAGAACAGGCATCAAGGACATAGACACCTGTCCTGAGGTTATTTATTCAAACAAAAAAATGTAACAGGGCTTGGTTGGGATACCATGCCCCCTAGGTTCTGTGGGGTATGGGGGTCCCAGAGCGACTCCCTTTGGGGCTAAAACATATATTTTTTTAAATCACAATCTCGCGGGAATGCCGCGAATCTAGTAGGATCATGACTAATAAAAAAAAAATAACACCTGTTAGCGTTTAAATGTTATCGCTAGTTTAAATGTATTTATTTAGGGGAGAGGGGCATACACCATCTGATGCACCTACTTAGCAGCTCTTTATTTTTAAGTGTATTAGAAGATGGCAGCAGGGAGCTTATTCTGACAATTATATTATTTTAAACTATGTTCATGTGTTAAAAGAAAATCTCTGTGATCCTGCCAGATGGGTGTCCACATCCTATTGTCCTGATGTGATATAAGCAAGAAAGACCGCCGCGTTGACGCACCCTGTACAGTTCAACAGAGGGTTCTTCCCCCCTGCATCTCATTTTAGAAGATGATGTAAGCTGCCAGCCCTCCTTCTTTCAATGTAGCATATTTGTAGATAAAATGTAGTTTTAGGATTGGCTAGGCATGGGGCAGTATATTCATGCAAGCCGGTGATTCCATAAAAGAACAACTTTCCTATACCAAGAGTAGACTCCCGTAACATGTAGCATTGATAGTCTGTGTTTGCCAACTGTTTCCCAGAGCTACCAAACCATGCAGAGTCTTCGCTTCTTCAGATACCCCCATCAGAAAAGACTCACTCATGGCGCAAGGAGGTTATCCTCATTTGAAGTAACAATGCCCTGGTACACTTGACCTGGAATTTACTTTGCAACCTTAAGGAAGCCCACCCCATCTTCACTCACTCTCTTATCCTCTCCTTGGTGGGCTAATTGCATGCCAACAGACTCGAAGATCTAGTATTTCATAATGTCCTCCACGTTTCAGCGCTGCGAGGCCTCAGGGTAGTCTATGCGCTATATAAATATAATTTTAATTTCATTTCATTTCACGTTTTTTCAGTATAGCAAAGTAATCTAAAATGCAGTGCGTGTTCTTAACCCCTTAACTTTTAAAATCTAGATTTTGCATCAGCACACGGCCATCTCTGACTCAGATCCTCACCTTTGCTCCACCCATTAATTGTAGCAGCAGCAGTTCTCGGTCCCTGACATACCTGTGAGTAAACCAAACTGGCTACTAGCATACCCTAACTTTGCCTTAATGCACCTGGAAGAAAATGTGTGCTGATAGTTCATTCAGTGTGTCCCCTCCTCCCTTTGATCTGCTAGGCAATGTGCGCTCCTCCACCTTTGATTGGCTTCACATTGCACTTATTGGCTGACAAGTCCCTGTGTCTGCACCTCTAGAAGAGTTACTTAACCTAAAAAGACTTTGAGAAGCATTTCCAAGCACACCAACATCAAAGCATTATTCTCTGTTGGTGAAGGACAATAACCCAGACACACATGTCCAGAGATACTGGACTAGTGAACACTTCATTACTTGTGAGTAAGCTTAAATGAGTGCATTTACTGTAATGCATCTAAAAGAAAATGTCTACTATTGTGCCAAGGTGTTGCCCCCCACTCCATGACACACGTATGCCTGCTGCACTTAATGACAGCAGTTTTTATGGGAACCCCAATGACTTGGGTGTCATACAGGATGGATTTCTCTAGCCCATAAAGGAAATTGAGACCTTAGAGGAGAAAAGGAAAATGGACCGCTGGTTCTCATCCCTTACTTTGAAATATGCTTACTGGACAACCCGATCAGGAAATTTCTGCACATGAGACATAAGGGGGCTTCAACCAAACCAACAAATCCAGTGCACATATAAATGTTTTTATTTTATTTTGATTTGTAATTATTATGTGCTACGTTCCGGAAGCAGGGAGCACCCAGGCTCCCCTAAGCCAATCACAACGCAATGCAGTGTCGCGATTGGTCTGAGTGCCGTGATTCAGCGCTCAGACGGGGAATGGGAGACTGTGTATGTTCCTCAGCAGGCTGTGTATTACAGCCTGGTGAGGACATGCAAAGTGCGCATGACTGTTTGGCCAGCCCAAGATGGCTGGCCAAACTGTAATGCGTAGGGCTGAGCAGCTGACAGGAAGCTCCTGGTGGGGCTCTGATTTACTACTTATCTACATGATGTCCTTTACCGTACTACCGGTTATCTTCATGGAATAAAGAAACCTGAAATACTACCTTCCTGAGTGGACCTTCATCACTACACACTCCTTCCCCTGTGCCACCAGCCCCGCCATGCCCTAAGCCTGCCCCAAACCTACAAAGAATAAAATATAATAACAACATTATTATCACTTTATTTTTCCTGCTATGAAAGCAGTGGGGCAAAGCTCCTCCGCCTCAGTGGAGGAGCTGGCCCGGCCTGTGGATGAGAGAAGGATTTTGATCCTTGATTAAGGGATGAAAGTACTCATAAATGTCCTACCGACCCTCTGTGCCCAATTTTACTTAGGGATGAGACAGCAACAGGGACGGGGGCGGGGCCCTGGGAAGACCAAGTCAGAATAACAAATAGGGCATGCCTTTTACTTTTTGAATCCTGCAGAAATGTTTTAAACATTTTCCAAACGTTTTTGAATTTTGCTGGACTTTGCACGGTTCTTACAAATACATAATTTTGCCCAGTAAATGGTAAAAATGTAAAAAATGCACTTTCTTGTACTTTCCTACATTTTTCAATTAGCAGGTGTCCTGTGACCATAAATACCTTTGTCTGGGCCCTTCCCTTCTACAGACTGTCTGGCATTTTCACAGCTTTAACCTTTGCACTGGGCAGGTAATAAATCTAAGAAAGTGCTGTTTACCAACCAAACCTACGAACAATGCTGCAAGAAGACATTTAAGTAGTGAAGGCAATTGTAATGTAAATGGTGTCCGAATATCTGACGAAAAATATGTTGCGCACCGCTTTTAAAATGATCATACATTTTTCAAAAAATAAAAATAAAAAAATAAAAAATTAAATGAAGATATGTTTTATTCATGCGCCCTAGTCTAAATGACATGGGGTAGTTTAGCAAGTTAATAAGTAGTAAATAAATAAAAGTGCCATGTTGGTCTTGTTTCGCCATTTTAACTTGTCACTGCTTTACTAGGGATGACATGACAAGCGGCCTATTTCCCCTTTTGTAGTATTTCATTGTTAAACGATCCTATTAATGACGTGTAATCTGCAATACCTACGTTGTTCATGAAAGGTTACATATATTTAATTGAAATCATGGCTGTACAATCTTGCTTTGACCAACTGTGTCTTGGCATGCATTATAAACTTGCGAGCAGTATGTGAAGAAATAGCTAACTTAAATGTTTTAAAGGCAACCAGTGTTACAAGGAAAGTAAACCAAATAATTGGAAAAAACAAAAGTGCACACTGGATTTTTTTAGTGACACCCTTGAAAATGAAGGTGTAAAAAAATAAAAGTCCCAGCTTACAGGCTGTGGAAATTGCACATGTTGTTTGTTACGAAAAACTTTTGGTTAGGAGTGCACACACGTTTTTAATATGTTCTGCCTCTGTGGAAGGTCCCAGTGAATGTTCCTGATGAAGTGCTCAAATATATATAATGTGAGGTTCTTGTATAGGATTGGCCAAAGGACTTTAAGCAACAGTGACATAGGTGGATGTTTGATACAATTTTCCTCTTGGTAAATTTCGCTCCAAAAACTGCAAAAACATGGAAAAAAAGGAATTTGTGGAAAAAAAGCTGATTTACTCCAGGCAAACACTGATCATGTTTTTTGCTTTCAGTTTTTTAATCTCCCAAGGGACCAGTTCAGAGCATCTTGAACACAATATGTGATCTGACATTTGTAGGTTACTGTCAAATAGTAAATAATATGTTTTAAAGAAAGGAAATTAACCCTCTAGAGCTGTACGAAGATACAAATAATACAGGAACTAAAAAGTGACACACTCTCAGTGCTACATGGTATCGTAAATACTCAAATGCTATACACATTTCTATTAACATAACATAATTGTACAATGGATGGATGGATGGATGGATGGATGGATGGAGTGTGAGAGAGAAAACACATATTTCTTCAGAGATCCTGAGGTGAACATGCCCAAGGGGAGTCAGGGTACTGCCCCTCAGACCGGTTGTTGCCTCTGAAAAGCCCTCAGGATTGGGTCTAGTCAGTCACACGTCATGCTTCACACATGACTGAATCTGCCCTTTTCATAACCATGCCTGCCTGCAAAGGGGTGGGCTGGACGGGACTTAGTCATATTTTGCAGACTGTAGAACAATTTAAATAAAAAAGTTTGCTGCCTAAAGTTAGGGCTGGTGTCAGCCTTTCAAATGGAAAATAGCATAAGTGTCATGAAGCTTTGGGGGTTTGAAAACTGTGCCAAAAGATGGTTAATTTATGTTTCACGTTACCTTACAGACCGACGACTCTAAATGTACTCACCCCACCTTCAGCCCTGCCCTCTTATGGTGTTGTGTTGTTTACTCCCGTCACCTCAGCTCGCGCACTCTGTGGAACTCTCATCTCCTATTCTAAAATCATGGCCGTAGATGACCAATCAGATCCTTCTTCTCATGGTTTCTAGGGCAGTGAATAACCTGCAGGGGGCGGAAGAGCGCAGAGCTGCTGCCTCTGCTGGGCGGCAGCTGCACGGCCCCCGGCGCCCCTCGGGGGCTTCCTCTGAAGTACAGGCTCGGCAGCGCGACGCCGCTGGTGGGGCGAGGGTTTATTGCCAACAGGAATTTTGTCGACGGCTTCTTCCTTTGTGCTAAGCATGTGGAAGTATTTTCCCAGGAGGTAGAACATGTCAAAGAGCAGCGGTGGGGCCTAAACGATGCTTTCAACATCTTGAAATTGCTGTTTGTTGGCTCTTCGGAAAATAGCTCAGTGCCCATTTAGGGTGGGATGGGCAAGCCTGCCGCCATTGGTTCAAACTGAAGCAAGGAGGGCCTCCCTCGAGGGTGCTCGCCTCCACCGCAGCAAGCTCGGCACCCAATGAGGGAACACGTGTTATGGGGAATTGTGGCAGGAAAGAAAGAAAGAAAGAAAGCAAGAAGGAAGGAAAGAAAGAAAGAAAGAAAGAAAGAAAGAAAGAAAGAAAGAAAGAAAGAAAGAAAGAAAGAAAGAAAGCAAGAAGGAAGGAAGGAAAGAAAGAAAGAAAAAGAAAGAAAGAAAGAAAGAAAGAAAGAGAGAAAGAGAGAAAGAGAGAAAGAGAGAAAGAAAGAAGAAAGAAAGAAAGAAAGAAAGAAAGAAAGAAAGAAAGAAAGAAAGAAAGAGAGAAAGAGAGAAAGAAAGAAAGAAAGAAAGCAAGAAGGAAGGAAGGAAAGAAAGAAAGAAAGAAAGAAAGAAAGAAAGAAAGAAAGAAAGAAAGAAAGAGAGAAAGAGAGAAAGAGAGAAAGAGAGAAAGAAAGAAGAAAGAAAGAAAGAAAGAAAGAAAGAAAGAAAGAAAGAAAGATCTGTGCATTTTATACTTACACTTATCACTGGTGTAGATATTTTTAGGCTGTTCATAAATGTTTGAGACCTTAGATGTCCTTGTACTCAAGTGTGCCCCTAATTCGTGGCTGCAGGTTGTTAGCAGGCAAGTCCCTGATCTATTGCTCTGGGGCATGCGTTGTTATGCCATATGTGTGCTCTGCTTTTAATCTCCATCCAAAATTAAAAAGAAAAATATAGAAATCCCTTCTCCTAGGCACCCCTCACGAAAATATGGGAATGTTTTGTGCACTTCATTTCCTGTATGCACACTTGTACCAGCATGCCATGCTAAAATACGAATATAATTAAGGGGTGAAAAGCAACTGGTAATGTTTGTGAACAGTTACTGAGTTCCAGCTGTATAGATTTTCATAACATCCATATGGGCCCGTCAAGGATCCAATATGTAGGCCTTGGAGTCTCAGAGACCCCTCTGAGAGAGTCCACTGCGTATAGGGAGCCTCTCGCAAAAGAGATGGGGAAATGATGCCACTCCCCAGGGATCACAGTTTACTGGACTTTGGACGCAGCTATGACTTGTCTACCTCTTTGTGTCCCGTCACCTTCCCCCCTCCTCTTTCCATGCTGTGTCTCTCACCCTCCCCTCCTCTTTCCCTCCTCCATTCTCTGCCTACTTCCTTTGCTCCTACCCCCCTCCCCTGAATCCCTCCCCTTGCCTGCTTTTTCCCTTATGTATATGTTCTTCCTGTTTGTCTCCACCTTAACATGTAACTATGTTGCCATGCTCTAATAACTGTGTAACCTTTGTAATGATGTATCCCGCAACTATGGTCTGATACTCATGTAAAGCGCTCTGATACCTCCGGGTCTAGCCGCGCTATATAAAACCTTTAAAAAATAAATAAATAAATTAACAAATGACCCTCACGTTCCCCTTGGAACATCTATGTACCCACAACAAACGTAATTATGACAGAGGAAAAAATCTGGCATACTAGCTGCTTTTATGGAAATGATGGGATGGTAATTCCTTAAATCCTGGTTCCTTGAATCAGGATTTTATGATTTCCATCTTTTTGAAGCCGTAAGAGTAATTATATTTCGACACTGGAGTTGGTTGCTAATCTTTATAATTGTGCATATTGGAATTTGATGGTTCCCATTGGTTTCAGTTGGTATTTTCAGTTAACCAATATAATTTTCGATTACTTTCACTACTGAAATTTCAGGATCAGATTCACCAAACTTCAAAAAATGTTGTTATCGCTGCCTGTAAATTATTGATTTGGCAGTAAGTAAGTTACTTATTTCTGATAGTACCCCTGCATTTCCTTGGACACCAGGTATCAATTAAGCATAATTTAAGATGTCGATGTAAATAAATATAATCTACAGAAACCAATATCATTTTGGCCACAGGGCCTGCTGCAAGGCCTTAACTGAGTGTGAACTGTAAAAAGTCCCATTCTGTCCTGCATTCCCTAATGTGACTTTGTATCAGTAGGGAAATGTTCCTTTTTGATACTAAATAATAATAAAATAATGCACATTCGTTTTCTGTCTGTTGCCCAGGAAAAATACTTGACTTAAGCCAGGTTGGATCAGGAACACGCCAGTACCTGTGATCTTAAGAGTATTCTTATATTTTAAAAACCACCAACGCTGCTGTGGGTTTTCCTCCTTCGTGGATGCATAAGCCAACATTTAGTGTCCCTGGCCACCCTCTGGGATATGCGTTTACGTATAAGCTGAGCATTTATAGCTTATGTCACATATGTGCAACCTGGACTTTCATACTTTGGTAAATCACTGAGAGTTAAAATAGGCGTAATTTACAATTTCTTTGTGGCATACGTCTATTTGCAAGTTTAAAAAAAAGATTTCTGAATCGCTACCAAAGAGTCCAATGTCCGAAATCTTTGTGCTAAGACTGGGTGCAGGAAACTTTTATTTCAGTTCCTCAACTCGAATTCCCATCAGGGTTGCTTACATTTGCATACAATTTGACACCCAATTAAAAGTTACCTTTTGAAAGATCAAGTGGATGAATTGTCAGGATCATATATGGTACAAATGTAATAAAACTTTTATTTGAATTAAAGTGAAGAAGAATCACAGAATTGCCCACTTGGGATATATGGGGAACTATTAAGAATCCTGAATCACATAAACTATATGAAATAAGATTTTTTTGGGGATTGAGCTAGCTCTGTGATGTGATGGTACGGGTTTGAGACTATAAACCACATTCACTGAGTGTCATTTTTTTCTTGCACTTTAAAATGTGATATTGGGGATCTGATCACAGGTGATTAATTGAGCAATCACATATAATGTTATGATCATGTACAGCGCCTTATTAGCTTATATCTTTTGATTATGTAATATTAATGATGACATCAAAAAAAGTATATTGAGAATATTCTTGACTCTAAATTGATTCATTCTATAACTGTACTATGATGTCCAGTCTTTTTCATTTCTTCCCTGATTTAAGTTTATGAGATGCAAGTGTGAATATTATCATTGAATACCTGCAGTATATTCATGCATAGTATTCATATATGTCCTTGTTGAGTGGCGAGAAAGGTTCACTGAAGAACCAAAACACGTTGGTGTTCTTTCCACGCTTTAATGATTACATACATTTGCATCTGAGCGCATTAAAGTGTGGTAGGAACACCAATGTGTTTCGGTTCCTCACATTGAACCACAAAGCCTTCTTCCTACTGAAAAGTAGCGAGAAGAATTTATTTGAATGGAAACCAATCTTCATTCACTTGTTAACTGGGGTGACGGCGTATCCTTAACAGCCTGAAATTTATGTCTCTACCATCTCTTACAGCCTTACTTTTTGAGGCCTCCTAACTGCACTTTCGTGCTTTCTCTAGTATTAGAATTCCCCTTTTCTGTAACAGTTGAAGAGGGCATTTCCGTGAAGTCATGAGACTGATATGGACTGGCAGGACACATTTTGGTACACAAATGGTAGTGTTGAAAGGTTTGATACAATGGTTATTATCAACATTACTGCATACTGTTCTTTCTCAACAAAAAAGCTCTCTTTTCTGGTCACTTCGCTGTTAATCAAAGCAATGCACAAATTGCATGCAGAATTAATGTCGAACATGAGAATGCAGACGTCTCTCAAAGAACAGAGCTCAATAGTAATGCAGAGCATGCAAGGCCGACAAAAGACAGAAAATAAGAAACCTTGGCAGATTACATTTTCAACATCGGTAGGCAAGCACCCGTGTGTTGAACCGTATTAATTAATATTATGTGAATTAACATAGAGCATGCACTTTTCTCCTGAAATGTATACTGTTTAGGCGTATTTTGTAAATAAACTAAAAGCAACCCTACTATAAAGGAATAATCAGTATACGTATCAGTAAAATAATCTAAACTTGTTAATAGCTGATGGACTGTGCAGTTTTGTGTTGTGTTTTGCACATGACTCTATTCTGAGTGCTATTTAGATCCACCCCACATCAACGGGCAAGTCGGTGACTGCAGATGTATTTTTTTATCTCACCGGGGCAGAGAATCAAAGTTCATATTCATGGCAGTAAACTTCATTCTTGGTCCAAAACAAGATCCAAAAAGTAATAGAGCTTAAGTATTCCATATCTCATTCCTCTTGTCTTCATTCACCCACCAGTGCAGCATTATGTGGCACAATAAAGAGCACAGCTCTGGTCCTCATGCACAACATCAAAAACTTCCCACAGACTTGAGAATGGTGTGTACAGAAAACAATGAAGCTCCAAGCCTACCTATCTATAATTACTTTTAGAAGGTGTGCAATTGTGAAGAGACATAACCGAATCAAACGCTTTTAAATCGCAAATGTAATATACTGTCTTCTGCTGATGAACTTTTTCTCCTTGCTGCTCTCATGGGTGCTTCTTATGCAATATCACACATTGCGTAAGTCTGTGACATGCGTAAACGAGACAATTCTGAATGTTACATGCTACACCTGGCTGCTGTTTCAGGTTAGGCATTTATTACTATTCAAATAAACCCTTATAAGACAACTAAATGAACAATAGAGAATGGTAAACCATTCAATATCTTTAGATATGGTCCTAGTCAAGGGATTGGGAAGCCATAAACCGGGAGGACTTGGAGGGAAGTATTTATTGCTGTTTTAATGTTAAAGTGTCTTGACGGATCTGCAGCAATGCACATTTACAGAATAAATTATCTTACCAACTACTTTATAAATAAAACAGTGTTCATATGATATTTTTCCTCATGTGACGTCTGTAAGTTTTGAACTTGCACTTGTTACATTTGCGGTTTACAGGTGATAGGGCACTGTTTAAGCTGCAGGCCTGTGAGATGTCATAGCTGCTGCTCCTCCCTCTCTCTTGCATTCACTCAGGGCATGATTCCCAAAGGTCCGCTGCACTTGTGGCGTAGGCCCGCAGTCGTGGGGGAGTCTCCGTACTCGGGACGGAATCTCTGCAATGAAGATAGAGACTGTGTAGTTGTGGGGGAGTCTACGTACTCAGGGCATAATCTTTGCAATGAGGATAGAGACCGTGCAGTCGTGGGGAGTCTCCTCACTCAGGGCGGAATCTTCGCAATGAGGATAGAGACCGTGCAGTCGTGGGGGAGTCTCCTCACTCAGGGCGGAATCTTCGCAATGAGGATAGAGACCATGCAGTTGTGGGGGAGTCTCCGTACTCCGGGTGGAATCTCTGCATTGAAGATAGAGACCGTGCAGTCGTGGGGGAGTCTCCTCACTCGGGGCGGAATCTTCGCAATGAGGATAGAGACCGTGCAGTCGTGGGGGAGTCTCCTCACTCAGGGCGGAATCTTCGCAATGAGGATAGAGACCATGCAGTTGTGGGGGAGTCTCCGTACTCCGGGTGGAATCTCTGCATTGAAGATAGAGACCGTGCAGTCGTGGGGGAGTCTCCTCACTCAGGACGGAATCTCTGCAATGAAGATAGAGACCGTGCAGTTGTGGGGGAGTCTACGTACTCAGGGCATAATCTTCTCAATGAGGATAGAGACCGTGCAGGCGTGTGGGAGTCTCCTCACTCAGGGCGGAATCTCTGCAATGAAGATAGAGACCGTGCAGTTGTGGGGGAGTCTCCTCACTCAGAATGGAATCTCTGCAATGAGGATAGAGACCGTGCAGTCGTGGGGGAGTCTCCGTACTCGGGCCGGAATCTCTGCAATGAAGATAGAGACTGTGAAGTTGTGTGGGAGTCTACATACTCAGGGCATAATCTTCGCAATGAGGATAGAGACCGTGCAGTCGTGGGGGAGTCTCCTCACTCAGGGCGGAATCTTCGCAATGAGGATAGAGACCGTGCAGTCGTGGGGGAGACTCCGTACTCCAGGTGGAATCTCTGCATTGAAGATAGAGACCCTGCAGTCGTGGGGGAGTCTCCTCACTCAGAATGGAATCTCTGCAATGAGGATAGAGACCGTGCAGTTGTGGGGGAGTCTCCGTACTCGGGACGGAATCTCTGCAATGAAGATAGAGACTGTGCAGTCGTGGGGGAGTCTCCTCATTCAGGATGGAATCTTCGCAATGAGAATTCTCATTGCGGTGATTCCACCCAGAGTGTGGAGACTCGCCCATGGTTGTGGGGCCTCCGCCGCGAGTGTGAAGCCCCTTTGTGAATCAGGTCCTCAAGATTCACAAATGAATCACAGTGGAGGTAAAATGTGCCATTCTTGATAAGCACTGGCGTTCCACAGCTACCATAAAATATCTAATGTGATTGCTGGATACTAAAATGGAGTCCGACAACTTTTACCTCTCTGTAGAAGAATAGAAGCATGTGATGCAGGCCTGGAATGATTGTATGAAAGATGCCAATCCCAAACTGATTTTTTATAACGTCATTCAAGGGTCTTTAAATGTTTCCTGTTAAGATATAGCTACTTGGTCAAAGCCCGATGGAGCTACCTGATAGCTATAGAGGAGATGGGTTTTGGGACTTCCCCCTCGACCGTCACCTACCCAGCCGGACTTTGGGCCGAATTTCCTTCGTCTGTCTGCCGTATCTCCCTCCCACCCCTTTACCCTTACCCCCTTCCCCTCTACACTTCACTTATCTCGTTTTCTATGCTCTTGTAATTGTTTGTCTAGCAACTGATGTAAATTGGAACTGATGTAATCTTGTAATTTTGTGGAACCTCATGTAAAGCGCTCTGATACCTCCGGGTCTAGCCAGCGCTATATAAAACTCTTAAAATAAAGAAAATAAATAAATAAATAAAGCTCGGCCAAGCAGGATTTTCACTGGTTTGGTACAGTAGACGTGGTGGTAGTGTTGGAGACCTGGCAGGTTGTGGCATTTTTTATGATAAAGCCTGTCATGCTGTTGGGGGCTGGCCTGGTGCACTTCGGTGGAAAGCCAAGAAAATGGTGGTCACAAGATAAAGTTCTTGAGGATAAGACAGGAATTTATCCTACTAAAATGCTTTTGTGGAGTTTAAAGAACCAAAAAAGTGCCTTGAGACCCTTTGGGGTGATAGATGCTTTACAAATGCTGTCATTCACTCCCGCGACCATGGAGAATGAAATGGAAAAACCTTGTGATGGTTAAAGAAACTCTTAGACTGGCCTTGGCATGGCTCCATGGTGGGTTTGAATTTAACTGTTGGAGCAGTATATACACAAGTCTTATGAGCTTGCCCAAAGTTCCTGTTCTTCCAGACCCACATATTTGACAGCATCACCCCAACACCTGCAAGACTTCATTATTTCTGCATGCCTCGCCCCACTCGGTGTGGGGGGAAAAGGCCGGCGGAACCTATAGATGACATGAAGTGGTAACATACTTGCATCTGCAAAGAGACACTGTCTTTCTACTAGAAAATGGGTTGGGGCGCTTTTTTCCTATGGTTGGTGTGACTTAATGGTCAAATTTATGGTTTCTGAAGAAATGCTCCCTTGGAGCTTCAGCATTAGGTCCATGGCTTAAACTCTGCTTAAGGCAGGAGGCAGGGTTCATAGTAGGAGATTTAGGTGATCGGTTTATATTGGGGTTGATTGGAGGAAATTCAGTGATATGTGGTGAAAAATCTCCTTGATGATTGACATTCTAGAAAGAATGAAGTTCACAGAAGCTGGATTCCATTTTAGCTGTTGCATTATCAAACGTAAAGTTTAATGTTGATGACATCATCAAATGTAAGATCTTCAAGATAATGATTTTATCTAATATAAGAGATCGTGTATTCAGGAGAGTTTACAAATATTCCGAGTGGAGAATATTTTCCTTTTATTTGTTTACACAGACTTCTATTTGAGGTTCTAAATCTTGTTTGTGTCTCGAAAACGGAATCAAGTTAATGCCATGTATACGTCTTTTACAGTAAACAACACTGTTTCATCCCTTCTCTAAGGGAAACAACCTTTACGACGCAACTTTTACCACGCAGTACCTTTACAACGCAGGTTTTTCAACGCAAGTCATTACAACGACTTGCGCTGGGGGGCGCTCTAGGATAGGCAATAGTTTAATTTACTATCCAACACCTACCCTACTATCCACGGGGACTGGAGTTGGAATAGTAAATTAAACTATTCATTATCCAGCACCCCCCAACGCAAGTCGTTGTAACGACTTGCGTTGAAAAACCTGCGTTGTAAAGGCATGAGTGGTTAAAGCATGCGTTGCAACAACGTACATCCCTTCTCTAAACCCCGCCCATAGACAAATGTTTAATGAGGAAAATGTTTCAAAGAGAACTGAAGTGACTTACCAAAGATTACACAAAACATAACCCGGCCAGATTAGCACCCTCGTCGCCAAAGTTAGGTACGTGGCCCTCCTGGACCACACGGGTTTGAGGTGGCATAGCCACCTCCACCCCCTGGGACTGAGAGGCCTCCCCTCACCAGCAGAGAAGCCCTGTGCCGGTAATTATCGGCACTGTCAGGGACTGACTGCAGGCCCATTTCAAGTGATAACAGAACAACTGCATAATGTTGCTTTATAGCGCATGATTAATAGAAAATAATTACACGTCGTGGAAAGGGATGTAATATTTCTTACAAATTGACTGCAATGGTTTCCTGCAGATTAAAGGACTCTTCATTATTTTATCAGCCCTCCCGGAGCACAGTCGCTCGTCTGTGGTCGTGATTCAGTTCACGTTAAGGACTGCGCGAGCTGAGCTATTCCAGATGCGCGGATACCGAGGACCAGACGTTATGGGCTGTTTTCTGAACAGAGCTCGAAACACTGGACGCATTTGCCAGTGACAAATGTGTTTACTCTCCTCGCTCACGAAGTTGCCCCTATGCCTAATCGAAACTAAAACCCTACGCTTAATCGAAACTAAAAAATAAATGCGCCGAGCTCACCGTATATTTCAGGAGTGCGAGCAAGTTGCAGACTCGGTCGCCCCCAGAGGTAAAAAGTGGTATCACAGCTGCCCGCGTTCTTTCATTGTGAAGTTTAGGGCAGTGCGGTTTTGTCTTTTTGCTTCCAGGTAATTCGTAAGTGTAATTTCTAAAGTAACTGAATGTTGTGCCCTTGTATTACCACCGCAGAGATTAAGATTTTGCTTTTGATTATCATATCATGTGTATCCCAAGGGCAGATTGAACACACGCCCATCTAATCATCTGAAAGGCCCAGTTTTGTGTAAAATTTGAAGTGTTTCCCGTGCTGTCAACAAAGCCAGCTAGAAGCAAAGAAATCTAAATGTGATCAATCGCACAATTTTTCAGCCAGAAAACCGAATAGCCCCAGATGCTATGTAACTGAGAAACCGAAACCACGCATTCCAACACTTAGTGAGTGGTGTTTGCGTTATCCATTGACTTGCAGTTGAAAGGTGGATACTTTTGAAGAGTTTAAAAGTTTGAAAATCATCATTATTCTATTCAAATAAAAAGCTATTATCTGCTTGAGGGGCTGGTATATTCGGGCTGCCCTAACATTCACGCATTAGTGTGCCAACTCTGCAATAGGTCCCAAAATAGTCCAGGAAAATGGGTTCCCTTATCCCCAGATATGGAATTAATAAAAACATCTATTATTTGCGACTTGGACCTCGGTGCAACTGAACTTGATACACGTCTGCTAGCTACGCCCCTGCAGTAAAAGAGACATTTCATGCGTGGGAAACAAGTACAAGATTTGATTATCCGTGGTTATATAGCACGTGGGGCACGCGTTAAGAGATTTTTCAAGTGCTGAGCCAGACCAAAATGTTTCCTTGACAGATGCATTTTGTACACGTTGTTTTGTGATGTATAACGCTGACTCTGATCTCGGGTGAGCTTGACAATCCTGTTGTAAGCGCCTTGTTTCGCCAAAAATAGCGTTTTCCTCCGGCTCCAAAAGATTTATGTGTGTTGAGGCAGGGAGGAGGTGCTTCCCTGTGCTTCGCAGTGGCGGGAGGGGCGGGGGAACCCATGCCCCTCTCAGCCAGGCCGCCCCCAGTGAGCGGCCTGCTGCTGCTCGCCAACTTTTACTGCCCTGCCAGCCGCATGGCGATCAGCAGATGTTTCTTGCTTCCGTCTGTCTGCGCGCTGAAAACGTTTGAAGTGTGTGTTCTGCGGCCACACAGCACTTTGTCTCGCTTGCTGGCGGCGGTTTCCTTTCCAGCAGTACTCACGTGACGAGAGCCTCAAAATGTGTACGTTAATGTAATACTACATATATCGGGTGTGGGTTGTGTCACAACATATCGAAGGACAATACACTGCTGGTAAACTTTTATGGTATCATTTCTGTGGTAAAGGGACACATGGCAAAATGGCTTCCAAAGTTCCAACTGCCCTTTCTAATTTAGGTGTGTGCGAAAATTGCATGGTTTGCTTATGTGTAATTACGTGAAATTTGGGCAAAATGTAACAAAATTATGTGAACTGCAAATCCATTAATAAGCTCTGTTTTAGTGCATTATATGACCTTCTGTCAATTTTTGACACAAGGTCACATTTCACACTAAAAAGGCACTAAAAATAAAAATAAAAGTGTTACGAACAAACAGTCTCTCGTTTTCTGGTTGTGCCCACACAACCATAGTGCCACATACAGCAACGTAGTTACGCGGCATGGTGTAATGTCAGCAATTGTGCATACAAGGATAACGTGAACTTTGCGAAATTATGTGAATTACACCATCATAATTTAAATTTCACCTCGGTCTAAGTTCATATAAATGAACACAAATACTTGTAGCGTGAAAGGGTTAATGCGACTCATTGGAATTCTAAAAACATCTGTGGGGCCAGCATCTCCTCTCAAACATAAGTAAGATAAGATCAGATGCTCCATGCAAACCTCACTTGCAAGTCATTGTTTTGCATGAGGCTGCCTGGGTAGGGTAACTACATGTTGCCTCCGTTTATAAGGCAGGCTACTGGTTCTTATCAAGCCAAATGTCATGATTTTAGATGCCAACATGGAATCTGTTGTGACCTAATTGTCAATGTTCGAATTTTCATCTATGTTGACTCAGACGTTCATCCTGCCGATGTCAAATCAATAAATAAAGAGTAACATTATTAGATGTTATGAACAGTTCTAACAGTCAGGCAATTATACCAGAGCAGGTGCTTCAAAAGTGAAATTAATATATCGACTTGTGTGAAATGTTGAAGCTAGTCCTGTGTCAGGTAGGGAAGGCGTGTGTGCATGTATCTGTGTGTCCTTGGTCATAGCTGGCAGGGGATGGACGATTCCAAGCGTTATTAATTTGGTCAAAACAGATCCTATTCTTTTTTTTTTAAACAACCCTTCCTGAAATAGTTGAGCTCCAAGGGTTGAAAATGGGTAAGAAGGGTCTCCTCTGCTGTGAAGTGAGAGATGGTTGAGGCAGTGAAGAATATACAAGCTTTCCCTCTAGGGTGTCTACTACCTTAAAGAAATGTGAAAGTGTGCAATTGGTTAATCCACAAATCTAAATGTTGCTTGTGAGCCAATACAGGTTTTAATTGATAGACTATAGAATTTGTCCTTTTAATGGAAATCTATAAAAAAAAGGTTTAAAATAGGCACAGCAGTTTCTTCCCCCAAAAATACCTCCTGGAAGTGCCGTTAACATTTAAACAAACTTTTTGTACATTTTGCAACAGCCTATTTACAGTGTCTTCAACCTTAAACTATGAGCAATATGTTTGTTTAAATAATGACATATATTCACAATGCTTTCAATCACCTCTTGGACCGCTTAGCACTATAAATACATGTCACTTTTTCGCAAGTGCACTAACCAGGATTCAAATCAGTGACCGACGTGTTACACCAACAGCCAACTGAAGTGATTGCATTTACCAACTGAGCTTTCCTACCAGAAAAATGAATTTCTCACAGATTGATTTAAGTTGCATTTATTTATCATTTGCAAGTTGTGTATTTAAAAAAATAAACCTAAGTATGCTGTTCTGTTGAGAGACATACTGTTCTGTAAGCTAAGTCAGAGAATCTATCTCTAGCTGTTAGCGGGTACTCTTGGAAGCATATGCTTTTAGGAACAATTGCTCTCACCCGCAGGTGACATGCTTCATCATCGGGCTATGCTCTGCGCCGGTGGGCCCTGCAAGGGCACTTTACAGGAGTTATTTTGTAAAATGCCTGATGAGCACAGCTGGACAGAGAGTGGTATGTCCAGTAGGTGAGAAGATTGGCAAAAGTGTGACACTAAAATCAAGTATTGTCAATGTATTTAATGTGATCCCAGTGGTCAATGATGAGATTGAAACTATCAGAGGGATCTGGAAATAATGCTCCCTATGTCTGTTTGCAATGGAGTGTTGATCACCTATAGACCTGCTAATGTGCTAGGGTCTACAGTCAAGGTCATTATATTATGTATGCATTTACCTGTAGGTGAAAGAGCAACAAAACAGAGAATATTTTGTTCTTTTTAGACCCTGTCCCACAATCTCTGACCTGCCCCCTTACTCAGGATCACAGTTATCACAGTTCCCATACTTTTCTTTATTCTTCCAAGTGGTATCTATCCCTACATTCCATCAGAAGTAACTGGTTTGTTTCTGAAAAGTGAATCTTGCATGTAATGACCTGTCTCTCTGTGTGCAGGATATCATACTTCATGTAACTGGCTCCTTACTGTGCAGTATCTCTACCTCAAGTAACTGGTTCCTTACTGTGCAGTGTCTCCTACCTCAAGTAATTGGTTTACTGTGCAGTATCTCCTACCTCAAGTGATAGGTCTCTTACTGTGCAGTATCTCCCACCTCAAGTAACTGGTTCCTTACTGTGCAGTGTCTCCTACCTCAAGTAACTGGTTCCTTACTGTGCAGTGTTTCTACCTCAAGTGATAGGTCTCTTACTGTGCAGTATCTCCTGCCTCAAGTAACTGGCTCCTTACTGTGCAGTATCTCTACCTCAAGTAACTGGTTACTTACTGTGCAGTATCTCCTACCTCAAGTAACTGGTTCCTTACTGTGCAGTGTCTCCTACCTCAAGTAATTGGTTTACTGTGCAGTATCTCCTACCTCAAGTGACAGGTCTCTTACTGTGCAGTGTCTCCTACCTCAAGTAACTGGTTCCTTACTGTGCAGTGTCTCCTACCTCAAGTAACTGGTTACTTACTGTGCAGTATCTCCTACCTCAAGTGACAGGTCTCTTACTGTGCAGTGTCTCCTACCTCAAGTTACTAGTTCCTTACTGTGCAGTGTCTCCTACCTCAAGTAATTGGTTTACTGTGCAGTATCTCCTACCTCAAGTAACTGGTTCCTTACTGTGCAGTGTCTCCTACCTCAAGTAATTGGTTTACTGTGCAGTATCTCCTACCTCAAGTAACTGGTTCCTTACTGTGCAGTGTCTCCTACCTCAAGTAATTGGTTTACTGTGCAGTATCTCCTACCTCAAGTGATAGGTGTCTTACTGTGCAGTGTCTCCTACCTAAGTTACTGGTTCCTTACTGTGCAGTATCTCCTACCTCAAGTGACAGGTCTCTTACTGTGCAGTATCTCCTACTTCAAGTAACTGGTTACTTACTGTGCAGTATCTCCTACCTCAAGTGATAGGTCTCTTACTGTGCAGTGTCTCCTACCTCAAGTTACTGGTTCCTTACTGTGCAGTGTCTCCCACCTCAAGTAATTGGTTTACTGTGCAGTATCTCCTAACTATAGTAACTGGTCTCTTATTGTGAAGTAACTCCTACTTCAAGTAACTGGTCTCTTATTGTAAATTATCTCCTACCTCAAGTAACTGGTCTAATCCTGTGCAGTATCTCCTACCTGAAGTAACAGGGGTCTTTGTGTAAAGTGTAAATTGCATCTAGTTACTTGTTTCTTCCTGTGCAGTATATCACATCTATAGCAGCCGGTCTCTTTTGAACATTATAAATGGTCTCTATGCAGTGCATCTTAGTTCTAGTGACCATTCTATGTCTGTATGCAGCATATCGCACCGCTGGCGACTGTTTTCAGTCCATATTGCATATCTTACCTCATAGTATCAATAGAGTGTCAGGAAATAAATGAACGAGAAATTTAGTATTAGTCCACTGATATTTTTTCTGAACAATGTCAATTGCAGTTATATAATACAGACACCTGTTGTTTTAATACTGTCATTAACGTGCACATGTTCTAATTTGAGATAATGCTTGACACCCTAATGTAGTAAAACAACAGAAACGCAAGAGGGCCAGGCAGGACCTTGCATTAATTTCTCCAGCTGCAGATATGAGTGGGCAAGTTATTGTGCGTCTTCCTCGCACCCCTCTCCCGTGTACGTGTAGAATTCATCTTAATTGTGCCAGAAAACCAGAGTGTTTGTCCCCCCCCCCACCCCCCCTCCGAATAAACGCAGTGCGTGCTGTATAAACCCCCAGGCCCCTCACACTGTAAACAGGCTCCAGGCAGTGCGAGGGAAAGCACGCAAGCCCGGGCCTGAAGCACTTCTGCACAAAACGACATTATCTCCAGTCGACCAAAGGTTAATGCGTCTTATTGTTTTGAATTAGGATGAATACAATAAGTTCGGCTGGTGGGTCGGAGAGATGAACGGGGCCATTGGCCTGGTGCCTAAAGAATACATAACGGAGATGTATGACATCTGAGAGGCCGGGTAAGTACTGCGTAATCCAATCTGTGCTAATGGCGCACATGCCCTCCTGACGCGCGCGCTCTTTCCTGAACATTTGCTGCTCACAGACAGGGGCAAACCAAGGAGCTCTGGCACTTTCATTTATACAGATACAAGCGCAGGGCTACATGCAAGTTTTACAACCCCGCCCCCCTTTATAAATAAATAAATACTGCTCAATGGTCTCGTTGCTTGTCTGCACAAAATGGCTGCGCATTAACTGAGGGGCCGGTTTTAATTCGAAGAAATGTATCTGTGTCATTTTGTAATGCTGTGTTAAAATGCTATCTTCTTTAGCAAATGAAAATTCGAGTTGTTTCTTTTCTTGTCACGCGAGTGAGCTGTTAGTGTTTGTTTACAGTCTGTCTGTGTTTTTTTTTCTAATCTAGCAGTCTACTGTTTTTTTTCCCATAGGCTCGCTGCACCTACACAACAATACGAAGGAAGTCGAGGGCCATTTTATAAGATAATCGTACAATGAACTTGACGTCTGAATGCAGTGGAGGCTGACTAAAATAGCTACATATATGAATTAAAGATCGCACACGTATTTTCTATGAATATGTGTAAAGGCATTTATTTAACTGATCTGTACTTCGATAATCTTTTTGCTGTGACTCAAACAACCTTTCACTTCTAAACAACTTGGGGTTGCTGCTCGTTTCTACTGGTACTTGTCATCATTCTGCAAAATATACTGTATTTTATTGTGGCAACGCTTATGATGCACTTCCTTCTACCAAAGAAGCCCTATAGCGCTTTCAATTGTTTTTGTTCCTAAGTCAGTGCCATTTTACTGAAAGGGAGAGATTTTTGTTTTAATTACGTCAGTATTTTCCCATTGAAGACACTAAGTGGCCCCCACTCATGTGTGAAAATTTGCTAATCAAGGCTTTTCAGTCAACAACATTTTGCATTTTGGGAGACCTGAGCCGATTTTTGAAATGGCAAAGCCATACTTTAAGTCCCAGCATGCAACATACTGTTGCTTAAAAAGTCAGGAAGGCCAGAAAGTGTCACAAATGTCCCTATGCCACTGCTACGTCATCCAGTTCAGAGTATGAGGGAACACAATGAAAATGTACCTTTGCCTTGTTTAGCTGCAAGGCACTGCCTCAGACAAGTCCCATACAAAAGTGACTCCTGCAGAATCCGGAACAAGGTTATTATCTAATTTAGGGGGAAAAACGAGAAACCAAATAAAGCACACATTATGTTTTTCTTCCTCACAACCTTGAATGAGTGTACTTTTGGCATGCTTACAGTTTCTTAGCACGTCCAATTAAGGATGGAAAGTGCAGCTACTTCAAGTGAAGAGGATCACCCCATGCGTTGAGGTGGAAACATAGGTGTCCTGACTCCACCTCACCTATCCACACTGCTCCCTGTGGGTGTCTCTTCTAAGTTCCCCCTTCTGCATTTACTATGATCAGAAGACAGCTTGCCTCTCCATTGTGTAGTTTCCCTCCTCCCACGCTTTTGTTTTTGTTATCAATCTAACTTGGATCAGCAAACAGAAAGATGGTGTTTGCCTCATTTTGTAGGCGTGCACATTCCTGGTGTGTGTGCCTACGAAATGGCGCTGCTGGCTGCGTGTGCCTTTTTTTCTGCTTTTAAAAGCCATACTGCACTGCATCTGGTATGCTGGACAGCAAATCTAGAACTTTGGCAGAGCCAATAGATCCTAAAGGTGATTTTTATCAATGTTTGTTCTTTTCTTTATTGCAAATGCTGAATTACAAGTACCAGAGTACACACAGTGAAAAACAGGATTCTTTGTACTGAGGCCTCACATAGTAAAATGTGACTCACATACGAGTAAAGCTATGTGCGGGCCTGCCTCTCGCCCACTGTGAGTCAATCATGTGTGGGTCTGCCTTCAATCGCTGTGAATAAACACTCTCTGTGGGTAAGTCTCTCAAACACAATGAGTAAATCTATGTGGCTCTGCCCATCGCCCACTGTGAGAAAAACTGTGCAGGCCTACCCCTCAACATCCATCCAGTTTATGGAAAACTCAGTGCGGACCAAGCCTCACCATCCATTGGAAAGAAAATTCCACGGTGGCCTAGGACGTCCACCCTTCCGTCGTGAGTGTCACCTGTTCTCCACCCACTTGAGCAAAACGTTCCCTAGCTGGAGTACCCCTCCCCTTTAGCCACCAGGAGTAAAACTCTTCTCGGCGGTGCTCTCTGCCTCCATCCACTGCGGAGCAAACTCTGCCTGAGCCAAACACGCCCTCCAGCCACTGTGTGTAAAAGTACATGGACGTCACCCTCGGTGTGAATACAGCCCTGCGTATCTTCCAGCAAATTGTCTTTTTCCATAAATGTTAGTGTAATTTCTGTACTGTTGGGCTTAATGTTTTCTCGAGGAAATAAACAAATCCCTATTAATAATGAGGTGTCCACATTTTTTGACGAATCCAGTTAAATAAAGAGTATCGACGTAGATTGCTTTGTATGAGCATAGTGAGGATCCCCCCTCTTCATTCTAGTCACCCCTAAATAAAGCTTCTATTTTAGATAGATGGGTGTGTTGCAGCAGCTCCGTGAAGTTTACTGCCTTTTGTCACTGGATTAAATTAATCATCGAGTTTCTGTATAATAGAAACAATGCAATGTTGCGTATCTGTTCGTGTACCTAGAGCTTTTTAGATAGGTTTCTACAACTAGCATTCGCCGTTTTTTTGGTATCTATTTATTTACCACAATAAATCCAGGGCTGCGTTTTGGACACCTCCCCTTTAAGGGAGACTTTCACTGGCTGTGACGCCACACTGCGCCGCCAGGGGGAGCACTCCATATCTTCGATGCCACTAGAGGGCGGCGCGGGTACGTTTCAAGGTAGTGAAAAGTCAGCATTAATTCAGCTGCTAGCAACATAAAACATCAATTGGGGGATGAGATCCAAACACTGCGAAAATCGCTAAGGTCTAGTGAGAAACAATGTATCTATAACGACCACCACCAACGTATCCGCATGAAAAATGAATAGGTTACTTCGAAGCACCCCGGGATAATACAATAGAGACGATGCACTCGTACCGCCCTCTGCTGGAGACTGGAGCGAGTTCAACTCAGAAGGCGACGCAGAGGGCAGCGTGCCGCACAGAGTTCATTTACTGTACAGTCTTCATAACAAATATGCTAATACCCCTCTCGGATGTAAGAAGGCAGTCTATTCGTCAGCGTGGTCACGTGATCTCAATGTCTCAAATCGTCAGCAGCATAAGAGCCCCTATGTTCTCTCTGCCATGCTGGGCTTGCTGTGCACCTGCGCTGTTTTATTTTCGTAGCTCGCCGCCCCCGTTGTCAATTAGAGGTGGATATAAATGTATTCTAACACACGTGTTTCAGTGCAGCGGTTTGATGCATGATGGTTTAGAACGAAGGCGAAAGCACCATAGGAGACCCTCTAAGTGCACTGCGCATGCGCAACGGATGCCAGCCAATCCCTGTACACGGAAGGAGGAGCTCTTTCAGTGGAGTCACTCCGGTACACAGAAGAGGAGAGTGCTTTCAGTGTACCCAGCGCTCTTTTCTGTGCGGTCAGAGCACTGGCTTCTCGTCGGATAGTTAGACCTGCCTGCTTAGTGGTCCCCTACCGTGTGTGACACGTTCATCCAGCCATAGCATTGTACCTCGAAAAAGTGTAGTTCTAGGACCTGCAGTTTAATTTGTTACTTTGTGGTTGGATTTAAAATCCCATCATGCAAAGTCCTGTTGGTGTGAGGCCACTTATCGGCTATTTTTCTTTTCAACTTTTTTTTTTCACAGCACTTACAGTTGAGTTGAGTCATATTACTGACTGCATCAGGTTCTTTTTTCTGCGAACTCCCTCCTATTGCATGACATGTTTTACGTTACCATCGACGGAATCTGTCCAAGTCCCATGACGCACATGGCGGAAAGACTAGGATGAGCAGATAATGCAACGTAGTTTCGTTGGATCAGTGGAGAAACAGAGCTTGGTTTGGGGGCATCCCTGCAGCGTGGACAATAACACTCATTTGTGTGCAGGATGTTTTTATAGGCATCTGTGGCATATCTGGGTACTGCCCCCCTCCCCTGTCACCAGGGCTATTTTTAATCCCAAAACATGAAGCATACTAGCACTTGCAGTTCCCCTTTCCCACTATAAAGATGGCTTAGTGGTGTTTGCTAAAAATCAAATTGGGTGATAGTAACCCCTGTCGAGGTACTGCAGCTCCCACTTGCTACCTACCTACCCTTAGTTCAGCAGGAGTAGTGGCACCGCGCCCTGGGTGTAAAGGACACTTTGCTGCCCGAATTTTGCTATATTTGACTCCCTATCTTTGGGAGGGGGGGGGTTAATTCTATCCTACATTGCTACTACCGATGACGGCCACAATCCATATTGCACAATGGGAGACAGTTAGTTTGGTGTACATCACAGACCGCGCAGCTTTTCTGAGATATGCTCATGATAACGTATGAGGGATCCAAAAAGCGCAACGCCACAGCAATTCATTTACTGAGTCTCTTTAAGAGCTTGTAAGTGAAAACAAAAACATTGACTGAAACCAAACGTAGCTTTCATCTTTCTTTCAGGCAGCCCCATCCTGATCTTCAGCCAGCTACACCAAGCATGCTCGGACTTGCAGTTTCACCTTTTCTGCTACAAGTACCTACATAATAGCCCCGGCATGCTTAGTGTGGTGACGGAAAAAGCAGCACCGCTAATAGTTGACAGCAATTCATACGTGAACCAAGGCACAAGATGACACAAAAGCCAACATTGTAAAGTGAGCGTGCCAGCGTCTCGTGCAGTCTAGGGGCGAGGTTTTGAGTAGGATAGTTGAATATTTGCTGTCCTTGCGCTTTTTCCTGTGTATCGCCTATTATGTGATTTATCTTTTGTGTGTAGGTTGTCTACACAAGGATGTATGACGTTACAACGCATACATTTACCACGCATGCCTTTACAACGCGGTTTTTACATCGCAAACCTTTACAACACATAGCGCTTTGGGGTGCTGGATAGTGAAAAGTTTAATTTACTATTCCAACTCCAGTCCCCGTGGACACTAGGGAAGGTGTTGGATAGTAAATTAAACTTATTCCCTATCCTAGAGTGCCCCCCAGCGCAATGCGTTGTAATGGTTTGCGTTGTAATGGTCGCGTTGTAATGGTAGTGCGTTGTAAAAGTTTTGTTGTAAAGGTTGTATACCTCTACACAAGCATGGAAGCCGTTTGTGCATTCCCGTTTTGAAGACTCATTCTACAGGGTACATGTTTGACTGTTAATATAGAGCATGTACCACTTTTGAGAGGATTTGCATGCTCCACTGAGTGGTTTATTCGGTAGTGAGCAATAGAGCGCACCACGGCTGTCCGTTGGCGTCTCCTCTGACACTGTGAAGTTCATGTTCGCGCGCCGGGTGTGTGTGTGTGGTGTTGGGGGTGGGGGGTGGGGTATCGGATTAAGCCTTGCTGCCAGAGGGGGCAGTGCTATACGGTGATCCTTCATTGGGAGCACCTGCACACTTTTTAACCTCCATCAAACACTTCTCTTATTCTCTCTTGCCCTTTCCTGTGTTTAAAAAAAACCTTTTCTTACGTTGACTCGTTAACTTTCTTCTCTATATTTCTTGCTTTTTTTCCCTTCAAATGCACGTCTTCGTTTTACTCTATCTCCTGACCCTTTGTACTTCTCCCATGTCTTTTTCACTTTCTCCCATTTTACGCCACTTCTCTTTCTTTACCCCCTTTCTTAGGCATTTGTCCAGAATCACAGGGGCAGATTTACTACTTCTGACGCATCTCTGCTAATCAGCAGGGATGCGCGAGAAGAGTTGCGATGCATCTGCCCATCCGTTCGCCACCACTGATGCGCCGCATTTACAATGCGGAGTACGGATGGGCAGATGCGTGTCGCATCCCCCGTCGGAAAGGCGGCGCATTGCTGGAGTTGCGTCGCAAGCATGACGCAGCTCCAGCAAGGCTCGGGTGCCCTATCCCTAACATGATGCATTAATCCTTACGCCTGCTTCAAGCAGGCACAGGGTTTTGACGCAGCATGGCCTGAAAAGTGACTGAGTGAAATCACTCAGCCACTTTTAGAAGGCGTTCCTGCGCCGGAACGCCCCCCTCCCCGGGCAGGAATGCCTACATGTGGCACAGGGCTTTACATGTGATGCATCTCCCAGATACGTCACGTAAATACCCAGCAGCATGGCGCTGGCTTTGCGCCACCGCTGCGTCACAAAAATCACAAAAGTGGCGCAACTGTGGCGTAAAAGAGGTGCAATGGGCTTGTAAATCTGCCCCTGGATGTTGATCTGACGCTCCCAAAGTCAGCAGCTCTGGCCGTAATACCACATCTTGTAAAGTAATTTAATTAACATTACGTTCCGGGGAAGGCTCTGCCTGCCTGTTTTACTCACTTTAAAGTAATATCCACACACTTATTTATATGGTACATAAAAATCCAGCGTTGTGTACAGCAGTTTGCAATGCATAAATATATAAAATATAACTAATAAACAGGCTGACCCGGCAGTGTAAGCGAGTACTAGAGGTGATTATATGTCAACTATTAAACTGTTTCTTTGGAATTACTTCGCGCTTTTATGAACGTTCTGCCCATCCTTTGTGACTTCCCTGTTAAACTTTATTTACCTTTCTGCAACGGTTGGACTTTTTTAAAATCAGCAAAAGCATTTTGGAGTCTGTTAACAGCTAAATAATCTCGTGGCTACTATCAAGCACGAAATCGATGCCCCGCCCGTTCCACCTTCGCACGACATCTAACCTAACAACTACCCTTGTTTTGCTTGCAACACTGGGGCGAGCGCACGTCCTGCACTACCCAGAGCGGCCAGTAGATGGCAATAGCGCGTCACGTCAGGATAGTAAGTCAGCATTCCCCTCCCCCACGAAGTGCTCTTTGTAAAGCCAGACTGACAGGCCTATTTACCATTCGAAATATTTCTGTGTGAACATTTTCCAGAAGAGGGAGTCATTTGCCAACAAATGATCGTCTGTTCCCCTCCCCCACCACACGTTTCCCTCTCCGACACCACAATGAGTGGCATTCCCTCTTTCACGGGTTCGTTTGATGTTAACCAAAAATGTGCCCCTTAGCACCCGTAGTAAAGCCCTAAGCATGAAGGTATGCTGGGCGAATTTGTTGTAAGCACTGAAGAGGACGTCGGGGCAGTCCCATGGTGCTCGAGCAACGAATGGGGTCTGATTAAATGTATTTTAATCGCGGGGGACTAATTGAACACAGCTAAAATGGCGCGTCAAGGTGAATGCATTACGAACTAGCTTTCAATAACATATGGGGTGTTTATTGTTAATTTACAGTTGATCTGTCTTGTTGTGGAAAGATGAGGGGTCAATTGTGTTTACAGTTGCTTGTAAACCATGTTTCATGCGCATTATGACACCAGGTTATTTGTTCTGCCCTGAAATTGCACGGAGCAGCCATTAGATCTGACAATAATGTTGCACTCTGCGCATCGAGCAGGTTCATACAAAGTTTAATCGTTTGCAAAGTGTTATGGCGCTAATAATTCAACAGCCTGCTGTGATGCTAATGAAATTACTTTGTTATGATTAATTTGGAAAATAGTGTGTTGATTGTTGTAATTAAGCACAACAAGGTGAAGTAAATGATTCCAGCGCCATCTGGAACCCAAACTCGATGAAGAAATCAAATGTGGCTGTCTTTGTGCAAGTGTTCAGAGGGGGGCACAAAGGATGTGGCCTCCGGGCGGATAAATGTGCAGCCGCGACGTCCCCAGGCTCGAAGATTCCTCATCTGCTCCCGCCCCTGACACAACGCCCCCTCCACGTACAGCGATAACAATGCAGCTTTGTCGCCTAAAGAAGCCAAATCCATGTTTATAACCTCTCATTTTTTTATTTAGATGATACGTTGTTTTTTTTCTCCAGAGAAGAATTTATAGTTGTGTTTTTTCTCCTCTATGAATTGGAAACAAATCCAGTTTAATTTACTATGTGCTTTAACTAAACGACACAGGAATATTTCGTTTTGAAGTAAAACGATAGTTCATACCCCCACCTACGTTCATTTTTGTTAGGGGATGTGCCCCTCTAGCCCCCCTGCCTGGGATGAGGAGGGGCGCTAAATGGTAAACACATATAGTCACAAAGGCTCATGTGGGGTGGTTTCCACCAATCCCCTTCATTCTCTCGCCTTGTAACGTTGACATCACCCTCGCTGCTCTGACGTGAGGCAGTTCCTATAGTGGCTGCACTATCTCCTGGACGCGCGTGCCCGACGGTCCATGCCGTGCGCGCGGTGACAGATTTTATGTGTAAAACTAGCGCAGGCCGTCGATCTTGTCCACAGTGGCACCCTACTACACCCGCCTGCCTCGTTTATCTCGCGCGTTCACCTGTCAAACGTCACCGGGCCTGCAGGGTCGGTCTCGTGTTTAAAGCAGAGCTTGTCTCTGCTTATCGCTCTGATGTTTGTGGAAAACCTGTTTATCCATTGTTATGATTCGCTTACGTGTGAATTCCGATCCCGCAAACTGGAGCGCATTCCACCAGCCCCAGGGAAACGTGATGATTCAGGTTTGTCACACTAAGCACAAATGAGAACAAAGGCCACCGCATGTTCACCTTCTTTATAGCTTGAAGAGTCACGTGCTACCAGAAAAACAAAAAAGAAACAGTGTTAGTAAACTTGTCATTTAGAGCGCCTTCTTTTTACAATAAACAATTGCATAACATGATAACATCTAGGGCGAAAACGAATTGGTGCATAAGCACATAAAATGATCAAGTGGGAATTTTACAACTACCCCAAAAAGACCACCACCCACTTTTAATGGTGCTGTACCTTTATTTTGGAGTTAAATATCGATTTCTTTTTTAATGTTGCTCACCTAGGTTAAGTACAAGCAACGAAGGCTGTGTGATTCCTGTCTCAGGCACACTCTGCACTAGCGGGGTAAAGGCAGGGCTTCATTTTTTTATTAAATATATGTGAAAGTGAAAATAAATGTACCAGAATAACGTGTCATTTAAAGCAACTGCGCTTTTAAACAGCCAGTCACTTATTATTGCAATGCAAAGGTCAGTTTTGAGTTTATCACAGTGCAGCAAAATTTACATGATGAAAACACTTTCCACTGTCAGAGATTGCACATAATTACTTTCCACGGGAAAACAACTGTCCTAACAGTTCTAGCTCTCTTAATGTGATTTTGCCATAGGACACATATTCAACCCTTTGCCTCTTGGTTTTGGTTGAATGCCTCTTGTTAAAGCAAGTACACATGAAAAAATTCCATGGCATACATGTTATTTATTTATTTTATATATTTAAAGAGTTGTATATAGCGCTGGCTTGACCCGAAGGTATCAGAGCGCTTTACATAAGGTTCCACATAGTTGCAATAATACATCAGTTACAAGTTACCAAGGACACCAGTAAAAACCTTTAAGGATCATGGAAGAAAAGGAAAATGGAGTGAGGAAGGGAAAGGGGGTAGGGTATAGGTACGACAGAGAGACGAAGGGGAGGTCTGCCCAAGGTCTGGCTGGGTAGGTGACGGCCGGGAAGGAATCCGCAGCCCATCTCCTCTTCAGCTATCAGGTAGCTCCACCGGGCATTGGTCAAATAGCTAGGTATCAACAGAAAAAAAAAACACAGGGGGATCATGACACACACGACTTATGGCCCCTCCCCACACATAACAATGGTAATTAGCAGTATATTACATTTATTACACACATACATATGTATATCGTGTATATGCAGCACCTTTATTTAAGAGATGGGTGAAATGAATGTGGGGGTTGCCACGTATCAATGCTACCTTATCGTGATTCTACCTCATGCCTCTTTTTTCCTCACTCTACACGCTCTATCTCTTAATTTCACTGTTGCAGATTATTTTTCATACCAGCTTTCTCCCTTTGTCGCTCTTTTCCTATCTTTTTCTTCCTTCTTTCTCCCTTCCTTTTTCTTGGTCTGGATCAAATCATGAAAAATAAGTCCTGGTCTACCAAAATGATTGCAGTTGCCCCGCACTCACAACCACTGGCACAAATTAAGCAAACGTGAGGGCCTTCATTTCAGAGAAAATGCTTTTAAAGTTTGCATGCTTTGTCAGCGAAAGCTACTGTTCTTGAAACAAAAAATCTTGAAAGGGTCTTGGAGCCCACCCATTACTTACATTTACTTTCCATTGGTTGGCCCTCACAGCAATCTTGTTTCCTTGCTTGCTATTGGACGCCTCGTCCTCCTTGCCTGCCTCGTGGGCCTCTGTCTTCGTCTCTTCGTGTTCCTGCTGTGGAGCATCGAGCAAATAATGCTTCTTGTGGCCAGTGTCCTTCTACTGGCCACAGACTGCCTAAGGTACTCTTGTTTTTATTTCTTTTTTGGTACCCCTGTCATTCTCTATAACTCACTCATAATTTTGTTTCCCACTCTCCTCCCTCTTATTGTTTTAAAAAATATATATAATTATTATTTTTGCAGGTTTATATTGCAAACTGGAACCAAGTTATTGGAGTGCTTTACATGAGCAACATTATTTTTGCACAATGACACATTCAATTAAAAAAATCTTTTGGCCTAGGGAATTTCAGTGATTTGCCCAGAATCGGAGGATGTGGAGTCAACGCTGAGGTTTGAACCTGGCTCTCCAGTTCTTAAGACAGCAGTTCTAGTTACTTTATATACCTCCCCTGCCCTCTTGCAATATGCTTTCCTTCATAGTTGCCTCCCATTTCACCTGTGCACCATTCTCCTGACTGCCCCAAAAACTGCTTTTTTGGGCATGCTACCTTTCCAGCCACTACTGCTTATTCCCGCCAATAGACATACCATTTGTTCCATCTACCTTTGCCTTTCTGTGACCCCTATCTCATGTTACTCCTGCTGTTTTAAACATTTGAAACCTCCTTTCTCCACCTTTATCCCTCACATTCTTCCCACACTTATGCCTTATCCTTGCTTGTTATTGTGCCTCTTTGTTGAAACATTCTCCTTGATCTCTAATGCACTTAACCCGTCCGATTCCTCGACATACACTGAACACGTTTCCTTCTTACTTGCCTTCACTCCCCAAATTGCGTATAACTTTCTCTGCGGCCCGTTTTGCTGTAATCCTTTTCCTCTGTATTACTGAACTGTAATACAAAAAAAGCAGTGACAAAGCTAGTGTTTGGTACTCGTGTGCCCGCCCCGCCTCCCAGCTTAGACGCCCTCGCCCCTCCCCCTCCACCATCCATATATGACAGTTCTTCCCGCGCGCAGCATTCACGCGCAGCGTCCGCGCCCAACCCGCGCCGAAGGTGCGCCAAAGGTAAGCCCGTCTACGCTCGTCCGCGCCTGGACCGCGCCCAGCGCCAGACCCCCTGCCCCTCGCGCTCCCCAGCCCTCCCGCATTACCTACGATGCCGCCACCCTCCTAGCCCTTGACCCCGGTCGCGCCCCCAACTGCGTCCAAGCCGCCCCTGGACACACCCATGGACCTTTCTCCTGCTACTCCTGCAAATTCAGCGGCACCGACAACATCTCTGCTACGATCACACCACAGACTCTCGACCCCAACCACCTACAGTGCATCCTTCTCAACACCCGATCGGTCCACAGACACGCCATTGACCTATGGAGTCTACTAGACACCATCTCTCCAGACGTCGCCTTCCTAACAGAAACTTGGATGAACGCCTCATCAGCCCCAGACATCACCATTGCCATCCCTGAAGATTATAAGATCACACGCAAGGACCGTACCAGCCACACAGGAGGAGGAATCGCTATCGTCCATAAAAAATCAATCCGCATCTCAACCAGCTCTGACGCCAACCTCGCTAACTCCGAACACCTTCACTTCCAGATCCACATCGACCCCAAGACCACACTCAGAGGCACCCTCCTCTACAGACCACCAGGACCCCGCGCAAAATTCAGTGAAGACATCACGGACTTCATCACCCCACACGCGCTCCCCTCCAAAGACTACATCCTTCTGGGAGACCTCAACTTTCACCTCGGAAAGATCAACGACCGCAACACCGCCACCCTCTTAGACAACCTCGCCAACCTCGGACTTAAACAACTAGTCACGTCCCCCACCCACATCGCAGGTCACACACTCGACCCCATCTTCACCTCCAGCAATCATGTCTCCTTCAGCCACACTACGGACCTCCTCTGGACTGACCACAGCTGCGTTCACTTCACCTACAACAAGCCGAAACCCACCAACCACCTCCAACCAACTCTGCAAAGAAACTGGAACAAAATCACCACGGACCAGATCTCCGCCTCGCTCCTTCTAAACGCCCCAGCCCACTCTTCCAACGCAAACGAAGCCGCCGCCAACTTCACCCTATGGTTATCCAACACCGCCGACACCTTAGCACCACTGAAAAAACGTCAAAGCAAACCTGGCAGCAAAAAGGCCTCATGGTTCAACGATGATCTTAAGAAGTCCAAGAAACTCTGCCGCTCCCTTGAAAAGGCCTGGAAAAAAGACCCAACCACTAGCACCAAGGACGCCTTCAAAAACGCCACCCGCACTCACCACCAACTAATCCGAAAGGCCAAGAAAACAGCATTCAAGGATCGACTTGACAACAACGCCCACAACAGCAAGGAACTTTTCAACATCGTCAAGGAATTCACCAACCCTTCGGCCAACTCCAACGACATCACCCCCTCCCAAGCCCTCTGCGACTCCCTAGCCTCATTCTTCCACAACAAGATTGCAGACATCCACAACAGCTTCGACAACCAACCCGGTAACCAACCCACCCTACCATTTGCTGAACATTCTCCCCCCGTGAACACCCTTAACGACTGGAACCCAATCTCCACTGAGGACACCATCCACCTGATGAACTCCATCCACTCAGGATCCCCCACAGACCCTTGCCCTCACCACATCTTCAAGAAAGCAGACTCCGTCATAGCACCGCACCTCCGAGACGTCATCAACTGCTCCTTCAACTCCGCCACCTTCCCGGAAGTCTGGAAACACGCTGAACTCACCGCCCTTCTGAAAAAACCCACAGCGGACCCCACCGAACTCAAAAATTACCGCCCCATCTCGCTCCTTCCATTCCCGGCCAAAGTCATCGAGAAAGCTGTCAACAACCAGCTCGCCGCCTTCCTCGAAGCCAACAAATCCCTCGACTCCTCACAATCCTGCTTCCGAGCAAAACACAGCACTGAGACCGCCCTCATCGCAGCAACAGACGACATTCGAACCCTACTGGACAATGGAGACACAGTCGCCCTCATCCTCCTCGACCTCTCTGCAGCATTCGACACAGTCTGCCACAGCACCCTTTTACAACGCCTCAATAACATCGGAATCCAAGGAAAAGCACTTGAATGGATCACCTCGTTCCTCTCCGGAAGAACCCAGAGAGTCCGCCTCCCACCATTCAAGTCCGAGGCCACTGAAGTCATCTGTGGCGTACCACAAGGATCCTCACTCAGCCCCACCCTCTTCAACGTATACATGAGCCCCCTCGCGGCCATCGCCCGCCAACACAACCTCAACATCATCTCTTACGCGGATGACACTCAACTAATCCTTTCTCTCACCAATGACCCCAGCACCGCCAAAACTAACCTACATGAAGGAATGAAAGAAGTTGCCGAATGGATGAAACAAAGCCGTCTGAAACTGAACTCAGACAAAACAGAAGTCCTCATCTTAGGTACATCCCCCTCTGCATGGGACGACTCCTGGTGGCCGGAAGCCCTCGGAAAAGCACCCATCCCGACAGATCACGCACGGAACCTAGGCGTCATCCTGGATTCCTCACTCTCAATGAACAGACAAGTCAGCGCTGTATCCTCTTCCTGCTTCAACATTCTTCGCATGCTCAGAAAAACATTTCGCTGGATCCCCACCGAAACAAGGAAAACAGTCACCCATGCTCTGGTCACGAGCCGACTGGACTACGGAAACACCCTCTACGCAGGCACTACCGCTAAACTCCAGAAGAAACTCCAACGAATCCAAAACGCCTCAGCCAGGATCATATTAGACATCCCACGCAACGAACACATCTCTGGTCACCTTAAAGACCTCCATTGGCTACCCGTCAATGAGAGGATCACTTTCCGACTGCTAACCCACGCACACAAATCACTCTACGACATCGGACCAGAATGCCTCAACTCACGACTGTCCTTCTATACCCCTTCCCGCCAACTACGTTCTTCCAGCCAAGCCCTCGCCACGGTACCTCGCATCAACAAGACCACCATGGGAGGCAGATCCTTCTCATACCTGGCTGCTAAAACATGGAACTCACTCCCCGATTACCTTCGCCTTACCCAGAACCACCTAGCATTCAGAAAGCAACTTAAAACGTGGATATTTGACAAGTAATCCTCCCCCCTTTCTAAGCGCCTTGAGACCCTATGGGTATGTAGTGCGCTATATAAATTCTCTGACTTGACTTGACTTGACGTGTGTAACATCCACCGTCACTTTCTCTTGTAACACACTGTTTTCTACCTCTTACATTTGTTTGTTTTCGATACCTGCACAAGTGCCACCAGTGCCTACGTAACGTTTGTTCTTGTGCTTGAGTGTCCTCCATATATTGCAGTATTATACCTCTATGTTTACTTTGTATGCTTTTGTAACCTGCACACGTCACTTTTTCCTCCTGTAATGCACCGTTTGCTACCTCTTGTATTTTGTTGGCTCACGATTATCATTTTTGCTTCATTTAATGTAACATTTGCTTTTGTATTTTGCTCACTTGTAATGTTCTCATGTATCAGTTCTGTTCCTATTGTGAAGAGCTCTGACACCTTCGGGTAAAGTCTGCGCTATATAAAAACGCATAAATGAATGAATAAATAAAATAGTATGTCTGGCAATGACAAGCTTTGCAATGATACTTTTCTTTTTATTGCAAGCATATGCTACAAAAAGGGAAACAAGGACTGACAATGGCAAGAGGTTTCGCCTATGCAAAATCTATTGGCTTAGTCAATGTTCTTTACATGCTGCACAGCAGCACAAGCTGCTGTGCAATATGGCTTAAAGTAAAAACCATAAATCAGTATGATGCAGCCAGCATTGACTGTGTCATAGGGCTTTTTTCCTTTTAAGCCATTTTGACTACCAGCCCTCTGTGTGACATGGCGTAAGGGGAAAAAAAAGCAGTTACGCAGTCAATGCTGGCAGCTTCATTACACTTTTTAAACACTTTAAGCCATGTTGCACAAGAGGTCACGCTGCTGTGCAACATGTAAAAAATATTCCCAAAGCCAATAGAATTTGCATAGGAGAAACTTATAGGCTTTGCCAATGCTTGTTTCTTTTTCTCTGTCAGCAGCATTTCCCACAATCGAACTTGACAGAAACTTCAGTCTTATCAAACCCATACTGCAGCACCTAAGAAATACCTATCCTCATTGTTATTAGTGATATTACCATGTATAACAATCCCATATATACCAGAAAACAAGCATTAGCATAGCCAATAGGTCTCGCCTTTGGGACCTTATAAGTGTTTAGCCATGCAATGGTTGGTGTTGTTGCACCAAGGATATTGTGCGACATAACGAAATACTTCTAAGGTGCCAAAAGCGAGACCTATTGGCTATGCCAATGCTTGTTTTAAATTTCTAACTGACTACTACATGAATTTGTGTGTGCATAAATCTTCATGCTGTGGCCAGATTAGGGCTTTGTGTGCCTATGAAATTTTTCAGCTGCAACAAGATTACTTTTCTTTTTGCCAATAAAGTTTTATTAAACTATCCACCAAAGTGCAAAAGCTGCATTGATAGGGATTGATTCTGAAACGGACATATACATTTTAATACACTACACCTGAAGAAAGGATCATTGAAATAAGACATTAAACAAAATAAAATGTATTTATTTGTAGCATGATTCTTCTGCCTTTGTTTACTTTAATTATTAGTCAGATCTGTAACGCTGTTCCTGAGCACATCTAAAACGGATTTCTTTTTATATTTGCTGTTTAAAGTATATACAGACACAGGCTAAAAAAACAGCTTTTGGGTGATTTTGCTTTTTTTTAAACGAGTTGGGACAATAAAATACCGGTTGCCCCGGTAAAAAAATGGCCCGGTGGCAACCCTACTATATCACTCTATTCCTTGGACATTCCAGCCTGATTACAAAGGTAACTTTACACCTTTTTGTCAGTTTATGCTTGTTTGCTATTTAGAAAGGTATTTTACGAATAGTATCTTTATGACAGTGTGAGTCTGCACACATAAAAAGATAGGACAGCCCTATCTTTTTATGTGCTGAGATTTTACAGTTGTAAAGATACTACTAGTAAAATACAGCTGTGAATAGCAAGTAATCGTGATTCAGGCTCTCCAACTGCTCTCAGGGCTTCTTCTGAATTCTACTGCTTGCTCTGTTCTCAATGTGCCTCACTATGGGGTTGTTTTATGTTTAGGCAGATGACCTGCTGTCCCGAGATGGGGATGGAGTAATTTACTCCGTCTACTTGGTGGAGTGGCCACCTGCCCAAATTATAAATGACCTCGAAGCAGAAAGTCATTTATATAAGCATTGTCAGGAATAGCTGTCATGGTGGTTCCTGCCAATGCATTTTACTCTCTGCTATGGGGGTGTGTCTAGCACAGAGTATATGTTTTTTCATTCCAAAAAGAAAATCCAGAAACAGAATTTTCTTTTGTCGTGGAAGACTATAAAGAGAGGTAGTGTTTAAAGTCTTTGCTCCTTAACACTACCAATAACACACCACCACCAACGCTATTATCCTCAATACCATAACCATCACACTAAAGGAACCAACTTCACCACCACTAACAATCATCCTCAATAGCACCAACATCCACACCAAAGGAACCAATACCACAACCAATAAAATCTCATTACCAATAACCTTCTACCACCAATACAACCATACTCAATGCAAATATCATCAATACTATAGGAACCAATTTATCACCACATCATCAATACCATCACCATCAAGAAAACATCAATACCATTATCCTCAATGCCACCAATATCATTACAACAACCAATAATAACACCAGTGCCAATAACACACCACGAGCGCCAATACCATCATCCTCAATGTCACCAATATCAATACTAAAGGAACCAACACCACCTCCAATAATATTACACTGTCAATAACACACCACCATTACCACTAACATCAACGCAAAAGGACCCTATGCCGCTACCACCACCAATAATATCACACTGCCAATAACTCATCACCACCAACAATACCATCTTCCTCAATACCACCAATATGAATACTAAAGGAGCCAATACCAACACCACAACCAATAGTATTAACACTACCAATAACACACCACCAATACAATCACCATCAACACTAAAGGAACTAATACCACTACCACCACCAATATTATCACACTGCCAATAACTCGCCACCACCACTATCAATGCTCAGGGCCGGCTTTAGGGCATGTGTAGTGTTGTTCCCCCCTCCTTCCCCATGCTTTGGTCTCACCTGTGGGTAGAGTGGGTCGGCCCATGGCTCAGAGGGCTTTATGTCTTGAAGCAAGTAGGTGAGATGGGGCTGTCCGAGGAGGGTGGCTCGGGGTCTGATTGCTACTGTGAGTGTAAGGGGCACGGGGCAGAGGGTTCATGTAAAAGAACAGGTGTGGAGCAGTGAAAAGGGATGCTGCCAGGTGGGCTATGGGTGGAAATAGGGGCACTTTGGTGGGTAGCTGCCCTCTAGCTGGGTAAGGGCCCTGTCGATAGGTGGGGGCTCTCGTGGTGGGTAGCTGTGCCCGGTCACTGGTGGTGGTTAGGGGCAGACCCGGTGAGCATTCCAGTGTGGTCTTGATTGGGTCGGCTAGGAACGCTCTTAGATGTAGTTAGGCGCGGCCCTGGCGAGGGCTAGTAGCCCTCTTGGCGACAATGCCCTCTCGGTGGGCCTCTCTAGGGCTCCATACTGACCATCTCCAAGAGTTTGAGGGCGAAGCGTAGAGGCTTCAGGTGCTCCCACCCCACAAAGGTGTGTCCGTCATCTTTCTTCTCGATGGTGTCCCTGTAGACATGGCCTCCCAGTAACACAAACAGATCAATGAGATCAACCCTAAACTACTCACAAGGACTGCCACAAAGAACCCCCGCAGCTCCTCGGTGCCACCTCTAGCCCCCCGCAGTGTTGTGCCAGAGGTCAACGAGCACCGAAGCAGGAGCTCTGAAGCGAAAGTGAAAGCAGCAGCTCTCTGAGGTGCTCTGCCCAGGAAGGAGGAGCTGTCGCCGCCTAAGCTGCAGGGCGAGGGTACTGTGATCACCCTGCGCACCATAAGATGCAGCTCCCCAGTGCGACGCCTCCCTCTGTCAAAACAAATAACAAAATGTAGTCACTTCCACCCACAATGCGCATTCGTCTTGATTCCTACAGAGGCTCGGCACTCTATTGTTGCCAGGAAATAATTCAATTGTTTTTGTTTTGAAAGGGCAAACCGTACCAGTAATGCCAGCCTGAGAAAAAGTATTCTGCCAGCAGGTGGGAGCCTTCTCCCTCTGAACTGTGTGTTGTACTTGCTGTTTAATTCCTGCCACAATCGGCAGCAGGCATTTTGTACAGATCTACTCAATGAAGGGAGTGCAAGGTTTGCTCTAACCTTCACTTCACTCTGGATACATACTAGCAGAAATGATCACCCCTTTTGAAAGTTCGTACAGTTGAAAGATGAATCAACTTTAAAAAGTGATGCAGCAAAGATGAACAATTTTAGAACAAGTACAAACTTGCGCACGCTGAAAAAAAAAAGCGCTGAAACACAAACGCGGCCCGAAAGGGAAACAGTACGGGGCTAACAAGTGGGATGGGTGGGGGGAAGTACAAGAGAACACAGAGCGATTCCCTTGCGGGAGCGAGCAAACATATGTTGCCAAAGCTCGCTCCCGCAAGGGAATCGCCAAACGTGCACACATTGCCATTGAAAGCAATGCAATGCGTGCACGTTTTTGGCTGAAAAGCCAAAGCGATTTCTATAGGTCTTTTTCCTATGCAACGCATGCGCGCTGCATAGGCGAGACCTAAAAAAGAGTCAAGCTGAAATAGACTTTTGGCATTTGTTACAAGTTGTTAACAAAGGCACTTCTGTGACAAACTGGTAAAGATAATCTAGGCAATACAGTTCTTGGAAAGCTTTTTTTTTACCGTGACCCTAAAATCTATGCATACATATGTTCAACAATGCTGCAATTTTTTGATGCAGTTCGTTCTGGCTATTATTTTTCTTTTGTTTTGTTGTTTTTGCCCTGTTAATGGTTTTGTTTTACTGATTTTTTCAAATGTTATCCATTGTACTGATGGACTCCGCGCAGGTGTTGTGAAACCACGCATATCATAAACCTCTTGGGATTTTAGAGATAATTATTGTTGTGCCGCACATAGTTCTCCTTTTATGTTTTTGTGTTTTTTACATTTCTCACTCCATGCAGTTTTCATAGCTGTCATGCTACTTATAGTAGTTTCCAGTTTACCCAGGTTTAAGATGGTATAGGACCTTATGAGTACACATTATTTAGCCTTATTTTCTTGGACAAAAGCGATACAGATGCTCCGTCCATCACCCCCCCCTTTTGTACCACTTTGTTCGCCATAAGTTGGCAGGGTATGCTCAGACGTGAGTCCCTTGCTCCCTTTGCCACTGGATTCAAGCAAGCCTGGCTGAAGACGGCTGGCATGCCAGAAACCGATCCTAGGAAGCTTGTTTCCGGTCCAGAGAAGATATGGCTTGGCGGTTCGGGCTGGACTGTTCCCAACATGAGGCACAGGGTCAGACTGATTTGCATATGGCCATGTCTGAACTGGGGTGGCAGAGTGGGCTAAAGAACGGTGATGGATTAAACCCAGATCTGTTGACTGGGTGTGAGTGTTTAATTGGTTCAGATGCTCCGTCCATCACAACCCCCTTTTGTACTACTTTGTTCGCCATAAGTTGTCAGGGTATGCTCAGACGTGAGTCCCTTGCTCACTTTGTCACTGGATTCAAGCAAGCCTGGCTGAAGACGGCTGAAATGCCAGAAACCGGTCCTAGGAAGCTTGTTTCCGGTCCAGGAAAGGCATGGCTTGGCGGTTCGGGCTGGACTGTTCCCATGTGGCACAGGGTCAGACTGATTTGCATATGGCCATGTCTGAACTGGGGTGGCAGAGTGGGCTAGAGAATGGTGATGGATTAAACCCAGATCTGTTGACTGGGTGTATGTGTTTGATTGGTTCAGATGCTCCATCCATCACCACCCCCTATTGTACCACTTTGTTCGCCATAAGTTGGCAGGGTATCTCAGACGTGAGTCCCTTGCTCACTTTGCCACTGGATTCAAGTAAGCCTGGCTGAAGACGGCTGGAATGCCAGAAACCGGTCCTAGGAAGCTTGTTCCCGGTCCAGGGAAGGCATGGCTTGGCGGTTCGGGCTGGACTGTTCCCATGAGGCACAGGGTCAGGCTGATTTGCATATGGCTATGTCTGAACTGGGGTGGCAGAGTGGGCTAAAGAACAGTGATGGATTAAACCCAGATCTGTTGACTGGGTGTGTGTTTTTGATTGGTTCAGATGCTCCGTCCATCACCACCCCCTTTTGTACCACTTTGTTTGCCATAAGTTGGCAAGGTATGCTCAGACGTGAGTCCCTTGCTCACTTTGCCACTGGATTCAAGCAAGCCTGGCTGACGACGTCTGGAATGCCGGAAACCGGTCCTAGGAAGCTTGTTTCTGGTCCAGGGAAGGCTTGGCTTGGCGGTTCGGGCTGGACTGTTCCCATGAGGCACAGGGTCACACTGATTTGCATATGGCCATGTCTGAACTGGGGTGGCAGAGTGGGCTAAAGAACGGTGATGGATTAAACCCAGATCTGTTGACTGGGTGTGAGTGTTTGATTGGTTCAGATGCTCCATCCATCACCGCCCCCTTTTGTACCACTTTATTTTCTTAGACGCACCATTTTGTTCACTGTGTGGCTGGTGCAATTTTCTGAAGTGGTTACAGTTTCACAATATATTCCATGGGTAACAGCGTGCAACATTCCATTGTTTACCATTAATTCACCACATTCTGAACCTGGCTTGACAAGCGGTTAAGCAAACCTGTGGGCCCTTCACCGGGAGAATCACTGTTCCTCATTCATCCCATATCATCTGATCACTATGCTGATGACAACAGTTTGGAGGGTAGATGCTTGTTACTGTCCAGTATATAGTTCATTTTAGTACAGTGCACTGAACCTCCTTCAATTTTAAAGGGGGTTTAAAGTTTCTCATCAGTATTCAGAGACATTATAGTCTTTTACTAAAAAACCTGTAAAGGCATTCCAGTCCAACTGCGCTCATGCATACTCCTTTAACTTGTCATTGATTCTGCCCTACCTGTCAGCATTTTAACGCAATTCTTGCAGTGATACCCAATGGAATCCTGAGGGTTCAGCTGTAATCAACTAATTACAGAGTACATCTCTCAAGGGGCCTTTCATTCAAGCAATGGGATGCTTAGGAAGTTTGTCCCGTTAACACAGGAACCTAGTGCGCCCTTCGTAAGTAGCATGAGAATTAACCCGAGTAAAACTTAAGAAAGAACTACCCTCAGCTGTTCTTAGTGTGAAGGCTGCCGCTTTTCTAGGAAGGGTTTTGGCCACGTGGAACCTGCCCAATCTTTTTATTATGATATAAAGTCACCTTTTCTATAGTGAAGTTGTGGAAGGACATAAGGGAAGTGATGTGATTGCACCACAGCACTGCACCAATGATGTGCCAATGGAGCACAAGGTAAATCATATGTTTGGAGACCTTTGAGAAAAGCTAACATTATATCTCCTTCAGGACACAAGGTTGATGCAAGTGGTAGTAATGTATCTAGTAATGTATCTAATTGCAGGATGATTGATAGGAACCTCCATGTTCTGATTGACTGCCCACGTGTGTGCCTGCATTGTAATTAGTTGAACTTTTCAGTTATTTTCTTGGAAACAAGAGTTGGTCTTTGTGAAAACAGAAGTAGCTCTAGACAATGTAGCACTTGTGTGAGATCAGCAGGGCCACCACCCTTCTACGCCCAGAATGGGAGTACAAGAGCAGCCACCTACTCTTGCTGGGTGGGCTATAGCTGCTCTGACAGTAGGAACCATACGCGAGGGGGTACAAGGGCTGGCTGGCCAGGCACTAGGCCTTATTAGGCCACCACTGGGCATATTCCCATCCTTACTGAGGCACAATAATGCACAGAGGAGGAATATTAATTGCCCGAACTAGTCACATCACTTCCTGAATTAGTAAATGGTCAATGCACAGCAGATCACCACAAAGCGCTACCAACCTTCTTTGTGATTTCGGGGCACTGGGCCAGATACTCATTCTCCCTATAGTAGTAGAATGGGCCCTGCTTACACATACCAGCTCAAGCCATTGCCTCGAGCCTCACAATTTCCTGAGAACTTCAGGCATAGTCAGTGATTAATTTGAAGAAAAAAAATTAAGTGCTGGGGCTCTAGTCAGGAGGCAGCTTGCACCAGCCCATTTCTCCTGTTAGTGCCGCCTAAAACAGAACCAACTGCTAAATATGAAAGTGGGGTTAGGATGTGGCATAAGAGCCAGAGCTACGTAAATTAACAGACTAACATGTTCACTTCTCAAATTCCATATTCAACTATACTAATTCACCACTAATCCTTTATGGGTTCTGGAGTGTCATGCTATTTGCCAGAAATGCGCTTCAACACCCATCAGGGGTATTAAGTCGTATATGAATGCAAACCTTTCTTCCCTTTTATCCCTCCGCTATCCTTCTCACTTCAAATATGACTAATATCCACCACTGAAATTACTTCAAATTTCACCATATTAATTCACCACTAATCCTTTGTGGGTTTCCTGAATAGCGTGCGTCAACACCCCATCAGGGGTAACAAGCGCTATATAAATACAAACCTTCTTCCTCCTCTATCCTTCTGCTATCATTCCAAATCCAAATAACTGACTAAACTATCCACCACTTAAAATGTACTTGCATGTTTCACTATACTAATTCAACACTAATCCTCTATGGGTCCCAGAGTAGCGTACTACTCGCCGAAAAAGCGCTTCGACGCCTCGTCAGGGGTAGTAAGCACTATTTAAATGCAATTACAATACAATACAATACTACGAAGCTGGGGAAGACTCTGCCTTGGCTAAACATCCTGTGATTCTGGGCAAAACACTTAATCTCCCTGTAAATTAATGTGTCCTTAATGGTGCTCATGAAAAGCATTGGTGTTGATGATTAAGTAAGTGCCGGTGATGAGCACAGTGAAACCACCGGCTCAAATTAAGCACTAACATAACATAACATGTGTATTTGTAAAGCGCACGTTCACCCAGAGGTCTCTTGGCGCTGAATAACAGATGTTCATTGTTACCCAACTCAATGGTACTCATTTTATCGACCTCAGATGGATGAAAGGCTGAGTGGACCCGCCGGGATTTGAACCTGTGACCATGAGGTAGAACGCAGGCCCCTGCAATGGGCGCATTAGTCCACTGAGCCACCAGACCCAGCACTGGGCATAGTCAACTACTTAGAGGAAACTGCAAGGGACATAGGAGAAACTGATCTACTGCTTGGTCCATGGTGCAGCACCCGTTGCACAATTTTCAAAGCAATCTCCCCATAGTAGATGTAAAACCCATTCATCGGTATGTGTGTATGATCCTTTAGGGCAGAAGAGGGTGAGAGGTGCAGCCTGACAGTGTATATATTCCCAATTGCGTCTGGCTTTCTGGAGAGCTGTGGTCTTTTATCTTTATCTCTGCCTGGTGCGCAGGGGCTTATAAATAAACTTTCTAGAGCATGACATCCAGGCAGCTTTTCTATGTGTAATTATTCACTGAGGGAGATTGAGATGGAGGGGGTATTTTTGACCTGCAACCAGGATGGGGACACCGTGCTTGTTTTGTATTGCAATAAATGATGTCCATATATATTATGATGCACACACAGCGGAGAGTGTGGTTTTTCTCCCATGTAGTCTACACCAACCTCAGCTACTCCAGGGAGGTATGTGGGGCACTAGTGTGCTACCATGACATTTAGGGCCTCATTTATGAGGCCGTGCGTCACTTTTACGCCACTGGTGCGTCACTTTTTGTGACGCACCTGCAGCGTAAAAAATGTGCCTTGTTGCACCATATTTACAAAGTGACGCATCTAGGTAGATGCGTCACTTTGTAAACCCCTGCGCTACATTATACCTATGCCAGGTATAATGTATGCAGGGGGGGGGGCGTTCTGACGCAAGAAAGGGTCATAGAAGTGACGCAGTGAAATCTATAAGATTCCACTGCACCACTTCTAGGACACAAATGCGTCAATTCCTTACGCCTGCCTCACAGCAGGCATAAGACTGACGCAGGCCCTTTCACATGGGGCTTTCCCCATGTGAAAGGACACATTGCTGGAGTTGCGTCACTTTTGTGACACACTCCAGTAATGCGTCACTTTTGCGCCATACAGATATGTCAGAAATACTGACGGATCTGTAACTCCTTGCGCCATGATGCGTCATACTGTAAATATGACGCATCATTGGTGTTGCAATGAGGGCGCAGTGAAAAGTGACGCACTGCTGTTTTCACGCAGTGATGCATCACTTTTCATAAATGAGGCCCTTAGGGTCTAGCCTGTTATGCTGAAGTTAAATGGCCAACATAAATAAAACTGTGGCAGTCAATGCAGTGTCTCTGGTAATCCCGGTGGACTGGTGATGAGAGTATCTGGCATCATCAGGATTACAAGGTCTGCAATAACTCTGTGGACACATTGGTTTTGATCCATGGATTGCGGCTGCCACAAGCTGCTGCAGTGTCCAGGAGAAACTCCCTCCTGAGAAAAATGAGGAATTATCTGAAGTGGACCCTGGATTACAGATTAACCTTGTAATTCCTCCATTTCTAAAGGGAGGCGTATGGTACCACTATCTGTATTATCCTTAAAAAACATCAAGAAAAATATATCTAAAAAATAATTCAGATAGGTTGCAATCTGATGAACCGAGAAGGGAGGGGTCTTTGTGATATTTCTGGATGGAATGACCTTCGGCATCAGACTTCAGATGTATAAAGGGCTTTTTCCTCAATGGGCTTCTGCAGCTCATCCTTACTTTGTGTGGAGGAGTGTGGCTCAATGGTTAGAGCGGCAGACCCTAATGCAGAGGTCTGGCCCGGGACCAGGGTTCAATTCCTGCCTCAGCGGGTCTTGGGCTCAATTTCCTCGGACCTGACAATTCTCGCCTCGTGCCTATTCTAATCATGGGCCCCACTGCAACTCTGGGCAATAGCTTGCTTAACCTCCACACCGGCCCCAACAGCGCTAGGATGCCTGGCTTCCCCCTGGGGGTGTTCAGGAGTGGGCACTTCACAGGGAAAGCCAGGAAGGGTTCCACAGCGGTATGAGTAATAGCGCCAGGAAACCGCTTGGGGGCAGTGCGCTCTACAAAGACCTTAACATTTACATTTACATTTACTTTGACATAGTTTTCTCATGCTTACAAGGCAACTGGGATAGGACCCCATTCTTCAATTTCTGTACATATGTTCTTTCAGTAATCCAGTGTGAACATCAGCAGTACGCTTGCGATCACCTCTCCGAGTGTAGAAGCCGGAGTACATTCCTAAGCGCCCTATTGGAAAGGTGGTCCCCTGGGGTAAACAAAAGCAAGTCAAACGTGGCACCAACCTTTATTGCTTTTTGTATCGGGTTGGTGAGTCATAAAAGGGTCAACCAAGCAAGCAAATGGTAGGGTGCTCACTTCATCTACCATCAGTCCTACTTCCTGCTGTGACTTAAATAAAGAAATTATACAATCAGAGTTGTGTGTACAGTCACTGTGTGGCTCTGTGTGTCTAGTTGCACTAATAGTGTGAGGCAGATAGTAGGTTTTACAGTATCCGTGTCTACGTACAATAAGCATTTGAGACAAATAGTGCAGTGTTTACATCCGATATGCATAGTTGGCAGAACAGTAACAATAATTAAAATAGTGCAGTATTTGAGACTATTTAACTGGATAGCGGACCACAGCCTCTAGTGTTGCATGGAAGCACCCAAACTGTCCACAGCAGCTGTATGCTGCCCTCTGATTCGCTGGAGGAGTGAAAGGTTGTAGAAACTCACAGTAGGCAGAATTCCAGAAGCGGTCACTAACTCTGGCTGCCCAGTATTGTGTCTGGCTGAATTCAACACCCAATCACAAATGTTATGGTGTGTGCAGCTGACTAATTGAATAAAGCACATGATACAAATGACTGTCTGGCTGCCGTAAGCGCGTGATCCAGCAGCGCATTATTTACAGCCTGTATGCCAGGATAAACTTGGCATATATTACAGTGCAAATAGTTCTGTGTGTTAATCTGTACTTCTAGCCGTAATGAGCTTACTATATAATAGTGTGGGGTGCACAGTGTGCCCATCTGCACTGCACATACAGTACAATAGAGAAGCATTTACTGTCTGTTAATAGCTGCTCTAAACACATTAAACACATATTGCTCTATTAGTCTCTCAAACTGCACCCAGGACATGTTGCAATAGTAATCTTCGCGTCTAGGTGTGCTGAGCACACACCACAATTGGCAGTGTGTCTTTCATTAAGCTCACAGGATAATAGTGCAGTATGTCCGGCTGCATTAAGCAGGGGATAGAATGGTGCAATGTTTGCTTACACCACAACACCAAAAGGCAATCCTTCTGCTGCAGTTAGTAAGTTAAAAAAAAAATCTAAGAAAAACAAAGAAGACAGAACTATTGTCTTTGCCAATTCATTTTTGAGGACTTTCCCTGAAAACACTGGAATTTAGAGAGAAATTATGGATTTGCAAATTAGGTATATATTTCTTTGGTTAGCCATCCTTTCTCACAGAAATGTGATGCATCACTCTGATGTGACGGGAACACTCCTGACAACTGGTTTCCCCAGGGGAAGCTAAGGTGGCTGTTAACACCACACCAGACTGTCTCCACCCCAAAATGTTTGTGGCCCATCTCTTCGAGCAGCACATCCACAAGCACTTTTTACATGAGAATTTTTATTGATTTTACAACCCACATTATTGTCAATGTAGAGACACTGCGCAACCGTGGGCACGTTTGTAAGAAGCCCAATTGTAAACAAACCAAGGAACTATAACAAATGAGTCATTTCCAATTCGTGCACATGACAGTAAGCATCTATGGAAGATGAAAGTAATGCACCATTTTAAGTACTGTACCGTAGTCTGAAAAACTTCCTATAGATATTGTAAGTAAGCCCTCTCCTCTCTTGAAGAGTCACCTCCCCACTGCTTGCTGCTGATCTAGAATCTATGAGCCCTTTACATCCAGTAACTATTGCTAGCGGTTAAGAGTACCTCTCTTCGGCCACAGTACAATGCTTGCGTCTTCCTAGGATTGCACTCTATAAATATTTAAAATATTTAAATGAAGATATCACTTCATCTTCGTTCCCTATTCATACCCTGCTAATGTGCCACACCATGAAATAAACTACTGTTATAACAGTAGTATTAAACAACTGTAAATATGGACTTTCTGGGCCAGATATACGACCCTAAATTGAATGTGCAAACGGTTTTGCGACATGTTCGCGCCAGCAAAATGGCCCAGGGCCATGTACAATTCCTAAATAACGAGTCACAATTTATTTGCGACTTGCTATTTAGGAATTGCGAGTCGCTATTAGGAAGGGGCGTTCCTTTCCTAATAGCGTCCACAAAGCAATGTATGAAGGTTTTGTGACCGCAATTGCAAAACACTCGCAAATTGCCACCCTCTTCTAGAGGGTGGTAATGCAGTTGCAATTTGGAAGGGGTCCCCGTAGGACCCCTTCCACTTTGTGACTGTCTCTAAAAATATTTTTTAAGGGCAGGCAGCAGTCTCAGGGACCACTACCAGCTCTTAAAAAATGAAACAAAAACGTGTAATTTTCTTTTTTTTTAAATGTATCGCGTTTTCCCTTAAGGAAAATGGGCTGCATTTTTTTATTTTAAAAACTGCTTTATTTAAAAGCAGTCCCAAACATGGTGGTCTGCTGAGCCCAGCAGGCCACCGTCCCTGAGAGGGCCTGTCATTCCCAATGGGCTCGCAAATTACGAGAGGCTCATTAATATTCATGAGCCTCACAATTTGCGACACCATTGGGAATCGCAAAGAGTGTTAAATACACTGTAGTACATGCCAAATAGAGCCTCTCAAATTACGAGTCGCAATTTGCGAGGCACTATTTTGCAGGTCGTACATCTGGCTCTTTATTTAGAGCAAGCGTAGTTATGGATTCACTCTCTGTTAGTAGGATTTTGCTGGACTTTTCCCTGTAAAACAGACTTTTAAAAGGCTTGTCATGTCACCCTCTTTTATTGTTTTAAATTTCGAGCGCATTTTGAAAGTTCTGAACACTTTTTGGTGATTTTACACAAGTCAGTCTTAAATTGTTGTCTTTGATGTTTGCTGGAAAATACCCGATTCGACTGCAGGCCGCTGCTGCAGAAATGAAAAACCTGCACGTTTCCAGAATAACAAATTCTATAACATCAATGATAATACTAAGAAACATAATAATACTAATAACAACTAGAAATTGTGAACATTTCTGAATTAATACGTTTATGAAATAATTAGAATGATCTCTGTGGAGATTCCGATTAAACTCTTCCACATGGCTTCTGCTGATTGCAGCCACCAGGTGGAAAACGGTGCGTCAGTGTGTTATTTGGATTCAGTTGTTGGCTTTTTCTTGTAAACAGAGTTTGCCTGGCTTCTCCTGTGCCTGGATAACTCAATGTTCAAAAATCCACATGTTCAGTTTGATCAAGAAGCAACCATTTATAGCTGGTTAGTCGCAATTTCACCAAAGTAGATGCCATTCTTACATATAGAAATCAGTAAAAATAAATAAAAAACAGGACTCACACCATAACTATCTTTTTTTTCTTTTCCAATCTGGTGTAATTCCAGGACATAGCTATTAAGGCATGATATACTCCACCCTGGCTGGATGTAACATCAGAACATACATTGTTAGCGAAGAAAGGACTGTCAGTACAGCAAGAGCGAATATATGACGTTACAACACAAACAATTACAGCGCAGGCTTTTACAACTCAGTTTTTACATTGCAGCTACCATTACATCGCATGATTTTACAACGCATGCCATTACAATGCATTTTTAAAAACTACAATTCCAACGCATTCCATTACAACGCATACCTTTAAAACACATACCATTACAACCCATAATACTTTTAGGGCAACAGTAGGGTAAGTGTTAGATAGTGTACGCTAAAAATGACTATTCCCACTCCAGTGAGTGCAACAGCAGGAAAATTGTTGGATAGCGTAGGGGTAAAAATTACTATTCCTACTCCAGTGAGTGCAACAGTTGAAAAAGTGTTGGGTAGCATAGGGGTAAAAATTACTATTCCTATCTACCTCAAAATCCATACCCACCCTAAAACAAAAAAATCCCCATTACTTACCTTATAATGCTTTGTAATGGCAAACGTTCTAATGGTATGGGGTGTAATGGCATGCGTTGTAGTGAAATGCGTTGTAATGGCATGCATTGTAATGGCATGCAATGTAAAGGCAGTTGCGTTGTTAAAACAGTGCAATGTAATGACTGCGTTTAATGGATGTTTCCCAGCAAAAGCCAGTCTAGCATCCAAAATAAATTCAGACAGACAATTTCAAACAGGCTCACGCGCAAGCATACAAATGAATGGAGCAGTGAGCTTGGCCCTTTCTGGAGATGTTTGGGGTTGACCCCTGGCACAGAAAGCGTATTTTACAGCACATATTTTCAAATATGTTTGACAAAAAATATAATTTACTGGCAGCTTTGAAGAGCAGCTAATGTATTATCTCAATTCTTAAAGGTCTGTTGGAGTACTCAGAAGTAATATTTATACAAAGCAAAACAAATTGTAAATGCTTACAATTAAATAATGTGGCAAATAAAAAAATCTGCATGCCAAACAAGCAGACAGCTATACTGCCTGAGATGCAGTGCCCGTCTGTTACAATGTGTGCCACCGAATAAATGTCCACATCAAATTCTGTGCCAAGAGAAATAACATCAGTTATCAAATCTATTGACCATACTGCCCATCTCTGTTCCTGTGCTATAAAGAGTCCATCAACACCTTTGTCCTTATAATAATAATAAGATCCGTACTATGCGCTCCTGCCAGAGGCGCTGCGCGAGTATGTCAACTACTTCCCACAATGCCAGCCTGTACTGGGTGGTCACTGATGCTCAAAAAGGCCAGGCCGCTCACCGTGGTATGAGGCAGCTGGGTCAGGGGCTGCCTTGAGGGACAGAGCTGTTGCTGAATATGACTCACTGAGGTAGGTCAGTTATCACGTAGGCACAGACCTCAAACTTCAAAATAATCAATTTTCTGCACATTTGGTCATGATACCAATAGCTGTTTCCACAAAAATGAACACCAAATATTACCCTATCAGTTTCAACGTCTGCTCAAAAGCTGCAACCAATGGGGTGTCATTTTTGTAAGTGGTATTTGGTGTACAATATTACTGTCAGGAGATATTTTGGCATACAAGCTCAAGCCCGGAACCAAAATACTCCAGGATATAAAGCACCAGTGCAATGCAAGCATCCGCCTTACCCTGGATACAGCACAACTGTACTAAAACAATTGCTGCAGGGCACAGATCCATTTTGTTACAAGTACCATTGCCAACCATTATCCACTCAATAACCCATCACATCTGTTCTAATTCTTTCTTCACTCTTCCGCTTACAGGCGCCCGGACTACAGAGGTGGACGCGACCTGCAAGACTGGGTTTGCCAAATCTTGGAGTAACAGAAATGTCAGCTCAAAACACTGCTTCTGAGATAGCTGGAAGCCCCTGCTTCCTTCCTTATCTTCTATAATATGTCTATCTCTCCCCTGGCCAGGCATGCTGTCAGGTCTTCAGCTCATGTGACCTGCTCCAGTCACCCACGGTTGAATCCTTGCTTGTGCATGTGCTTGTTCTGTAGTACCCTTTACTGGTGGGTTGTTTTTCTAGATGTATCTTTGAGTCAGTTGCTCGCACGGGCTGCTGAGCTGGGCGTGGGCACTGACTAGCTGTGATGAGGTGAACCAAGGGTGGTATGGGCCCTAAAACAAAAAAAGACATGCCTTTCCTCCCCCACATACCATTTATTTGGTAATAAAAACTATCATAATGGGGTCCAGTGATCCTCTCAAGTCCCTAGGCGTCACGATGCCTGCTGTACTATTAATAGTTACGCCCATGGGGATATAGGTGAATCAGGACCATATGCACATTCAGAATAAGATCATGCCAACCATGTAGCTTAACGGCTAGGGCGGTCGATCTCTAATCTGGGGAACAGGGTTAAAGTCTCAATGACTCTCAACATCCTGTGATTCTGGGCAAATCACTTAATCTCCCTGTGCCTACAAAAAAGGAATGCGTCCTTGTGTAACGCAACTGGTGCTCGTGTAAAGCACTCTAATACCTGATACCTTCGGGTCAAGTTTGCGCTAATTAAAACTATGAGAGGAAAAAAAAGCATCCCCCTAGCCTGCAACCCACTGAGGAAATGCTGAATGCCTGATTAAATGGTCCAGCCCTGAGGCGCAACGAAGGGTTTTAGGGCAAAGTTGCAGCCTTTGGGCAGGCCACTGAACGTATAAAATTCTGCGCCTGTGGTGGTTTCCGCATTATTATGGATTTGTGCACGTGCCACACCATTTTTCATATAATTTACAGATTTTTAACAACAAAAAAATGATATCTAGCTCAAAGGGATCAAAAGTTTCTAAAAATGCTATCACATGTGTTGCCGCGTAGTGGTAGGCAATAGCATTTTGGAGTGCAGAGGCAGGTCACCATTTTGTTGTTGATTGTTGTATTCAGGTATAACCTGACATTAACACGCTGAAACCTTTGCCCCTATAGTGTTAAGTTGGGGAAAAGTGAAAAGATAGTGAAGTAATCTTGCTTCAGGATGTTCTGCATTAAGCCTCACAAGTTGACTTTTCTTGCTGTATCATTTGTTGCATAATTTGGTCCTCTTCTGCCACATAATTTGGTCTCCCTTACCGATTCGTGAGTGGCTCGGCCTTTGGAGAGGACATTGTCCTTACAAGCCGTATATGTGGCCCTATTGCCCGGGTAGGTGGCGCAGCAACATATTACTGCGCCTAGAAGGTCTCCAATCCCTGCGGCTGCCCTAAGCGCTGTACTTATTCTCACCGACCTTCACCTCTGTTTTGAGAGAGATGACTTAGTGTACGGTGTAATGGTTGCATAAACGGTGCGCGTGCAGCTGCTGCATTAAGGGCAGGGGAGCGGAATGACACGGAGTCCTGATGGGGCCTGTGGAAGAACGAGGATGCTTCATTTGTATGCTGCGGGGCGGCCGGGGATCCGGCAGCCTCCCCGCGGCTGCAGCGTGTGGCGCGCATCATCTGCTCTTCCTGCCTTCTCTTCTCGGGAGGCCTCCGTGCTGTGAGCAGCATCCGAGCAGGGGGAGGGGGCGGGTGGAACCAAGCACAGCCACTTCCTGGCTAACCTCTGCAGTGTTTGGCGTTATACGTGTGCTCTTATGTATTAGCAAAATCGCATAGAAGGGCAAACAGTGGCTGAGCTGCACATCAAACGCGTGTTATGACCAGAGCGGCCGACTTTTGAACTAGGGAACCGGGTTCGAGTCCCGGCATCAGCTCAACATCCTGTGATTCTGGGCAAACCACTTAACTCCTATGCCTAAAAAACACCGAATCTGCCCTTGTGTAATGGAACTGGTGCTCTCTTAAAGCGCTCCAAATCCTTCTGGTCGGGTCAGGGGGGTCCCCAGTCTTCGAGGGGGCTCCATTGGGCCCAAGACCATTGAATAACTGTGCGATATTAGAGTCACACAGGGGCCACTAATCAAATTCTTCAGAAGGTGCCCATCATGTTGTGCTAGGTACTGTGTCGAGTTAGTGCCCGGGCTTTAAGTGGGATGAAAACAATTATTTTTTTTTTGGGGGGGGGGGGGGGTCTCTCATAGGGGCGTGGCAGATGTAATTAAGGGGATGGCTTAAAACACATGCTACAAATCTGTTCTTAGCATAGTGTGCTGCCCCACTGGTATTTTGCTGCTTCAGTATATTCATCCTGATATATAGCAACACAAGTAACGTTACACCTACAACAAGCCAGGACTATTGGCTTTGTCAATGGTTGTAAGTTGCATAAGATAAATAAGCAACAACTATCACTGCATTGTATATAATATTGAAAAAACAACTTGCTCCAAGTTTGCGGTACGTAAAACGGAAAGAAACGAGTCTCTTTTACAGTTACATCTAAGGCAGTACCGAGCTGTACTATTGCAGAGTTACGTTTTTTCTTCTTCACCCTGGCGGTGAAAATGGAGAGCCCCAGAGGGACCCGTCTCGGCACCTGCTTTTAAAAACTGCCAGTGCAGAGCATGGGCAGGACACGGCCCACTTAAAGCCCGGATTAGTGCTATATAGAAAAAAGCGAAATGCACCTTGTGATGCTGTGCAACTGGTGTTATTGTCATGTGCCCTAGTTATCTGCCAACAAATGTGCCTTGGGGCCATTCACATCGCCAAGTGTGGCATGTAAATATATGTATTCATAAGCGTGCTTTTCAGGGGGCTGGCACTGAACCCCCTCTGTTGTATGAAAGAGAGTTAACGTTTCTCAACTTTGTGGTATACCCGATTGATGAAATATCTCTTTCGAATGCAAGCAACAGGAAAAGGATGCTTATCCGTTTCTCTGCAGCATAATCTGCCCTTTGGACGTGGCTGAAGCCGACGTGGGATCCGGCAGAGAATGTTTTGATACACACGTTTGTGGGTTCCAACAATATCAATAACTTTTGAGAGGCTGTTGTGGTCAATTGTTTCAACCCCATTGGCATCATATAAAGCCTCACTTGCATTGTAAATATATGCTAATGAAAGTTTTGAAATATTTCAGTTTGGGGAGACTGTGACCTTTTCACACTTCACTTTCCACTTGTTATCACTCATCAGACATATCTCTTCACTGAGCAATCCTCAGCAAAGGGCGGTGAATGCAAGGATTCTGCGCGCGGCCTGTCGCGGTACAAACCATCAGCTGAGAGGGGCGCCGGGGGAGGCGGCCCAGGCCGTGCAGAGCAGATGGTCCGCCCTGCTGTGTTTTTGATTGGAAAGGAGAGGTAACATTTGCAGCCACGTCAAAGAGACAGTGTTCAGCTAAACAAATTGGTCTCAGAAGTGCACGGGCGCTGGAGCGAGCCCTGCTGCAGGCGAGGCTGTATGTCACCGTAATGCCACGATTTTCATTTTTTTTTTCCTTTATGAGAGGCAAAAAAAAGAAACAGGAGCAGAAATCGGTAGCCCTGACATCATGTGTGCACTGTGACCAGCTAAGTCCCGTTGACTAGCTTTAGTCCACAGATAATACCTTCACTAGCATTTAGGCAATTTCTTCCCTAGCATTTAGGCATGCACCATCTACTGGACAGGTGCAGGCACGTTTACATAACAATGCTTCCCCAGAGCTTGGAGAGAGGCCTGGAGAAAGGCACAGTGTTGTGAAAAGCATTTCAATGTCCTCAGAAGGACCCGAAATTTAGCCAATGAGGAGGCGACATTGGGAGAGGTGTCAATCCATGCCCCCCGCCTGCAGGTCAACCAAACATCCAAAATGGCGGAGGTGTGCGTGTAAAGTGAATGAGGGGAGAGGGGAGGATGCTCGTCTCAGCTGGCAGCCCCATCCCGCTCCAGCGAAGGCGAGGTCCAGAAACGTCCTCTGGGTGACATTCAAAACTCGATATAAATCCTCTGCTTTATGAGACTGCAGTGCCATAAATTACTTAGCCTAATTGTAGATGTAATGAATTACCATAATTAGTCATGGGCTACATTAAATTAATCAGCATGGTACATTATTTTGCTAAATTACATCTTTGCCTTGCGAAGCCACCAGCGCCGCAATCAGCGCTTCTTGCGAGGGGGGGGGAGCGGCGGTGTAACGAGGAGCCTCTCGGCTCCCGGGGCAGTGACAGGCCCTGAATGTTGATGGGAGGCAGGCAGGCGGGCGGCAGACATGGCGGCCCGGCCTGTGACTGCCGCCGGAGCGCGGGCCCCCGGTTGTTAATGACGCCCTGCTCTTCCTGCAGGGGAGCAGCGGGCCGTGCCTCGTGAAGGCTGCAGAGGAGCCTGCCCACTTGGGAGGAAAAACACTTAGACGGGGCTTGAAGGCAAACAATATCGCTGACATAACAAGTCACGAAGCAGCGGGGAAGCAGAAAGATAATGTTTTTTGAAAATATTAATAGATTTAGAATGTTCTTTTACATTGGCTGATGAAATTCACACTTACCGGGTATTTTTTCCTCCATATTATTATTCAAATCATTGAACGCAAGTGAAAAAAACACTGGCTGTTCTTACAACCCCCCCAAGCTGGTACACATTTTGTTTCTTCATTCGAAAGCCTGTAAGGAATATACAGTTGATTTAAATATTACTTTTCAGTCACTTTTTGCATGAGGTCTAGGGACTGAATACTAACGTGCATGATACATTTATTTTGTTTCATTCTCTATGCTATGTATCTTTCCACCAGATGAATGGTGAGGCGATGAATGGACCAGTAATGAGCTAGTTCCAAGTTTACCAGCGCTTATTTCAGTGGTTGGAAGCCAAAACTGTCTAACCTTGTTTGATCAGAAATTATGTTTTCAGTAAAAAAAAATATATATTTTACTTTAAACAAATCCGATAAACAAGTAAAAACCCATAATATTTGTATTCACTTACTCATTAGCTTATAGATGAGACCTTAAGCTCATGGCAACTGGTATTGTGTGGTAAAAACAGGCTGAATTATGGGCCTCATTATGATGGCAGTGGAAGGCCATTGGTGGTGGTCCCACCGCCATCGGACCATGCAACACCGAACACCGCATTAGGATGGCAGACGGATGGTCAGGGTGCAGAGAGACCGTCCACTAATCCGACGGGCTCCGGACTGTAATCCCTGCAATGGTGGCAGTGTCTCCTCAGGCATCGCCGCAAGGATTACAATGTCAGTTTCTGCCGGCTGTTTCCTGGCGGTTAACCCACCATGAAAAGGCAGACGGAAAGTGACTTGGGGGCCCATAGCAGCCCCCCCTTTCTCCCTGGACCTCCGCCATGGGTCCTGGGGGGCACCTATGGTGGCCCCCTACATATCCCTGCCCCATATGGCAGGCACTGCATGGTGCTTGCCACATAAAGCAGGGATATGCAAAATATGTTTATTTTGAATTGCGGCGTGTGCTGCAGCCCGCAGCACACGCCGCAATACAAAAGATACACATCACGATCAACTCGAAGGTGGTCACATCCTAAAAGTATGGTGGACCACTGACAGCTAGTCGGGCGGTCCCGTTCCCGACAGGATAGCAGTCCGACTGCCATCATAATGAGGCCTTATGTGGCAGTGTTTACTTGATTATGCAGCAAGTCTTGGATGAAATAGGATAATGAGCAACAATTCTGAAAAGAAAGTAAGACATGGCTGTTCCCTAAAACGTGTAGCATCAATAGGTTGCGAAATGTACCAATGCGTATACACAACTGAAATCTTATCTTGGTCTTTCGCATTCAGTCCTCATGCATAATTGCTTCTGCAAGCTGTCACATGACTGGAACACAGATCCGAACCTCACACACGGCACCCAACATACTATTCCCAGATTTGTAAGGGATATGGCCCCATTGTTCCCCACACAACTGAGCTGACTTCCAAGAAGCAGCCCAAAAATGTGGAGAGAGGTGTGCCAGATGGCTATTGATGCCCTGAAGAAGGCCATGTGTACAACACCAGGGCTCAAGACACCCTTCTTCTCCAGAGAATTCCTGGATCATACGGATGCTTCAGAGCATGTCATTGTGGCTGTCATGTCACTGCTGAACAACGAGGGCTTGGACCAACCAGTAGTCTTCATCGGCTAGAGTCTACTTTCCGTGGAACATAAATGAAGTGCAATTGAGAGGTAAGCATTTGCCGCCGTGGTCTGGGCACTGAAGAAGTTGAGAGCATACCTGTTTGGGATTCTCTTCCGGGTTAAGACAGATCACAGACCCCATAGTTGGCTGACGCGAATACGGGATGAGAATCCAAAATTGTTAAGGTGGTTCATCTCCCTACAGGGAAAGGAGTGTACGGTGGAACATCACCCTGGAACTGACCATACCAATGCTGATGGTCTTTCTAGATTTCATACCTTAGCAAGAAAAACTCCCATGAGGGTGGGTAGTTTTCCCTGACCATCTTTTGTGTATTATTCCCCCCACTCCTGTTTTTTACCTTCTTTTGTTGAACATGTTTTTGCTGTCCATAGGACTTTTCATTCTTTACCCCGGATATTCAGTGATAACATGTTTGTGCTCTTCCTTTTAATCCTGGTAAAATTACCTAATTAGTACATTTAATTTACTTATAGGTTCCTAGTATATGACTCTACTTGTACCAAAGGCCTGTAAATTAAATGGTACTAATTGAATACATCAGTCATTGTGCCACCCACTAAAGTAATACTGCAAAACACGTCTCCAGGCCTGCCCCTGAAGCAGGGAGTTAATAAAATTGCCATTTTGACCTGGCTAAACAGCTCTTTTTAATACTTATAAGTCATCCCTGAATGCCCATAGTGTAAGGTGTATGGCATTTAACAAGTAGGGCATGTCTATTTGATGTTTTCACAAGACCTGACAGTGAAAAACCTTCAAAGTTATTCTTCAATTTGGCAAGGATGGCTCTCACACACGAACACATTACACTATAACAACTTATAATGTGCTGAATTTTAGATGGGATCAACTAGAAAATGGTTCTAGGACTCATTCTAATAGTAATTTAAAATCCAGCTTTATGGTAAGTCGGATTTTATATAAATATATATTTTTTAAACATATTTTATTGGGGTTTCAGATAGAACATGTAATATCAATCACATTTCTATTGTAATTTTAGCAGTACTCTTATATCATATCTTTTGAGCCATTACTTCATTCAAATCAACTGGTATTGTTGCAATGTATTGCTAGTAATAATGCACTTTCCCTTACCTATCTTAAATTCTAACTCCCATCTTCCCACCCCACCCTTGCAGATCTTCATCAGCCTGTCTTAAAAAAAAAAACAACAAAACAATTAGTTGCTTCTAGTACTCCCGCCCGTCTCCTGCTCATCACTCTGTCCCTCCCACACCGCCCGTGGGCACAATGAGTCCCCTTCCTCTCAAGTGTGTCCTACTTCCTCCCCTCTCCCGGCCCGAAGTTCTGGGCTTCTCTGTGGGGACTCCCCTACTGGGGATATCTCCCCCCATGCTAACTCAGGTTCCTTTAGGCTATTGACTAAAGCTTCCCAAGCCCTAGCTCACTCCAATTCACCAATATCCCTTTTGATGTTTCAAAGGAGTACCCACCACTCATAGGTCGCCTATTTCTCTAACTCAGCCTTCCATGTGGACATTTTGGGCCCAACCGGGGATTTCCAGTGTCGTGTGATCTCAGGCTAAGCAAGGAGCAGGGCCAGGTCTTGAAACCGACTAGTGAACCAACTCTTGGGATTTTGTGGGAACGACCCCAGGAGACAATGTGCAGGGGTGCTTGGGATTGGGTACTCTATCACCCCCTCTCAATGGTGGCAGTTATTGCTGTTCAGTATTTCTGTAGTTCAGGGCATGTCCACATCATGTGTTGTAGTTCTGCCCCCACCTGTCTGCATCTCAGGCATTTCACATTGTTCCTTAGAAAAACGTATTGATCTGCCCCGGAGTGAGGTAAGTCCTGTGCACTATGAAAAAATGAACGAGTTGGAATCAGGCATTTCACGAGGATCTGTGGAGCTCCATCGATGCATTCTCCCAAGATTTGTCATCTAGAGGGGCATTCAGATCTAATAGTCTTGGTAAAGCCAAACTCTTTAGGAGGGACACTCCCGCCAGTGATAGCGGGAGGCCCCTCCAAAATTCCATGTTAGTCTTTACGGACCTCAGGGCCATACCTAAGTTACCCTCAAATATGTCTGCTTTGGAAATTATATATTTTTACCCCTAAATATTCTAGGCAGTGGGCTCCCATATAAGAGAACACAGCTCTGTTGTGGGGGCCCTGTTTGGCATCAGCAGAAACAGTCTTGGATTTCTGCCAATTAATTTTCAACCTGGACATGCCTCCAAACTCCCCCATCAATGCTTTCGCCCCTAGCAAATCTTCCTCTATGTTCCTAAGGAAGAGCAGTAGATCATCTGCATAAAGAACAATGTAGTGTGTATTATTCCCTAGTCATATCCCTTGATATTGTCCTCATGTACGGGTAAGGGAGGCCAAAGACTCCATAGCAAGGGCACATGGAGTGGCGAGAGGGGTCATCCCTGCCGAGTCCCCCGATCAGCATCACAGCTCTCCGAAATCGCCCTCCTTGATCTGATTCATGCCACTGGTCTCATGCAGAGTAGACTTACCCAATCAGAGAAGCCCTGCCCCATTGCCATTTTATCTAGGACATCATATAACAGCTCCCATTCAAGACTATCAAAGGCCTTTTCCCTATCCATGGCAAAGACCACCGCTTCGCCCATCCCTTCGTCCCCTCTTGTCATAAGTGCCATGAGTCATCTGATGTTAATAGTCTTATTGCACCTGGAAAAAATCCTGCCTGGTCCTGGTGTATGAGGACAGTCATGAACGGTTGGAGCCTTGTGGCCAATATCTTACTTAGTATTTTAAAAACTAGATTTAACATTGATAATGGTCTGTAAGCTTTCCATTCTGTGGGGGTCGTACCAGACTTAAGTAGGGGGACAATCAGTGCTTCCTGGATAGATCTTGGGAGTTGGCCCTCCTCCAGACTCCGCCTCATATAACTCCACTAATCTAGGGGCCAATTCCTCAGCATATGCAATGTAAAGCTCTGTTCCAGGTGTTTTACCTCTAGCCAATCCCTTAATTGCCGCCCGTATTTCCTGTACATTTATGGGGGCTCCCAAGACACCTGCCTCCTCAGCATCCAGGGTGGGAAGTGTTATCGCAGTCAGGTACTCTCTGTTTGTGTTGTGCCCCCTATCTCGACCATGGTTGGTGAGTGAGGGCTTCTAAAAAATCCCTAAAAGATTTCCAGTGTGTTCTTAGAAGGGAATTGTTTTACAGTCTTTGCCTCAGTGTTCATACACAGACCTTTTTGTGCATGACACTCTCTTTTTGTTTGATACATTTAACCCGGGGGATTGAGAGTGTCTCTTGCACTCTCTCTCTAATTGTTTTCAAGTCCCTATCTCGACTGTCATCTTTATAAGGTAGTATAAAACTCCAGCTATCTCCTACGTATGTCTCCTGTCTATATAATATATGGCCTTCTGTGTCCCCAACAGCCAAGATCGGGGAGCCTCTCTGGGCAGAGTTGGTCAGCCAAGCCAGCAAAGATCCAGTTCTATCACCCTCTGCATGTGTGCGTTCCATGTACCGCTTATAATCCTAACAACGTAGCGTCTCCGTTTGTTTGGCCATTTCCACCTTAGCATCTAATAGGGCTGCACCCAACTCTGGATGTCCCGGCTGTTATATCTCTAGTGCACGCACTGCCCTGTCCATGGAATTCAGGTCAGCCTCAAGGGAGTGCCTTCCTCCTATAGAGGGTGCCATACATTTGCCCCTAAGCACTACCTTAAATGCGTCCCATTCTGTCAGCCGCGACTTAGTTGTGTTTGCATTTGTAGTAAAATAGTTCACACTCCACTCTCTGACCTCCTCAAGGAAGCACCTGGTCCTCTAGTGCCTGCGAGTTTGTAGATCCATGTTGGTATTCTTTGGCGTAGTTGTCCCCACCTCAGATGTAGGAGGGTTGGGTTGTGATCAAACAGAGTGTGTGTTAAATATTCCATTGTCTGGATCTGGGCATGTATATCGGGGGAACACAAAAATGTATTGAGCGGAACATGCAGGTCGTGTACCGGGGAGTGAAAAGAATAACCCCTGCCCTCTATATTCAGGCGCTCCGAGGAGTCGATGAAGCCCCATTTGTCCTGCCAGTCTTTGAATATCTTAGCTACTTCATTTATTGGGGTGTCCCTCAGAGGTGGGTGCAAGCGATACTTCCGGGGTTCACCTATACAATTAGTCGCCTCCAATGATAACAGACCCTGGGAGATAGGTCACCAGAGTGCCTGTGATCTTAGTCAAGAATGTTCTCTGATCTACATTAGGGCCATATATATCACAATCTCTATATCACGACCATCTAGCCGGCCTCTTACCACTACATACCAACCTTCTTGGTCTATCATCTCCTCAGTACATTGAAACAGGACCCCGGCCCTAACCAGATCAAGACCCCCCTAGCAAAATCAGATTACGATGTGTGATGCAATTGACCTTGCCATCTATGCAGAAGGGTCTCCCCTCCCTTGCAGACAGGTGGGACTCCTGCAATAGTGCAATATGGACTCCCCATTTATTCAACAAGGATAACATTGTATACCGCTTGGACATAGTGTGCATCCCTCTAATGCTCCAAGAAATTATGGTATAAGATTGGAGACCAGCCATCAGTGTATGTCATGTGCATTCACCAACGGGCCCTGTCAGCCCTCAGCCTCCCGTACCTGCAGGCGGGGTTCAGCGTGGGCCCTTGTTTTATTGGTGTCTGGTCTGCAAGAACTGCAACCCCCTTAAAAATACATTTATAACAACCCCAACTCCCATTCCCGAGGAAAAGTAAGCAATCCCTCCTCATCCAAACATTCAAAAACCATGCCAAACTATGGAGCATATGTGGCCCGCCATCCTCTCACTCATCCAGTGTATTGTTCAGTCTGTACATTTCCCCCCAACCAGGGTGTGCCTCCCTTCAAATACAAAAGGTTGTCCATAGGAGCCTTCCCACCTCTACCACACCATCCATTATTAATGCTTGCGGCATTTGCGATAGTCAAACTATTTCCTCCGACATAGCAGAGGTGACCACCGGCAATTCCTGGTGAGCACCTTCCATCCTGCTGGTGCTATGATCCGTGTCCGAGTCCCTTGTATCTTCTCTCATAAGAGAAGAAGCACCACTGGAGCCAGGTGCGCTCAAAGACACCCCCACCTCCATGACCTGTCACACTCTCGCTGATTCTCGGCCCTGGAAGGTGCACCTGTGGCTTTGCCACAAACTCTTCTTGGTTGGGTGTCCCCCTTTTTCCGCTGCTCCTGATGGTCTCGACCGGTTCCCTGTCGATCAATCCAGTCCCATGCCTCTTGTGGGGAGTTAAAAAAGACAGCGTCCGATGAGGCCACTACTCTTAGTCGAGCCAGAAAGAGCACTGCATACTGGACCTCCATCTGCTGCAGTTTCTTCGCGACCGCTAAGTAGGATGATCTTTGTCATTGGACCGTTCTAGAAAAATCAGGAAAAAGTCTGACCGTTCTGTTATCTACCAACAGTGGTTCCTTCTTGAGGACCTGTCCGAGTATATGGTCTCTGTCCTTGTTGAATAATAACAGTGCCACCACAGGGCGCAGTGGTCCTCCAGAAAGAGGGGGCCTCGCAGACACTCTATGTGCTCTCTCCAGCGCACAGTAAGGGGACAGACCCTCTTTTGCCACCTACTCTCTGAACCATTTCTCCAGGAAGGCCACCATGTCCTGCCCTTCAATTTTCTCTGGAAGGCCAGTAAGACGCACATTATTGCGGCACAACCTATTTTCAGCATTCTCTGCCCTCACTGTCAGAATCTTGGACCACCACCGCTTTCAGCCCGTCTGTGGCCATATTTACAACTGGTTTCATGTCCTCGATATCTATTTCTGTTGTGGTCACTCTCTTGGCCACAAATGTTAACAAAAAGGGGGAGAGAGAGAATTACCTTGAAATGGACATTTTCCCTGTGGCAACTGTGCTAGCTGCCATCTAACCAGAAAAAGTAAGCAGCTGACCTTCGCCAATGGCACAAGATGGGACCAACGAAAAATTACAAACTGCAACAGCAAGAATGTGATTTACATGATTGTGTGCCCTTGCCACCTGGAGTATATTGGCATGACCACCAGAGTAGTGAAAACACGACTCAGTGAGCACAAGAGCAATATCCGCTGCAAAAAGAGTACCACCAAGATGGCGGCTCATTTCCTAGAGATGAGACATTGTGTTAATGACATCTACTGGACGGTAATTGAGCAATTACCCACGGAACAGGGTCTCTTTGAAAAAGAGCAACGTTGGGTTTTCCGCCTAGGTACCCACATATCTGGATTAAGTGATGCCATCCCTTGGGGCCAATTAAAACCTTGAACGACCCACAAAGACGTTTCATAAATATAGGGTAACATCCTGGATACAAAGCCACCTTTTTTATATAAAAATGTCCCCCCTTTTTTTCTGAGCTCGAACAAAATTTCCAATACGAACACTTTCCATAAAAATCATGAATGTACCGAGCACATGAACACCTCGTAGGGTTAATGAGGTAAACAAAAAGATGAGCTAAACTCCTTTAGTTTTTCAGAATCTCAATATCATTCTCTCATCCCCCTCTGAACTGACTGAATATACTATTATCTAACCATAATCAGGCTACCCCGTTTAATTATGTAACCCGACTTTTTCTGACAATTTTTTTGAAGATAAACCCAGATTTTCAAGAAACAATTTCATGATTAGTGCAGACAGGAACCCTAGTCGAGTTCGAACATAATCATAGCGAGCATAAACCGGCCCGAGCATGCGCGGTAAACAACAGGGCATTGCAGCCCAATGCGCATGCGCTGCCCGGGTAAAACTAACTATCGTGCAAGCGCGATCCGTAATAGAAGCAGATAGAAACATCCAATTACCGGCGAACCAAATACGAGGCATACGCGGTAAACATCAAGGCACTGAAGCCCAAATGCGCAAGCGCTGCTCTGGTTAAAACTAACTATCGCGCTATCCGGAACAGCAGCAGATAGAAATATCCAATTACCGGCGAACCAAATATGGGCATACCCGGTCCCAAAGACATAATAAGAGTTATAATAAAAGTAAAACATCGTATGCAATAAAAGAGTAACAAAAAGAGAGAATGATAAAATAGAAAATACATCTCAATAACCACATATGGAAAAAGTGAGGTAAAAAGACAACTAAGAGATACTCATGGAGGCTTTCGAACATCATCCGAGGGATTGGCATGAGCAGCAATTGTGGTGGAAGTTGGGGAGGAAAGTGTGGAAAAATAGGTAGTAAGTGGAATACATAATAGGTCGCTTTTTATAGCAAGGGAAACAGGGGTGACGTAACTGGTTATCAAGTCTATGATGAAAACAGATACCGTTCCACCAAGCACAGTAAGTGACCTTTGTAAGGTCTTTCCAGTTGGAGGTGATCAAATGAAAGGCGACTGCAAGAAAAAGATCAAGAAGTTTAAAGTGAGAAGGGGATTGAGGTAAGTCTGGGGATAAGGAACCTAGGAGGACATTAGAGGGGGAAAAGGGAAGAGACATGTTAAAAATGATATTAATACGGGACCAGACTAAACCCCAAAAAGCAACAATAGAGGGGCAATGAAATAACATGTGGGAGAGGTCTGCACTCGAACATGGACAGGACCAACATTTGGGAGAGAGGTCAGGGGAGAACGTGGCCAATTTTGCTGGGGTAAACAACAAACGCTGGTAAAGGAAATAAAGAGTTTGGGTAGTATTGGTAGCTCTTGACGTTTTATGGATTTTTAACCATAATTTGTCCCACAAGGGGATCGGCCAGGATATTGACAGATCACGTTCCAAAGCCAACTCAGTTTTCGATTTGAGACGTTCAGAGGAGGATATAAGACATCAGTAAATACGAGAAGCCAGAGGAGAAGCATGTAGGAGAGGAAAGAGAGTGGAACAGGACGGAGGTAAATCAGAAGATGCGGGAAGAGATTGCAAATATTGAAGAAGAGAAGGAACGAGAAGATCATATTGTTTCCGAAAAGAAGTGGGAAGAAGAAATTGAGTTTGAAGAACCAGAAAGGGAAGAGGAACGTTATTGGACAGAAGCTGAGAAATCCAAAATAAACCTTTGGATTTCCATAATTTCCAGAAGAAAGAACGATTGTTGATGCGAAGAGCTTTATTATGCCAGATAGGTTGTTGAGATAAAGATAATAGAGAAGGATAGGAGGAGGGTTGAAGTGGAGATAAAAGATGATACGCGTGAGCAATAACAGGGGAGTGTAAGAAAGAGGTATTAGCAGAAAAAGTGAGAGCTTCAGGAAAGTCGAAAGGCGAATAAAGGATTTTTCCAAGGACAACCAGACTGGAGGGTTGGTGGGAGTATCCGAAGAGAGCCAACGAGAGGCCTGTTTAAGGATAAAAGAAGAGTGATTGGACCTAAAGTCAGGAAACTTAAGACCACTGATCAACTTATCCTTTTTTAAAGAGGACAAAACGATGCGTGGAGGTTTATTCTTCCAGAGAAATTTCTGTAGGAGAGAATCTAAGCGTTTAAAATAGTAAATAGGTATGCAGACTGGTATCATAGAGAGTGAATAAAGAATGACAGGGGCAAGCATCATTTTAATCGAGTCTAATCTTCCCCACCATGAAAGATAAAGAGGATGCCATCTAGTGACAGAATCAGTGAGTTTTTTAGTGATATGGTCAAAATTAGCCTTCAAGGTGTTGGGAATAGTAGGGGAGAACCATAATCCTAAATACTTAATTTTGAGAGGTTGCCAGAAAAAACCAGTTTGGTGAAAAAAGTTAGGAAGACATAGGGTATTGAGAGGTAAAACTTCACATTTATCGCGAATAAGGGGATATTCAGAAACCGAGTCAACCTGACGAAGAAAAGCAGGTAAAGAGGACTCCGGGTTAGAGCAGTATAAAAGGATATCGTCTGCATAAACAGACAGTTTAATTTGATTGGGACCTGGGTTATAGCCAGTGATTTGGGCATCTTGTCGCAACTTTGTCAGGAACGGCTACAGGGCTACAATAAACAAAAGAGGGGACAGGGGGCAACCTTGCCGGACACCTCTAGAGAGGTAAAAATAATCAGAAATTTTCCCGTTAGCGAAAATGGAAGCTCTAGGGCCTGAATATAAAAGGGAGATAAGAGAAATTAATTTAGGGGGGAAGCCAATCCAAGTGAGGGCATGGAACATAAAATCCCAACCGATCCTGTCAAAGGCCTTTTCGGCGTCTAAAGTAATGGCTGCAAGCGGATACTGTAACGAAGAGGCTTTACTCAGTACATTACAGAAAACTCTAGAGTTGTCGGAAGCTAAACGACCCTTGACAAAGCCGGATTGTTCAGGACCAATGAGTTCAGGGAGGAAGGGATCAATACGCAAGGCACACAATTTGGCAAAGATCTTATAGTCCGTATTTACAAGGGAGATGGGGCGATAATTCTTACAAAAAGAGGGGTCTTTGTTATCCTAAGGGATAAGGCAAATCATGGCTTCTTGAAAAGTACCAAGGGAAGAGCCATTCGCAATAAAAGAATTGAATAGGAGGAGCATGTGTGGAAGAAGAAGTTTGGAAAAATGGGAATAGAATACAATTGAAAAACCATCGGGGCCAGGCGCTTTGCCGCGTCTTAAAACGGAGACTGCGTGGGAAAGCTCCGTCAGAGTGATTTCGGTTTCAAGAGGAGCAAAATCAATGTGGGAAGAAGGAGGAGAGGCAAGAGAATGAAAGTAGGAGGATACGTCAGAGGGAAGGGGTTGAGATTCAGGTGTATAAAGTTGTTTATAGAAAGTGACGAACTCCTGTAAAATAGCTTCATCTTTAAAATGGGAAGTGCCACCAGAGTCTGTGATGGAAGCAATGCGGGTGCGTTCCTGATGAGTTTTCAGATAAGAGGCTAGCAGCTTCCCCATTTTATTCTGGCCTCCGTAATAGCGAGCACTACTTTTCAAAAGATATGAAGCCGCAGCATCAGTGGACATTTTATTGAAAACTATTTTGGCAGTGATAAGTTCTTTTAAAGAAGGGTCTGTAGGGGAGCGGTAATAGGAATATTCTAATTGTTTAATTTTAGAAGGAGTTGGGAAGAGTGTACCTCAAAGTTCTTCTTTTTATGAGAGACATAATTCATTATAAAACCTCTAGCGGTCGCTTTAAAGGAATCCCAAACGATAGATTGTGAGGAGTCAGAAGTAGTGTTGCTATTGAAAAAATCTTCGATAAAGGAACTGAATTGGCCCGAAAACTTAGGATCTGCAAGGAGAGAGTTATTAAAAGGCCATCTGCCTGAGGAGGGGGAGAAGGGGATGAGGTCAAGGTTAACACTGACTGGGGCATGATCAGATATGAGGATAGAACCTTTGTCTGAGGAAAGGGTGAGTGGGTAAGTGATTTACTAAGAAAAAGATAATCAATGCGAGATTGAGATTTGTGGGGAGGGGAGAAGAAAGTAAATTCTTGGAGGTCAGGGTGGCATAATCTCCAGTCGTCAGTAAGAGATTTGAGACGAATAGCAGTGGGGAATTGATTATGCATTCTAGACTGGACAAATTTAAGGGGAGAGTTTCTATCAAGGATAGGGTCAAAGACTTGATTGCAATCGCCACCAAAAATAATATACTCATCATCAAGGGAAACCAATTTGTCAGAAATAAGTGGCCAAAGGGTATTATCAACTGAGACAGGGGCATAAATATTAAAAATAACCAGGGGTATGTTGTCAATTAACAATTTGATAAGCACCCAATGACCATTAGAATCAAAATCCTGATGAGTAACAGAAACAGTAAACTTTTTGTGAACTAAGATAACAACCCCATTCTTCTTACCCAAGGCTGGGGAAGAAAAAACATTTCCGACCCAAAGTCTTTTTAGTTTAGAGGATTCAATGTCCGAAAGATGGGTCTCTTGCAACATGGCAATGTCCGTTTTCAATCGAGCCAAATGGGATAATTGAATCCTTTAACATTCCATGAGGTAACTTTGAATGTAACAAATTAAGAGTAATCATGTGAATACAAACAGCATACAATGCAATACATAACTGTAAAATTATAATCTGATGGAAAGAAGAAAAGATAGAATTGAAAACGTAGAAAAAAGAAGAAGAAAAGTAGAAAAGAAGAAAAACAGTTGGAGAGAAGGTGACAATAAAAGAAGAAGAAAGGAAGAAGAACCATGTAGTGGAGGGGAGAGAAGAAGTAAGAAAAGGGGAGATAAGCAGATGAAAAATGAGAAAGGAAAAGAGAGAAGGAGAGAAAACTGGAGAGGGCAAAACGAGAACAATATATATGAACAACCATAGGAAAACAGGAACCAAAAACATACCTACAAAGGGAGGATTCAAGGAGAGATGGGGAGGGAGGGAACCAGACGGGGTGAACAGCGGAGCCGTGAACTATCAAAACGGAGGACCAGGAGGCATCACGTCAGAAGAAGGGGAAAACTGTGGGAAGAAAAATAACAACATGAAAAGAGGCAATGGGGAAAGGGAAGAAGAAGCACAAAAGGATATAAGTCAGTCAGTAAACCGACAAGATAAACAACAATGAAACAGGGGGAACACATAATCAGCCGTTAGTTGAGGACGAAGAATCCATAGCATCCGAATGGTGAGCGTTGATGAAACTCTGAAGGCGGAGGGGATCCTCGTAGGTCGTCGTCCAATTGTTATAAGTGACCCTGAAGAGGCAAGGATGAAAGAGTCCGTAACGAGCGCCCATAGCGCGAAGAGCAGGTCTCATATTAAGGAAGGCCTTCCTTCTGTTTGCAGTGGCCTTGGCGTAATCCTGGGCAAAAAATAAGGTGGATCCAGACCAAGTGACACGCTGGGATGACTTAGCTGCAGAGAGTACTTTTAACAAGTCTGTATATTCCAAAAAATAAAGGATTACCCGTCTTGGCTTCTGTGAGGGGGAGGCTGTAGAGGAAGGACGACCCAATCTGTGCGCTCTTTGAATGTTAAGAGTGGTGCCCTCTGGCATATGGAGTAGGGATGAAGGATTTGAAGAAAGTAAGGGGGTCTGACCCCTCCTGTCCATCCTCAAGGCCGTAAATACGGAGGTTGTTGCGCCTATTACAGTTTTCAAGCTCCTCGACCTGTCTCTGTAGCGTGAAAACTTGAGATTGGAGAGGAGAAAGCTTTGCACAGGTATCCGTAAGGGAAGAAATAGAGTGTTCCACCGCAGTTACTCTGTTGTCGATTTGAGACCAGTTGTCGGTGAGAACTTGGAGTTTTGCGTTTGTTTCCTCCATAAAGGGTCGCAATGCTCTAATCTCTTCCAATAAAATCTCCATAGAGACAGAGGAGGCAGGTTTAGGGGGAGAAGGAGGATTTTGCTTGAGGCATTTAGAGAGAGATTTCCCTGATGCCGTTGTAGCAGAATCCGCCGCCGCCATATTGTCTGCCTGAGGAGGAGATATCGAGTCTTGAATACGGGAGAATTCGGTAAATAGCTTCGAATTCTTGATAAAGATATGCCTTGGTGAAGCTTTAGAAGAGAGAGTGCCCTTCAGTCTGCCCATAAGAAAAATTGGCAAAAGCGCGGCCAAAAATGACGTATAAATTGTGAGAAGTAAAATATCACAAAATGGCCGCCTGGTTCAAAGTCAGTCAGAAAATAGGGGCATCAAAGATAAAATTGGAGACATGGGGAGAGGCAAAAGCGTAACTAAGAGGAAGAGTTGAGCCAGGAAGGACGTTATCAACGTTGAAAAAGAAGCCACAGTCTTTCATAGGAAACATAAAAGGTCGGCATCTCAGCGCGCTAGGAAAACAAAATGGTGGTCGCAAGGCAGCGGCGAGACAAGAAACTCACATTGTCAATAAAGTTGTGAATTCTCTGCCGAGAGGAACCGCAAATGTCCAAGAAGGAGGAGTAGATGTTTCGACGTCCTCACATCCAAAAAATAGTGCTGAGGGAGCACGAGAAGTTAACAGCATGCACAGGTCTCCGGAGAGCTTCACCCGGGCGCCGCCATCACCGCCGGGCGCCAAGCCACGCCCCCCTTCTTCCCCATTCTTGACCCAACCTTCTATCACCCCTGGATGGACATTATTACTCTCATCCGTGATAAATGGCAAATCTCTCTTGCAACCATTCTCAGACACATCCAAGAACACATTACTTCTGTCTTCAGGGGCCCTTTTTGGAACCAAAAACGAACTAAAATCGGAAAAAGTTGCTGCAATCCCACAGGAATCCAACTGGGTCATAAGAAAAATAATATGGCGGCCCGACCCTCACTGTTTTATTAATGGGAGGGGAGCACATAACCACCCTCCCCTGGCCTTTACAGGTCCCAGGGAGCCTGCCCCCGGGGCACACATGAATGAATATAGGGAGGGGGGATGCGCAGCCCCTCTCCCCAAGCCGTTTACCTGCCCCAGGGAGCCTATCCCTCGGGCTGAAATGAATGTATATGGTGGATGCATGCCTCCCTCCCCAAGCCATCAGAGCCCCCACCCACGGGGCCAAAATCATTGTTTATGGGGAGGACAGGGGAGAGCAGGCGAGAGCTTTGAAAATGCTCCCGCCTGCTCTTAGCAGACTTTTGATTGGTTTCCTTGCACACAATGATGCGGGCAGAGAAACAAACATAAACACTGCTCCTGCCTGGAGGAAGTAGCATAAATAGCGCTCCCTGTGGGTGGCAGCAATGCTGGTCCGGCACCATGCCCTCGAGTATATGGTGGATGCCTTGGAGGGCCAGCACGGCACCCACCTTTTATTAATGAGGCCCCGGGGAAGGGGTCAATGGGGCCAGTAATGGCTTGGTGACGGGGTGCCCTCCACTTCAATTTTAGTAATGGCCCTGGGGATGGGGTCTCTAGGACTTAACATGGCTTGGTGAGTAGTGCTACGCAGAACATCAGGGACATGGTGGTACAGAGGTATTTCCAACTGGACGTACAGAGCTTTCTGTGGAGCGGGAAACCTATGGTGTTCTATTATATGACTAAAGTGGACGGCAAGTGTTTTGCGCTTCTTTCTCGTCATAGGAATTATGGTGGAATGGAGTATAATACTGAGATAGACTGGATTACTGTAACACACTTCTTCTCGGAGCACCTGAATACCTGCTTAAGCAACTGTCCCGAGTATAAGTAGCTGCGGCTAAATTGGGACTGAATAAACCACGCAGGTCTTCGGACAGTGATGCCTTGCAGTAATTACACTCGCTACCTCTGAAGCAGAGGATTGCGTTCAAGGCCACGTGCATTGTTTTTAAGGCCCTAAAAGGATATGGGCCAGTGCCATTGCAATGTAGATTTAAAAAATACAATCCTCTAAGATCACTCCGATAATGCACTGCAAACCTTGTCTGCATTCACAAGTACAGAAGATTAAGACAAGGGGGTCGGATCTTTTTAATAAAAGCATCCCAGATATGGAGTGAGCTTCCGTAGTCACTAAAAGCGTCACTTCAGAAGGGCCTTTAAGACTTGGCTCTTCCCAATGTAAATTCCACTCCAAAGTCAGTTTTTGGCAAGTGCACTTTTAGCAAGAAAAGCTCCTGTATGCTAGCTGCAGGATACCAGTTTTGGTGACAGTCTGCACTTTACAAATACTATAAATAAAATAAATAAGTAAATATCCATGCAAGGCTTGCAAATACAGCCAAAGTAGGAAGTCTTATGATGTCCCATTCCAAAAGAAACCCTATGAGATCAGAAAATTAATTTCTTGCAGCACAGATCATGTCGTATGTTGTAAAGAATGCCCCTGCAACAAATGGTACATTGGCAGTACGACCCGCCAAATAAAGAAACTTATCCTCAAGCACAAATGGGCCATCAATAACAGGGATCCTAAATCCACAGTGGACCGTCACTTTCAGGTGGAACATGGATGGAACTGGACACACTTGAGGTATTGATAAAGCTCGGAAATATCAAAGGGAATGGGACCAATGCGTGAGATTGCATAGATTGGAATCCATTTATATAATTGATTTAGAGACCATAGAGCAAGGAGCCCTTAATATGAGTGAGGAATTGGTAATGCATCTAGATGAGTAGAGTACCCCCAACCAACAACTTTCCAAGTCACTGAGAAAGTACTATACCAGAGAACAGTAGCTCCTTTTTTAAATTAACATGAGAATACATGGCTTTTTGTTTACATCTTCAGTTCTTTTTGAGTGATGCTAAGTTCCCTGGCTGAACAGGGGATAGATGATGTTCACATTACTGTATCTAATCCCATTATGGACATAATCCTTGGTGCACATTGGGGGTACAGGACAGGAAAGATGTAAACAGGGGGTGGAGTTCTCCCACATAATGAGCTAGAAGAATGTATAGGATCTGAACTAATGTGATGGAATATTGTGACCACTAGGGCTCCACTGAGTGTAGAAGGATCATTCTCAATGGATGACTGTATATCCATATATAGAAGATCAGTAAGTAGGACGAGGAAAGTGTGCAGTAATGTGCAGTACACATATATCTGTCCTTGGGCTGCCAAAATTGGTAGAGAAATTTGACACCATCAAGCAAAGAAATCGATGAATTGAAATGCCAAATAATCAAGTTTTTTTTTTAATGATGTATGCGTGCACTTTCACTGTAAAAAATTATGTTTGTGTGGTCACGCCCATCCGTGTACAAGGTTGGGGATGGAACGGCCAAAACGCATTTGGTCCATCAGATATTTTATGGATAATTGAATAAAAACATCTTCAAAGCACCAATTACATTTTGCTGAGTTCCTCTCCTTAGTGAGGGGGCCGAGTGTGTTGCAGAAAGAGCGTGTTTTTCTACTTCCCGCATGCAGCAACCGCCCAAGAGGAATGGAGACTCTGAAGCAGTACATGGAGGTATAATATACATACGCTACATGCAGCAATCAGAAGTGGTTTAGTTATGCAAGACGTTTGTTCCATTATCCAGCCAAGGACAATTTGATGAACAATGTGTGACAGCAGTCCAGCCGTGAAAAGAGCACATACCCTAGAGTCGAGAGGGGGCCACAAGAGCTTGAGACTGTCCCAAGTTTTATAATGGAACAAACAACTTGCATCATTTGACTGGCAATTGTAATTTCGAAGGCCCACTGAGGGGAATAATAATGAATGTAAATTGTGTTAATTCACAGATCCTACTCAAGGAAATAATCAGAGGCAAAGGTACTACATTCTCCAGCATGCAAAACAAGTTGTTTATACTTAGAAAGCCCACTGGAGGGCAATATAATGGTCATGCAGGGAGCACTGCCTTTTCTTCAGTACTGTGCACTATCAAGCATGCCTGTGATCAAGGAGCTGGAGCTCCGAAATGCGCAAGGTGAAGGAATGACTCCAAATGCAGGAATGACGGTTTTCCCTTAAATAAAGAATTACTATGTATTTTTGTGTAGGGCGTTTTTAGCCAAGGACAATTTGATAAACAATATTAATATATATATATATTAAAAAAAGTACTTTACTGTGAATACCGCCAATTTTGTCTTAAATTGTGGAAATCTGCTAAAGAATGTTTTTTGAAAATGGCAGTCAATTATTGCTGAGTTATAGACACTTGCAAGTGGGTTAATGGTCTAGTCTATTTTTTAATGGAAAAAAACAAGGGATCAATTGCACTAGTCACTTTAAGTAGACTGTTTAGAAGGTGGGACTCTATGGTCCAGTTGAAGGCATCAGCCGAAACGCGTCGACCGTCCTTTGTGTTGCACATGGTGTAGAGAAAAAATCATAAAAAATACCTTGAAGGAAACTGCTGTGCTGTGGATTCTCTCTGTGCTGTGGAAGTCTTGGTGGGACCTGCCGAGTTGTCGCGAATATATATATATATATATATATATATATATATATATATATATATATATATATATATATATTTATTCCACTTTTATTACATAGACAATCACGTGACATGTTACACTATGGTGTCTGTCACTTTAAATTTGACTCACGACTCTGTGCGATTTGTCGAGTGAACAAGCGCCGAAAGTTGCAAAACGCATCTTGATGTTGCCAGCCCAATAAATCATCTTTAAGCACCAAATCAGGGTCCGTGTCCAACTTTGCGGCAGGTGGCGCGAGGAGGAAAGCGAGCGCTTGCTGCATTTGGCGATATTTTATATATGTATATATATACATATATATGTATATATGTATATATCGTCATTTGATCAAGGTCTGAGTGGGACCAAAACGCGTCATGGCGGCGGTGCTGGGCGAAAAGGAACAATAAGATATTTCAGCATGCAATTGGGTTCGCCTCGTCTCTCATGGAGTGACAGTGACAAGGCCTTAAAGGAAATCGAATCTCTGGAAAAAGAGTTACAGCAAAACATGGACAAGGAACAACAAGAACAGCTAAGAGAGGCAATAAAGAAGCGATCGGTCAAATATGAAATGAAAATCAAACATCGGAAACAAGAAAAATTTAAACGAGATGAAAGGGGCTACGCCATGGGAAGGGTTCTGACCTTTGCCAAAAGGTATGAGCAACCACGAAAAGAACTGATGAACAAAAGCAAGGTACATGTAAATGAACCACAACACAGGGTGGAAACTTCTGAATCTGATATGACAGAAGGAGAACAATCAGGAGAAGAAACAGCGGGCCCTCTGGAAGACCACTGAAAACTCCTTTTCAGCAAGAGTTCAACATCATCCGCCAATCTTGGTTGAGGGGAGGAAAGAGCAAGCCCCCCGAGGGAGAAAACAAACCAGAAAGGGCGGCTGGAAGGGGAAGGGCCAAGCAAAATCCAACCACCAGAATTACTCGGAGCAAATAGGTGGCAGATGGTAGAAGGAAAAGATCGATTATCGATAATTAACCTCTCACGGAAAATCTTAACTACCACTGAGGAATCTGTCTTAAAATTAGGACTTGCATTTTGTCCAACTAACCGCATGGAATATACTCAAACTAGGATCGACTTATTTAAGTTTGTCCGAAAACTAAAGCTACACAAATTCTACAAAACTAAACCGACTACCAAAGAGGCTATGCTTTTGAAAGTCAATAGAAGGGATACCGATCTTCTCACTGTCAATGACCTGACGGCACTGGAAATGTTGGAAGATCTATGTCAGGAGGATCTTACTGAGGATCCACCGCAAGGAACAACACTAATCAAAGGTTAAAGAGATCAGGGGTTGAACTAGAGGCACCCAGTAGTGGCCTAAAGTTACCATCGCAATTTCTGCCACAGATGCCCTCAGACGCCATAGACACATTCACTGACCTAATCATCAAGGATTTGATCTCATTCAGAGAAAACAAGCCACCAATTTAAAAATCAGACAACCTAACTAGGGCACAGAGAATGGTAGTGAGAAACTTGGAAGAGGATAAGTCCATTATCTGTAAACCCTCTGACAAGGGGGGCAATATAGTCCCGCTCTCCCGGGAACAATATGTAGAAGAAGCCATGCTACAATTGAGGGATCAAAGTTGCTACGAAGTAACCTCAATGGAAATATACAATGACAGTATCCATCAACTCCATCTATTGCTTAAAAAGTGGCACGGGAAACAAATGCTGGACTTAGATGAATATCTTTTTTTGAGGACAAGCAACCCCATTCTACCCACCTTTTACCACCTACCCAAGGTGCACAAAGACAAGGACAACCCACCCGGACGACCCATAGTCTCCTCAATGGGCAGCCTGAATGAAAATCTTTCCAGGTTCTTAGACCACTTCCTTTTTTAGGCTGTTCTGGGTTTGAAGTCTTATATTAGACACACTACGGACTTCATCAGTCATATTGAGAAAGTGGACTGGCAACCTACCTATTGCTTAATTGTCTTAGACACTGCACGCCTTTACACATGTATCGATCATGTGCAGGGCCTTAAGGCAGTAGAATTTTTTTTAAGGAAACATCAACTGAAATTTGCTATGCATAATCAAATGCTGCTAGAACTGGTCAAGTACTGCCTTTTTAATAACATCTTTCTTTTCCAGGGAGATCTCTTCAGGCAGGTATCTGGGACGGCAATGGGCACCTGCTTCACCCCCAGCAACGCAAATTTATTTGTGGGCTGGTGGGAGGAGCAGGTGGCCTGGGCCCCCAGAAACGGAGAGTGGTCCAATAAAATTGTGTTGTGGTACAGATATATCGACAACTTATTCCTGCTATGAATGGACCTGTGAGCGAGGCAGAAGAGTATGCTGCACTACTTAATGATAACAACATTAATCTAAGGTTCACAGGCCAAATTAGTTTGGTGGCAGCTGAGCAAACTATTTGGATTTAAGGATAGAGATACAGGATGAAACGATTAGTACTGCTCTATTTAGGAAACCAATTGCCGGAAATAGCACTCTATATGCTTCAAGCAGTCACCCACAGAACCTGATAAACAGCATCCTCTATGGGGAGTTCTGTAGACTAAAGCACAACTGCTCCAAGAAACATGACTTTGACTTAGCAGCCGCAGATAGTTGCAGTAGGTTTGTAGCAAGGGGCTATAGTGTCAAGCTTCTAGAAAGTACTGTCAAAAAAGTCGAACAAACATCTAGGCAGGATCTCTTCAAACCCAAACAACGGAAAAAGGGACAAGACGGCAGGTTTCGGATGATAACCACTTTCTCCCAAGATGCGGGCAGCCTGAGGCAAATTATGAAAAAACATTGGCACGTGCTAAAAACAGACACCATAATTGGTGCAGATGTGCTGATAGCCCCATTAATTACTTTTAGAAAGGCACGATCTCTCAGAGATAACTTGGTACATAGCCATTTGGACCCTATCCCAGCAAGACAGGGCACATTGCAAGAAATGAAAGGGTTTTGTCCCTGCGGAAAGTATAAAGTCTGTACCTTTAGTAAGAGAACTTTATCGTATGAAGTAAAGGGCCTGAAAGAAGGAAGGTGAATCAACACATTTTTTGACCTGCCAAACCACCTTTGCAGTTTACTGTTTAAAGTGCCCCTGTGGACTCAAGTACTTAGGGAGCACTATCAACTGTGTAAAACTAAGAATCCTAGAACACATGCGTGCCATTGTGAAAAAATAGTTCACTTATCCAGTGGCGCGACCTTTTTCCATTAAACACAGGAGTAACAGGGATCTGTTGCAGTACTTTTGCTTGGACTGTGTACCTTACAACCCCAGAGGAGGAGACAGAATGTTAAAACTAAAAAGGCTTGAATCCAGATACATAGTGGAATTACAGACCATGTCACCTGGAGGATTAAATAGCGGGGAGGAGTTAGCGGTACACCTTGCAAACTAGCTTTCCCTGTCCCACAAATGTAAGGACCTACTTGGTTGTATTAAGTTGAGGATGCTTTGCTGATCTATTGACATACAGAGGAGACCAGTAATTTTTTGAGGCTGTATATAGCCGATCTACGGCTACATAACACAGGCCGCGGTTGTGGGACATCCGACGATACCGGGAATAACAATCGGAGGAGAGATGTGATTTTAAATCTCCAATTGTAAATTTCTCTCTTAAAATTCTTTTGAATTATAGCCTCTTTTAGGTATTTTGTTTGGGCTGTAAACTAGAAACGGATTAGTTTACATCTCCAAGATGGCTGACGCCAAAGAATGATTTGTCTGGGCCTTCTTGATTGCTCGTCATATGAAAAATGTCACAGATATGTAAATGTACTAAATTTTAATGTAAATTGTTTAAAATAAGGAACCAATGGGCGTTTATATGCACATGGGACATCGAGGGTCTAAGCAACCTAATTTAGGCAAGATTTGGGAGGTGACTGTTTATGCCATTAATTTTATTGCTGTTGCCATTGGTACACTGTAAATTACAGTAAACGTCATAATGTTGGCTATAATTACAAAAACTGTATAAAGTGAAGTATGGAACATTTCCAAGATGTTGCGCGCCATGTAGCACTGCGTTTGTCCCCTCTTTGTTCTCATGAAAAATATGCTGATTGGTTTAAATAGCGCCGCACAGCGCGCAAAGAGTTGACACCGAGGAAGGAGTTATCTCTGAAATGCGTCTGTCTGTTGTGAAAAGAAATACTGCCTAATTCGAATTTACCGCGAGTGCTGTCTTCCTTCATGTGAAATTGGGAGGATTGAGAAGCTATATATGTATATTTATATATATATATATATATATATATATATATATATATATATATATATATCATTCGAGATGCCCCAGAACACAAGGACGCCACTCCAGGAAAGATGATTGACAAATCCTTTATTGCTGAGCCACGGAAAACAGCCCCAACTGCTATGAAGTCCCGACGCGTTTCGGTGCTGCCTGCACCTTAATCATGGGAGGGGGAAGGTTTGGCAAAACCCGGAAACCGGACCTCAATTTAATATCCCTCACGGGCATTCGCTCTTCAGTGAGTGGCATGCCGGGATTTGAAGTCCATAATCCGCCCTTCTGGTAGGGTCCGTAGTTTTTGTCAATTTGTTTTTCTTCCCGATATATTTATAATGTTCCAAGCCCTCCAGTGGGCTTCAGGGCAGCAATCCTGGCTCGATTTTCGCTCTCTCCTGCCGGCAGGCTGAAACAGTCCACAGCCTCGCAGACCCGCATTCATTTGCAGGCGGTGCATCCTCCGCGGCTTGGGGCTTGCCGCGACAACATCATTCGAGATGCCCCAGAACACAAGGACGCCACTCCAGGAAAGATGATTGACAAATCCTTTATTGCTGAGCCACGGAAAACAGCCCCAACTGGTATGAAGTCCCGACGCGTTTCAGTGCTGCCTGCACCTTAATCATGGGAGGGGGAAGGTTTGGCAAAACCCGGAAACCGGACCTCAATTTAATATCCCTCACGGGCATTCGCTCTTCAGTGAGTGGCATGCCGGGATTTGAAGTCCATAATCCGCCCTTCTGGTAGGGTCCATAGTTTTTGTCAATTTGTTTTTCTTCCCGATATATTTATAATGTTCCAAGCCCTCCAGTGGGCTTCAGGGCAGCAATCCTGGCTCGATTTTCGCTCTCTCCTGCCGGCAGGCTGAAACAGTCCACAGCCTCGCAGACCCGCATTCATTTGCAGGCGGTGCATCCTCCGCGGCTTGGGGCTTGCCGCAACAACATCATTCGAGATGCCCCAGAACACAAGGACGCCACTCCAGGAAAGATGATTGACAAATCCTTTATTGCTGAGCCACGGAAAACAGCCCCAACTGGTATGAAGTCCCGACGCGTTTCGGTGCTGCCTGCACCTTAATCATGGGAGGGGGAAGGTTTGGCAAAAAGCCCGTTTGGGATATTAAATTGAGGTCTGGTTTCCGGGTTTTGCCAAACCTTCCCCCTCCCATGATTAAGGTGCAGGCAGCACCGAAACGCGTCGGGACTTCATACCAGTTGGGGCTGTTTTCCGTGGCTCAGCAATAAAGGATTTGTCAATCATCTTTCCTGGAGTGGCGTCCTTGTGTTCTGGGGCATTTCGAATGATGTTGTCGCGGCAAGCCCCAAGCCGCGGAGGATGCACCGCCTGCAAATGAATGCGGGTCTGCGAGGCTGTGGACTGTTTCAGCCTGCCGGCAGGAGAGAGCGAAAATCGAGCCAGGATTGCTGCCCTGAAGCCCACTGGAGGGCTTGGAACATTATAAATATATTGGGAAGAAAAACAAATTGACAAAAACTACGGACCCTACCAGAAGGGCGGATTATGGACTTCAAATCCCGGCATGCCACTCACTGAAGAGCGAATGCCCGTGAGGGATATTAAATTGAGGTCCGGTTTCCGGGTTTTGCCAAACCTTCCCCCTCCCATGATTAAGGTGCAGGCAGCACCGAAACGCGTCGGGACTTCATACCAGTTGGGGCTGTTTTCCGTGGCTCAGCAATAAAGGATTTGTCAATCATCTTTCCTGGAGTGGCGTCCTTGTGTTCTGGGGCATTTCGAATGATATATATATATATATATATATATATATATATATATATATATATATATATATATATATATATATATATATATCTTTGAACTCCGTGATGCCTCGAAGCTTGCTGGTAACACCTGCCTCGATTCACAAAGACACGGAACTCGATTCCAATGCGAAATTATTTATTAATTAATTGCGTGCAAGCCGCCATAACGTTTCGGTTCGAGAAGAGCCTTGTTCACATGACAACGTGAAGAAGTGCAAACACACCTTTTAAAGTGACCACAACCTATGCACGTGATGCTGTTAGTCACTGATAGACATAGAAAAAATATTCAAATGTCACCCATGATACTAATGCATCTCGCTGTATGGTATGCTTGTTATCAAATGCTTCGGGTGAGCACTCGCCGCATGTAATGTTGTATTACCGTCTGTTTCCTTCCTGTACAACCTGGTCTCAATCTTGTTATTCTCAATATATACTTCAGTATCTAAAAAAGTTACACTGGTCTGACTCATGATCACAGTGAATTTAAGATTGAGCTTATTGATGTTGATTGCATTTACAAACTCTTCGGCTGCCTCCTTCTCCCCTTCCATATAATAAATAAATCATCTATGAAACAATACCATTTAATAATGTTTGAATCGAGTACCTCATTGTAGTCTGCTTTGAGGACCAGTTCCTCCCAAGCTCCCATGTGTAAACATGCGTAGCTTGGGGAGAAACTTGCCCCCATTGCGACTCCCTGTAACTGCCGATAGAACAAATTATTAAACATAAATACATTGTTGTTCAAACAAATGCGAAGCATTGCAAGTAGCATGACATTGTGATTATTATATTGCTCTTCCCCTTGGGGTAAATAATACTCTGCTGCCGCAATCCCGTCATCATGTAATATGCTCGTGTATAAAGATGACACATGCAGAGCTAACATCCAATAGCCCTCCACCCACTCAATAGTTTGCAATTTAAATATAAAGTCTCCGGTGTCCTGAATATAAGAGTCCAATGATTTCACATGACCCTGTAATAAATAGTCTATGTAAACTAAAGTTTTTTCCAAAAGCCCCCCCCCTGGCAGAGATGATAGGTATGCCTGGGGGGTTTTGCATGTCCTTGTGTACTTTTGGGATAAAGTAGATGAGTGGGATTGTCGGATGATCATTTTTCAAATATTTATATTCATCTTCGGACAGCATTTTCTTATTTTTCCATTTGGATAGTTTCAGGTGGTACTCCACTTGTATTGCACCTTAATCATGTTGGTTCGTTCATAGTGTTCTCTATTGTTTAACTGGGCATATGCTTCTTTATCATACATTGTTCTTGTGAGAAGGACAATATTTCCTCCTTTGTCACTTCCTCGTACAATGGTTTTCTTATCACCACTAAATTTCTGTATCAACGTCTCATATTGTTTTGTCCTCATGTCAAATTTACATTTGGTCGAACTCACTTTTTTGTACAGTTCCTTAATTTGAGAGATGACATTCTCATTAAATATGTCAATTGAATCCCGGGGCATGAGTTGACTGAATGTTGAAATTGGTTTAAAGGGGGTGGCTGGTGATATTTGCCTGATGTCTTGATTACTTGCTAATCCACTTGTTGTATGGATTGTTCCTGCTTCTGAATCCGCCCCCTCTGTCATCCATAAATCCACTATTCCACTGGGCATAATTGATCCAGATGCCGTGATGTTGTCATTGGTCTCATGTAACCCACTGGCAGCCGGATTTTTATTCTTCATTAAATGGAATTTGCGTAATTTCAGCTTGCGCACAGCTTTATACATGTCTATTCTCGTGGCAGCGTAGTTCATATTGGTTTGAGGGGCATATGATAAACCAAGTCTTAATATATTCTCTTCATCCTTGGTGAGCACAGTAGAGGTTAGGTTAATGATGGTAGTTTTATTGGTAGGCTTTTCTACTAGTTCTTGGCCGCCCATTGACCCCTCCCTCTCTTTTTGAATGTTGTACCTCTTCCTTGCCCTACTCCTTTGTCTGCTCTTGTAGTTTGCGCTTTTCCTCCGTAATTCCTTTGTACGCGTGGTTGCAATGACTTCATTCTCTCCTGGCACAAAAAATTAATTTCTTCACCAGGTAATGGTTTAGTGATGTTGCCTGCTGCCAGTGCTCCTCGTTGGTCAGAGTCATTGTCACTACCTGCCCCTGAGCTGATATCCGACAGGGTGGAGTCTGTTTGATCTTTACTCCTTGCAACCGTTTTTGCATGGCTCGGGCCTTATTTTTAGATCCACGGTAAGCATCATATTTTTTAGAGAATGTAAACATCTGCCCCAACTCGAAGTCATTGCGGTCGCGTTGAAATTTATACGCCTTTCTGTCCATTATTTTTGTCTGTTCTTTTTTGAGTCTGTCATTCATTTCTTCCGTGAGCTTTTTCTTTTCCTCATTATCCTCAATGGCATCCAATTCCTCATATATGGTGGCAATTTCTTTAAGCAATTGTGCCCTGTCTCTCTGAGCGTATTTAACTAATATAAGTACCAAACGCCTTGAAGCCTCGAGATTACTCTCTGCTCATTCCCTCATGAGGTTCGGGTTAGGATTTTCATAGCTTGGCGATGTCAGTATACGTAAACCCCTTGGTATCCGGTTTACGTCTATGTAACTTTGCAGGGACTTTGCTTCCCACCACTTGCTTTGTTCAAGTTCAAGTTCAAAAGACCTTTATTCGAATTTCATAAAATTCATAAAAGTACCACAAGTAATAACAGCAATTCATTAAAATATACATGCATACAAAAATGAAAAAATATTATAATTTAAAAAATATTTCATGATATAGGGTTCATACAATTACAAAATAGTGCAATGATATAGAGTTCCATACAATTACAATATAGTGTAATAAGCTCCAGTAAAGCTAGTTTCTATTTTCAGGGATTTTCCATCGTTTTGCGCACTCGTGTAGCCAGTCTTAAAAAGGTACTGGTGCGAAAAATTAATTCTTCAGTATCCAGGGAAACCAACATACTATATGATTCTTTAAGTGAGAGTGGTCTGTGTTTCTTAAAATATGGAGTTAAGAGCCATTTAATAAATCTAAGATAACATTTACAAAAGAATAAGAAGTGCAAATCATCTTGTGTGCTAACACCATCACAGGGGCACGATTTAAAATCAACACTGTGGCGATACCCCAAAGGGAAAGACAACAAAAATTTTACTGTACCCGCCCTTAGGCGAAACAAAAGTGATCTCTCCCAACTAGTCATAGGAAGGGACAGATAATTCGGGAGGGGTTGTCTACACAGTTCGTACCCTACATATTTTGCAACACTTGATTCCTGCAATTCTCTTCCTATCCTTTCAGTATTATAAAATGCATACAGTGCATTTTTGACCTCAAGTTTATCCTTGATTTCAATTGACATAGGATCAGTAAACAAAGTGCCTCTATCCACTGCAATAAGTGATTTAGAAACTTCTAGGAGCCATGGGATAGCCATTCCATGATCACAATTTAAACAGTCCTTTATGATATTTTGTGTGAGAACGGCCGCATTATTCCTCCAGACTCTAATCCAAAAAAGTGCTGGTCTGGCTCTAATAAAATTATTTATATATGGAAGATTCAATTCGCTATGGCAAATAAAATCAGAGGATGAGATCGGGGCGCCCAACATTTTTCTGCAGAAGCGACTTTCCTCTCGTTGTATACAATGGCTGCTTCCCGACCCCCAGACCTCCGCTCCATACGAAGCAACAGTTGAGCACTGCAATTTAAACTTGCTTTGTTCATTTCTTAACTTGTTTCCAAGGTTTTGAATTTATCTTTTAGATTGCTGTTTTTCAATGTAGGCTCACTGCTGCTTTTGTCCCGTATATTTGCCGGTATTGGGAGGCTGTCTGAGAACATTCTCATTGCAGCAGCCTCACGTTCTTTCACGTTGTCGGCCGACATTATTTAAATGCACTATATGCAATTGCAATTGCAGGAGATATTAGTACGGGTTCAACTTGTCTCCATAAACCACGTATCCCCTGCGCACCATTACTCTCCACCCCAGTCTCTTGGAAAAAACGCTAATGCCATATGGGAAGAGTGATTACCTCCGGTGTAGCGTGTCCTCCGACCCGGTACTTCCAGAGGGCTCCTCCTCCTTTGCGTGGTGTTCATGTTCGTAGTTCCAGTGCTGTCGGGGGTCAAACGCCGTTCCTCTTCCAAGGATTCTTACACTCCAGGTAAACCAGGAAATGGCTCAGTTCGCGGCGTTGTCTATTCGGAGAGGGTCTCGTGTTGTAGCCATACGTAGCCACCCGGCCAATAATATCTTTGAACTCCGTGATGCCCTCGAAGCTTGCTGGTAACACCTGCCTCAATTCACAAAGACACGGACCTCGATTCCAGTGCGAAATTATTTATTAATTCATTGTGTGCAAGCCGCCATAACGTTTCGGCCCGAGGAGAGCCTTGTTCACATGACAACGTGAAGAAGTGCAAACACACCTTTTAAAGTGACCACAACCTATGCACGTGATGCTGTTAGTCACTGATAGACATAGAAAATATATTCAAATGTCACCCATGATACTAATACAGAATATTTTCACATATATATGTATATCGACTGTGATGTGTAAATCCACAAATAAATGTACAATGTATCTAAAACATCATACCATGATTAATTATGCCATATGTACTCAATTGTATCAGTAAAATACTTGCTTCATACTTGTACTTGGATTGATTATATAATCGATAGATCACATTGTGCAAATTCGCAATCAATAAATAAATGTATAATTATCATTAAAAACCATTTACTTTAAGACATATGTATAAAACCCAGACGCCAAAGCTTTCGGGTAACCATAATGTAAACATTGCCTTACTAGTGCAAATTCGTCATCAATGTGCAAATTTCGCAAATCCAACCTTTTGACATAACCTCGGTATTGTTTATCATACTGTATAATGCATACATCATCGACTATCAATTATGATTATATTGAATCATTTTGTTTTGACGTTATTCGGACCTTTTCAAAAAATATATATATATGTAAATATATATATATATATTTTTCAATCACCAGTAGGTAGTTATAGTTAGGACCTAGTTTCCATAGGAAAATCATTTTTTGATTTGCCAATATCTTTGGCGCCATGTGACGAATCTTTGTGTGTATATATATATATATATATATATATATATATATATATATATATATATATATATATATATATATATATATATATATATATATATATATATATATATATATATATATATATATATATATATATATATATATATATATATATATTGGTCCTGCAAATGGCAAACAAAATGGATTTAAGAATAAATTAAAATACCCTGTAAAGAAGATCACTTGTGTGCGGCTTCATTTGTTTCTTTTGGAAGACTTTTGTGGATATATATATATATATATATATATATATATATATATATATATATATATATATATATATATATATATATATATATATATATATATATATATATATATATATATATATATATATTACATCATTCATGACATGGACAGTGACATCACTGATGACATCTCAAATGACATCACTGATGACATCACTGATGACATCTCATTTAACATTACTGATCACATCACTGATGATATCATTCATGTGATAATACGATCTTCAGACTCTAATATAACCTTAGATACAATCAGTGTAAACAGACAGACACTCACAGACTGTCACTCATCCATGGAGTTACTCACAGACCTAGTCAGTCATGCAAAGAATCAATCACACCTCCATTTCCTCAACTATACAGTTATACAAACTTTACTTATTCAAACATATACTAACACATATTTACTCTCTTATACAATCCCTGATACAAGTTCACAATGATCCATACAGCCACTCACACATTCACTGGCTCTTATGCACAGTTATTTATATATGTCAACTCTCGCATGTACTGTGTTTTACATATGTACTTACTTTGACATGTAGCACTGAGATATCCATTCACTCACCAATACACTCATGCACACAGTCAACCGCCCATACAGCTGTTTCCACATGCACTTTTGAAACCATACATCTAGTGAATCAACTGCTCACACATCTATGCACAGAGTCATACACCTCCCAGCCACCCACACACACACTCAGTCTCCCATACAAATACTTGGGCAACCAATCAATAACCCATATAGTTACTCATATAGCTACTTATCAACACATGCAACAATTTACAGAACAACAGACATAATGATGCACAAATTAAGACAGTTTAGTCACTAACCCATGCACTCAGTGAGACACATTTAATCACTCACTCATACAGTCAGTCATGCACCTACTAAATCCTTCATCCAGACACTTATACATCCACTCATTCTTCAATATGTAAGACATATTTTAACTTTACAGAAACATACAGTCACTGGATATTGTCATCAGTGATGTCATCAGTGATATCATTTGAGATGTCATCAGTGATGTCATCAGTGATGTCACTGACCATGTCATGAATGATGTAATATGTGACATCATCAGCAGTGGATTGCGGGTGCGCGATATATAGTTAGTGCAACTAACTATATATGGAATTTCAATGGTTTTGTGTGAGTAAAATAAGGTTTTGTAAATGCGAATTCCTAACTATATATGGTCTATAACCTATGGTTTTTTCAGTGAATTTTCAAGGTTTTGTAAATGCTAATTCCTAACTATATATGGTCTATAACCTATGGTTTTTTCAGTGAATTTTCAAGGTTTTGTAAATGCTAATTCCTAACTATATATGGTCTATAGCCTATGGTTTTTTCAGTGAATATATATATATACATACATATATAAACATATATCATCTGTATATCTATATAAATACAAACATAAATGCATGCATACATATACTTATATGCATACAGATGCATGTTATTTACATGAAAGTTGAAAAAACACTAATAAAAGCAAAGCTAAAAAGCCACCTCATTACAAACAGAATGGCTTTAACTTAAACGAGGGCGAGATCTATTGCATTTTCAATGCTTGTTTACTTTGGTTCCATCAAGAAGGCATTCAGATGTGTCACACATTTGCCATAAATTCTGAATGTTAGCACTCTAGTTGCACATTAGATCACTGTAGTAAAGCTACTGCTCACCAGGGACGTCTGCTGCTGGTATTCAAAGTGCATGTTTCAGTCTGCATGTCAGAATTTTTTTAATGAAATAGAAGAGGATTTGAGAAGTCACTCAAAATGATCCCTAATTTTTCTTTCTGAAGCACTAATCATACTTTCTATGGCAAAATTAACCCCCTCATGTTGTTCCTTTTTAATTTGAGTGTTTTCAGACTTACCACTTCATTCCAATCAAGATGGCTTCTGGTGTGCCATACTTTTGTCATAAGTAAGACTGTTAGCGCTCTAGTTGTTCTTTAGAACACTCTGGGACATTCTGTCATTGGGCTATACTTGGGGTACATCTGGGTGATATTTGGGCTACATTTAGGCTCTTTTGTCTCTGGTGGCCATCTTGGGAGACTGTATGTCAGATTTTTTTAATGAAATTGAAGAGGGTTTGAGAAGTCACTCAAAATGTGCCCTAATTTTTCTTTCTGCAGCACTAATCATAATTCATATGGCAAAATATACCCCCTCATTTTGTTCCTTTTTAAATTAAATGTTTTAAGAGTTACCACTTTATTCCAATCAAGATGGCTTCAGGTGTGCCATACTTTTGTAATAAGTAGGACTGTTAGCGCTCTAGTTGTTCTTTAGAACACTCTGGGACATTCTGTCATTGGGCTATACTTGGGCTACATCTGGGTGATATTTGGGCTACATTTGGGCTCTTTTGTCTCTGGTGGCCATTTTGGGAGACTGCATGTCAGAATTTTTTAATGAAATAGAAGAGGGTTTGAAAAGTCACTCAAAATGTGCCCTAATTTTTCTTTCTGCAGCACTAATAATACCTTATATTGCATAATAAACCCCCTCATTTTGTTCCTTTTTAAATTAAATGTTTTAAGAGTTACCACTTTATTCCCATCACAATGGCTCCAGGTGTGCTATACCTTTGTAATAAGTAGGACTGTTAGCGCTCTAGTTGTTCTTTAGAACACTCTGGGACATTCTGTCATTGGGCTATACTTGGGCTACATCTGGGTGATATTTGGGCTACATTTGGGCTCTTTTGTCTCTGGTGGCCATTTTGGGAGACTGCATGTCAGAATGTTTTAATGAAATAGAAAAGGATTTGAGAAGTCACTCAAAATGTGCCCTAATTTTTCATTCTGCAGCACTAATCATACTTTCTATGGCAAAATATACCCCTCATGTTGTTTCTTTTTAAATTAAATGTTTTAAGAGTTACCACTTTATTCCAATCAAGATGGCTTCAGGTGTGCCATACCTTTGTAATAAGTAGGACTGTTAGCGCTCTAGTTGTTCTTTAGAACACTCTAGGAGGCTGCAGTAGAACACAAAGGAATCAACTGACAGTCTCTGTCCTTGTTGGATGTACATGTTTTACTGAGAATGTCAGACTTCATTTTCACATGACTGAGAAAGATAATGTGAATTTACAGAAAATATTCTTTCAGTTTAGCTTATAGATCCCCTTCCAAACCACTGTGGGAAAATCATGAGATATTAGTTTTCTTTCAAACAATATTCATGATATCACAGCAGAAGGTTTTTTCACATGGTAAAATCACCTTAGAACCCACCACAATTCCTAAAACGAGTATGGTACCATCAACAAATGATTTATAATGTAACTAAAGTCCTAAAACCCTCTATTAACTACAATGCTTTTTAATGAGGTGCTATCATGTATATTGGTCCCAAGATGGCTGCCAACACTTCTTGGATGAAGTGCTGACAGCCAATCAGATCAGATGTGTGGTTAGGCTCCGCCCAGATATATATCTTTTTTTTAACCTAAATTACTCAAAATCCACTGGAGCACAAATATTGAGACCTAGCAAAGGCACATCGGGCTAACAGTCCCTACAATTTTGCCAAGTTTCGTGCAAATCCATTCAGCCGTTCGAGCTAAAAGTGAGGCTCACCGCCCTATGGAAATTAACATGGGAAAAACGTGTTTTGGGACCCCCCTTTTTTCTCGGCCCCCCCTTGATGAACCCCCCCCCCCCAAATTGTCAGGGGCTGCTCAGAAACAAAATGTTCCATTTTCCTGAAAATTTCAGCCAATTCCGTCCACAAACGCCAAAGTTATTAGACATAGAATTTTCAAAAATCCCATAGAGAAAAAATCCTAACTATATATACCTACTGGCGACCGCCAGTAGGTAATATATATATATATATATATATAAAACCTCGCAACCTGACTCAGGACAGACAGTGACTGTGATTAAAGGAGGAATATATCAATTGAGAAAACCACATAATATTCCTTACCAATTCAGACAAACACTCCCTTATCTCGCTACAAGCCACAAGAAGGAGCGAGTGAGACAGCTGCTGTATATAAACATACATAAACGAGTGCAGGCAATCAATCAAAAAAACAATACAATGGAAGAACGAAACGCAAAACGGGCATCCAAAGCAGAACAGGTTCAAACCACCCGCCCCCCCCCCCCCCCGGCACAAAACGCGGAGAGGAAGTTAACAAAAGCGCACCAGTGACACCCTCAAATATAAAACAATTATTTACTAAATTGGAAAAATTACAGCGCAAAGAAATATCGCGCTCATGGGAAATAATTCCTTGGAGAAATATGTCGAATGCGCAATGGTTCCAAGAGGACTACAAATTTTTACGTTACCTAACCACCCAGACACGCGACCAGAGATGCTGGAGGAATGGGGGAAAAAACAATATGGCATGCTCCAAAAACATGCTACTGATAATAAAAAAAATGCCTGAATAGAAGTGAGCAAATTACATGTAGCCATCGCTGATATTGAAAAATCAATACTAGATTTGCAAGAAGACCCCGAGGTTGTCAAGAAAATGAGAGCGGACATGGAAAAAAAATCTGGACAAACATGAGGATGAAGTCCAAAACAGAAAACAACGGAAGTTTAGAAGGGATGAGGACGATTATGAATTTAGCACTATTTTAACATTCGCTAAAAAATATGATGTTTACAAAAAACAGTGGAATCAAACCTCAACCGGAACAAATGAGAACTCTGCCACTGAAGAGGAATCAGACTGGAGTGAAGGGGAACAACGCCAGCGACAACCAGGAGATCGTAGGTTTAATTTTTTAGACGAACTCCAGATGCTCCACATGGAGCAGCTAGCACCAGAGCAACACCTCAAAGAGGAAGATACAATCGGACCCGAGGAAGAGGGAGAGTCTTTTCCCAATCAAAAAAACAGGCCGCAAAACCAGGAGAAGCAGGAAATCAAAGCGGAGGATACAACCTGAGAAACAGAACAATAGTGAGAAAATAACCTCCACTAATAAGAATGCTAACAAAAACAAGAAACCTCTTGATCCTGTAATCAACTTGTCTAGATACACCTTGACAGAAAGTGAAAACTGTCTCCTAAATAAGGGACTATCCTTCTGCCCGGAATTACACCAAGAAATCACCGATACCAAAATCGATCTGTACAAATATATAAGAAAATTGAAGCTAAAAAAACACTTCAAAAGATACCCCAAACCTCTAGACAAAACGAAAGGCGATGAAGATACAGATAATCAGGCGCAGTTTCATATAAAGGAAATCCCACATCTCTGTGTTGCATATGAATTAGCGAATGAGACCTCTAGTACACAAATTGGAAACACGCAAGTCCTACCAGAAATGGAAATAACAACAAACAAATCCTCAAAAACATTGTTCAAGGCCCCATCCAAATTTTGTCCAACTCTCTATCCGGGCAACAAGATAGATATCTATCAGGACTTAGTATTGGGGGAGATAGACAAAATGACCAACGTGAAACAAAATGGAATTGAAAATCTCACAAAAAAAGAACGACTGGCCATACAATCTCTAAAATCAAACAACACCATCGAGATCAAACCCGCCGATAAAGGGGGAAACATTGTCATTCTAGAAAAACAAGATTACATCGAAGAGGCAATGAGACAATAAGAAGACACTTCCAAATACACTATGCTTGAAAAAAATCCGATAAAAGAATTAACAACTGATCTGAGAAATAAATTAGAAACTTGGAAAAAAGCAGGCCTGATCACAGAGCAGTAAAGAAGATACCTGATGGTGGACAATCCAACTGTACCAACCATATACTTTCTTCCGAAAGTACATAAAACACTCAACAAACCGCCAGGAAGGCCGATAATTTCGAGCTGTGGAAGTCTGTATGAAAACCTGTCACTATATGTGGATAACTTTATTGCTCCCATTGTGCCCACTCTAACATCTTTTATAAAAGACACTGGAGACTTATTGCGAATCCTATCTAATACTGAATGGCAACCTAACTACCTACTTATAACGATTGATGTCGTTTCATTATACACTTCCATCAATCACGAAACCGGCCTCAAGGCAATCCAATATTTTCTCCAACAAAGACCAGTCAATCTATATGAACATTCTAAGATGCTCATACAGATGATAACACTCTGTCTGTATAATAATATCTTCATCTTCAACAAAAAGATATATGCACAGCGCTGCGGAACTGCCATGGGAGTTTCCTTCTCCCCAAGCTACGCTAATCTCATGATGGGGTGGTGGGTGAGGTGTGTGGCTTGGGGAGAAGAAAACGACCAATATATGGCCAACGTAGCGTTGTGGCTCCGCTTCATAGATGACCTCTTTCTGCTTTGGAAAGGTAGAGAACAGGAATTCAAAAATTTCTTTGAAATTCTGAATAACAACACAGTGGGACTGAAATTTACTTATAACATCAGCCCAAGAGAAATCGAATTTCTGGATACCAGAGTATACGTGAAAAATAACAAACTGGAGACAACTGTTCATCGCAAAAAGACAGCAACTAACAGTCTCCTTCACGGACAAAGCTTTCATCCAACAAGTCTGAAGAAAAGCATCCCTTACGGAGAACTATTAAGGATGAAGAGGAACTGCTCTGAAGAGAGTGAAATGGAACGGACGTTTGAAGACACACAACCCGTTTCCAACAGAGAGGATACAAAAAGACTGACATAATAAGAGGGGAAAAAGCAGCGAGAAACAGACATGAAATGTTAACTTCAAACAACAAATCTGTACTTGGCAAGAGAAAGAACACAAATTAACAAATGACTCCTAGCACAGGTGTGAAGGAAGAAACAACAATGGAGGAACAACCCAGAATGATAATCAGATATACGAAGGAAAGTTTCAAAATACAAAAAATCATGACGAAATACTGGCATTTCCTGAAAAAAGACATTGACATTGGAAATGAGATAGGAGAGAGACCATCGATTACTTATAAATGAGCTCCTAATTTGTCAGACCATCTGGTACATAGCCACTTCGAACTGAGAAAAGATCCAACATGGCTAGGAACAAAACAAACAGGATTCACAAAATGCCTAGTATGTAAGGCATGCAAAATCGGAAAGAACTTAAAAAACGTCTCTGATCCATCTGGAAAGAAACTTGAAATAAAACAACAAAGAACGTGTGAAACTCCATTTGTCGTATACTCACTCCAATGCCAATGTGGCAAAAGATATATTGGAAGTACGACTTGCCCACTGAAAAAACGTATCCTCGAACACACTCGTGCCATACAGAAAAAAGACTATTCTTATGCCAATGCAAAACACATGTCAAGCCACCCGGGATACACATGGACGAATATGTCATACTCAGGTCTAGCTGCTATACCTGCACATGAGCGTGGGGGGGGACAGGAAACTGAAATTGAGGCGACTTGAGTCAAAACTAATCATGAGATTTAAAACAATACAACCGATGGGACTCAACACAGATGCTGAACTACATGTGCATCTTTAACTGAACTGATTGAAGTATCTGCAAATGTTGATGTATCTGTATTGCCTGCACTAGGAATATGAATTTAAGTACACACAGCAACACACTTCCAGTCATCTGTGGTAATTGCTAGCGGTGGCAAGGGCACTCAGCCCAGGAAACATAGAGCCATACCCACCATCGCAACACTGCAATAGTTATGTTACAAACAGTAAACCTTGTTCACAGTACAACATTGCACATACAAATAAGCGTATAGGGAATGCTCACCACCGCCGCACCACAATAAAACTGGAAGTAACATCACAACACAGACACTACATGCATGGCAATAAAGGGCACTTAGTCCGAAAAACATTGATCAATTTGATCTTGAAATTAAAATGATGCACTTATGTCAATATAATCGACATACAACACTACACAATACATAAAATGGTTGAAAAATGCATCTTGGTTAAATGATATGAATTTAACTACAATGCCCACAATGCATTGTGTGTCACATGTGTATATAATGCAAAAGTGAAAAGGGACTCACTGTTTGAATATTTACCGTGAACAAGAACGATACGTTCGAAACGCGTAGGTGATCACAGTTGTGAAATAAAACGCTGTTGAAAAGTTCCCCGAGTCGAGTGCCATCATTTTCGAACTTCGAATTTGTGTGAATATATATATATATATATATATTGCAAATCCAAAGTTCTCCCTTTGTGAAAACTGCTCGTAGTCGCTCACACAGGAACACAATGCACGGACCAAAGTTTTGCGGTGCTCAAAATTCTTTTAATCGCATGTCGACCTCTTCATAACGTTTCAGCACACAGGTGCCTTGCTCACATGACAGCGAACTATAGTGAGAGTGGTTAATTTAAAGTGCAAGTGTTAAGTTCTGATTGGACTCCAACATATAGAGCTAAAGAACAGACTCTATGAATATCATCGTCTAATACATTGCGAACAGTTATCTTTAAGTAAAATACACATTAGATCATTGTAAAATACATATGTAATACAAAAAGACAAATCGCAAATAGCATATGATAAAAGTTTCAAGATATAACAATTTATCATATATAAAAAAGGTTGTTAAATAACTGTAAAATACTTGTTAGATTCTAAAACCAACTAACCTTAAATATATTCATTATTTCATGTCTGTACTAACAAATATATACAAATATCCACTAATGTGGAGCCCACATCACATACTGTTAACGAAAAGTGCTTTGTGCCTAAAATTCATGTACTGAACACGTATACTTATAAATTTACCCAAAGCACCGAACCGACTGAGCCCAGTCAGCGGGGTGAAGTGGATGACCATCACACAGTATTTGTAAAAAAATGGCATATACCCGATAAACAATTAAGGTTTTTTTGTCAGGTTGAATCGAAACATAACATTTTACATCGAACAATTGCGAGCTATCAGCAGTTACATTTGAGACAATACTAATGACATTCTCCTGAGAAAACCCAAGTGATTCAAATATTCATAGTTCCAAAGCCACTACATTGCTGGAGTCCTAGACTTTCAACCAATTCGATGTCAAGATAGTAACAACTTTCAATTGGTGCAGCCAGAGTAATTACGATACGCCATCATACACTTGAACAAACTTCAAAAAAGTTCTAATTCTTCTATTGTTCAATACTTGCTCATTCTTGTTTGTAAACAGTACTGTAGAAAAAGAGAGATAAAACCCTCTTATTAATTTAAAAGATAGACCCCAAATATTTCATATGCATACGTTAAAAAAGAGCTATTGATCTCTTCATTAGTTAAATATTCATAACCAAAAATATCTATAAACATAAGACCTCTATTTACAATTAATAAAATCAGTAGTAAATAAGGAAATAAATAGGATAGTAAAACCAAGATATCACTTTTCTATCGCCCAGATAATAACAACCTGTGCATGGGTCCAAATAGTACTGTTAAAGAAGTCCCTAGATGTTATAAATTTGGTACATCAGTATTCTAATGTAAACAAGTGTAGAGGTCCTCCGTTACATTCAATCCATTGGGCTGTTTACTATTCATTTGTAAGAGATATCTCTTCTCTAACTTCCTATGATTTGCCTCTCTATCGCCCCCTCATCTACTTGGCATAATAGAGTTCACCACAAAATATTTTAGTTCTTTGTTGTTACTGTTGTGGTGGGCTCTAAAGTGCCGCGCCACAGGGTAAGTATTATCCTGTGACGTAATGGCCATTAGGTGCTGTAGGATTCTCTTGTGAACAGGCAGCTTTGTACTGCCCACATATTGTAGTGGGCAGGGACATTCCAGAATGTATATCGCAAAATCTGTTTTGCAAGTTAATGTTTTGGTGATTTTGTGCTTCCTGTGGCTGAACCCATCCTGATAACTTGTACGGCTTACCCCATGTGTGCATGCCTTACATGTCTTGCATTTGTGGAAACCCCCCCTTGTGTGGTACCATGATGTTTTCGCAAGTACCTCCGGCCCGGTGTCCACCAATCTGCTTCTCATGTTGGGAGCCCTACTGAATGTTACAGAGGCTCGCTTAGGTAACATGTTCCCAATTACATTGTCCTTCAGTACTATGGGCCAATTTTTGTTAATGATTTTTCTCACCTCCTGATGTTGAGAGGAGAAACCTGTAATAATTCTGAAGGCTTTAGTCTTGAGATTTTTGGCAGGGTTTGTTATAACAGCACTGGCTTCCCTAATCGCCAAAGAGTCAGGTTTTTTTTAGTAAAGAAAGGCGATCTGATTTTTTGCTTTTAAGTATGGCTTCATCAATGACTTTCTGAGAGTAACCCCTTTCACGGAACCTAATGGAGCTGGCCCGCTGTGCTACAGCTAAATCACTCTCCGTGCTACATAGTCTGCAAAGACGTAGCATTTCACCATAAGGAATACTCATGATGAGGTGGTGGGGGTGCGCACTGTCTGCATGGAGCGTTGTATTCCCAGCAGTTTTTTCTACGATACAACGTAGTCTCAAGTTTGTTGTTATGTACGTAGACTAAGATATCCAAAAAGGGACTTGTTGTTGACTTAGTTCCCCAGTGAATTGAATATTGAGAGCATTGTCATTAAGATGATCTATGAATTCCAATGCTTCCTCCTTGCTCCCCCTCCACACCACGAAAAGATCATCAATAAATCTATACCAACTGATGACATGGTTCCTCATTTTCTGCTCAAATTGTGTATGTAGGACCAGTTCCTCCCAAGCTCCCATGTGTAAACATGCAAAGCTCTGGGAGAAACTGGCCCCCATAGCCACTCCTTGTAATTGTCTGAACAACAAATTGTTAAACATAAAAACATTGTGTTCAAGGCAGAGCTGAAGCATTTGTATCAACATTACGTTATGTTCATGGAAAACAGAATCCCTTCTCTCTAGGTAATACTGTATTGCCGCAATGCCATCCGCATGGCGGATACTAGTATAAAGGGATGTTACGTCGAGGGCTATTAGCCAATCTCCCTCACGTATCTGTATGGTAGCAAGTTTAAGTAAAAAATCCCCTGTGTCCTTGACATAAGAATCTAAACCCTTGACATAATTCTGCAGAAAATAGTCGATTTATACCGATGTCTTTTCCAATAGGCTATTTCTGGCAGAGATAATGGGTCTACCCGGGGGATTGTTGCTGTCTTTATGAACTTTGGGGATAAAGTACATGGATGGTATTACCGGATAATCCGTTTTAAGATAATTATACTCAGGTTCAGCCAGTAGTTTTGCTGCCTTCCATTTTAACAACAATTTGTTATATTCATGTTGCATATTTTGAACTTCATCACCTTTTAGTTTCTCGTAGTGTTCCCTGTTGTTTAGCTGGTGAAATGCCTCTTTCTCATACAGGGTCTTGCTGAGAAGCACAATGTTTCCGCCCTTGTCACTCGGGCGGACAATGATGTTGTTGTTGGCTTTGAGCTTTTGTACCAAGGACTCATAGTCGGATGTTCGTTGGTCATATTTGAATTTCATTTGGCTGATTTTGCCATGTAGCTCCTTTAGATCGCTGACAATGTTCTCATGCAATACGTCAATAGAGTCCCGAGGGATAATGGGACAAAAAGTCGAGGCAGATCTGAAAGGGGTAAGAGGTTTTGTATTTGTTGATAGCATGGGAGACTCTTGAGATCGTAATACTGTCTCCAATGTAGGCGTTCCATTATGTTCCGTCGTCATGCTGTCATTACCATTGTTAATCCATAGTGTGTTAAGTTCTTGGGTTAATGACGGATTTGCATGCACCGCATTATCTTTCTCCGTTTCATTTACTTTCATTTGGTGATATTTTTTCAGTTTTAATTTGCGAGTGGCCTTGTAGAGGTCAGTGCGAGTAGCAGCGTAATTTAGATTGGTTTTTGGAGCAAAAGATAGCCCCAACCTCAAGATGTTTTCCTCTTTGGTTGAGAGGGGCAAATCAGTAAGGTTAACAATTGTCTGTTGGGTGTGGCTATTTATTTCTTCTGCCACTGACCCCTGCCCTTGCCCTTCCTTGTCGGCAGACCATTGCTTGTTTGGCCCTGCCCGCGCCCTCGCCCTGCATCTCCTCCTACGGACGTAGTTTTTCCATTTTCTCCGTAGTACTTTCTTGTCCCCGGTCTTAAAGTCTGGAGGCGCTCCTCGCATAAAAAAACTGATCTCTTCACCCGGAGACGGTTTCTTGCCAACACTTCCCACACTCATTTGCCTTTGTTCGGAATCAGTATCGCTCCCTGGGCCTGAGCTTAAATCGGAGGCCCCTGATTCCTCCGTATTGGGTTGCATTTGTTTATAGTTACGTCTGCCCTGTGACTTAGTTTGAGTATTCCCAGATGTTCCGCTGCTGGCCTTGCGGATACCATCATACTTCCTTAAAAACGTGAAGATTTTTCCTAAATCATAATCTTGCCTATCTCTGGCAAATTTGTAGGTCTTTCTTGTTATGATTTTTTCTTCCTCTTTTTTCAATCGGGCATTCATTCCGCCAAAAACTTGGTTCTCTCTTCTTCAGTGCCCAGGGATTCCAATTCCTCGTATATACTAACTATCTCTTCCAGCAATTTGGTTTGATCTATCTTTGCGTATTTGATTAAAATCAATACCAATCGCTTTGATGCTTCACGATTGCTGTCTGCCCATTCTCGCATAAGGTCCGGATTCGGATTTTCGTATGTGGGTGATGTCAGAATTCTAAGTCCCCTCGGTATCCGGTTTACTTCAACATATTTTTGCAGGGACTTGGCCTCCCACCATTTACTTTGTTCCTGGCGAGATTTTTTCTCCAGGATCTTAATCTTGCCATTAAGTGTGTCCGTGTTAGGTCCTCCTTGTGGGTTTAGGGTATTGTGCGTGTTGATACTAACACTAGGGGGCTCATCCGAGAACATGGTCGTAGCTCTCGCCTCCCTGTCCCTCACGCTGTCGGCCGACATATTATTAAGCGATTATATTAATGTGGACAATACACGATAAATGTGATATATAACAAAATACCGTATTGCCACAATACCGCGTTGCTTTCAGCCTTTGTTCTGATGAATTATTTCTACCGGTTGCAGCGTTTCCCTCGACTTCAGCATCTCTCAGTATTTCCGCAAACGCTATTCTGCAAGGACACAATTGCTTCCGTTTCAATCCAATCGGAACACAGGGGTCAAACGTCTTTTCTCCTCCCAGAGAACACGAACGCCTAAGAAAACTCCGGTAAGGATCCCCTTGTAGCGACATTGACTTCAAATTGATTGCGTTTGGAAAGGGTCTCGTGTTTGGTCGTGCGGATCCAAACGACCATAAATATTGCAAATCCAAAGTTCTCCCTGCGTGAAAACTGCTCGTAGTCGCTCACACAGGAACACAATGCACGGACCAAAGTTTTGCGGTGCTCAAAATTCTTTTAATCGCATGTCGACCTCTTCATAACGTTTCGGCACACAGGTGCCTTGCTCACATGACAGCGAACTATAGTGAGAGTGGTTAATTTAAAGTGCAAGTGCTAAGTTCTGATTGGACTCCAACATATAGAGCTAAAGAACAGTCTCTATGAATATCATCGTCTAATACATTGCAAACAGTTATCTTTAAGTAAAATACACATTAGAACATTGTAAAATACATATGTAATACAAAAAGACAAATCGCAAATAGCATATGATAAAAGTTTCAAGATATAACAATTTATCATATATAAAAAAGGTTGTTAAATATATATATATATATATGTATATATATATATATATATATCCAACAAGAGTCGCTGTAGATAGAAGAGCCCAAAACAGGTCGTTTTTTGCCAAATTTCTTTATTTGCAGGCAGGACTTGTGGCAAACATCAGCATAGTCCACAGGTAGTTGTGCACCCAGCCCAACGCGTTTCATGTCAAACACTTCGTCAGGAGCTCCGGGTAAGTGGTTCAAACAACAGCAATTTAGGAGGCACATACATAGTCCGATCACCCCGCCTATATGGGCGTGGCCATCCCCATGGCCTTATGGGAATTGTAGTGCCGCTAGTTTCCTTCACTGAGCTGTCGTCATAAGAACTACTCAAATTGTCAGCTGTGTACTCCAAGTGGAGAGTGGCATTATCCTGACGAGCCACACGTTCTGTAATATTCCCTACAAATATGACACCTGTTCCATCATCAATCCCGCCGGTTGACAGGATTGCATGAGTGTCAACCAACACCAGGGCTTGCTTCCACGGCTTGTTGGATATATATATATCTATACTATCTATACTACTATAATAAAGTAAGAACTTTCAGACTTTGAGGCGGGTAAACTCGGGAACCACTGCGCCAATCTACACACCCGATACACCGTTGAAATTGTCAGGGTGTGTAGATGGTTATAGGCTATATAAATGTCAAAATAAAACGTTATTTACAATATTTTAATTTTTTAAAATGTAGTCCCCCCAAAGTAGCGCCGGCCGCGATGTGCGTGCTCACGTCACCACGGGGAGGAGAGGCGTCCGAGGAGAGGTGGACAAGGCGCGGGGGATGAGCGGTGACATGAGGCCAGCGGTGGTGGGAGCAGCGGAGAGGCGGACATGGCGCCGGGGAGGAGCGGCGGCGGACAGGCGGTGAGGAGCAGTGTTTATCTAGGTTCCTGAGCGATACTGTGACCTTATGCCCCTATTCGGCTATAAATCCATTTATTCCCTATATTGGCATAACCGTTCAAGTGCGATATTCAGAAAGTCATCTCTGGCCTCACACGAACAGAGCCACATTCCAGAATAGTTCTCTGCCACTTCCTTTGCAACCAATTAGTGCAATGACAGAGCAGAAGTCACTATCTGATATTCCTAGATTAACACTCCGAGTTCTTCAACAAGATAAAAACTCAGCAAACCTGGAAATCCCCGCTTGCTGTGTTTTGATTAGTAATGGAACTCTAATGAGCAACTGATAGCTATCACTTCCTAGTGACATCTTTAATTGACGTCTTATGTCCAGCAAACTTGCGTCAAACCAGGCACCTGTCAGGTATAAATACTACCAACGTTGCCTTAAGCAATGGCTGGTGTCCCATTGCTGTTGTATGCTGTATGCAGTACGCTGATGCTGCTGCTGTCCCTTTGTTGGTGAAGCTACTGATACCATTATCGCTGCTAAAGCGCGAACGATGGTGTGGTGAGCTTAGGAGCTGAACAGCCGTCCCTCTGCGAAGAGCCCAGCAGATGCCAAGCTGCCCGCGGACGCTGTCCCCCCTCCTCCTCCTCGACGCGCTGAAGAGAGACGCTGCCTTTCTTCTGCTGAGAAATCCAGCTCCAGCGTTTCTAGTCTGCCCTCGCGGGTGACTGGGATACCGAGTGCCTCCTGAAGGAGATACCAGACCTCCATCATTCTATTCAGAGGTATGGCGTTGACTAAACCCTTAGATGAGAATTCTTGAAGCAAACCTTGGCAAAACCAACTTAACTTAAAGCTACTTACTTACTCCCCTTCCACGTGTTAGGCTTAGGTCAGGCACACCGGGGTAGGCTTAGTTAGAAGCACCAGTTGAGTATTTTAGCCTAATGTATATATGACTGTATATATGTTTTATTACTTTTAAACCATTGTATGGCTAAGAAACCATATCAATGCTTTTACAGTATTATTTCGCAATACTTATCTTACTGTACGTACTTTTTATAATAGCAAGTCTTGCAATTGTGGCAATACATTTCTCTTGTACGAGAAGAAAGACTGTTCAATAAATGTTAACCCTTTATTGGCAAACGCCCGTCTCTCTATTCTCTACATATCGTGAAAGTAATTTGCACTAACCTGACTGAGTGAAATACCTGTCTATTGTTTCACACGACCCTAGAGATTGACTCTTAATCTGAGGAGCAAAGTTGTCATGTTGCACGGTTGTTGGAAAGCTGAATCCCTTCTTGTCTGTGCCAATTAAGTTTAGCATAGTCAGTGGAGGCCTGGAAGATCCGCACTTCTACGTCGATACTACTGTTTATGTTATTCCAATGCGCAGGGCCTAGTGGGAAACTAGGAACTACACTACAAGAAGGCGAGGAGCGGTAAACTGAGGAGCGGCAAACTGAGGAGCGGCGGATCAGGTAAGCCTCCGGGGACATTGTCGGGGCAGGCGGGTGTCGGGCCGCGGTGAGGAGCAGAGAGGCGAGGAGCGGTAAACTGAGGAGCGGCGGATCAGGTAAGCCTCCGGGGACAATGTCGGGGCAGGCGGGTGTCGGGCCAGGTGGGGGACGGCGATTGGCTGATGAAAGTTCACAAGATCCACCACGAAGACAGGTGAACGCACCTTACACTGGGGCAGCCGGGGGTCGGGGCAGGCGGGGGACGGGGCGGGCGGGGGTACGGGCTGCTGGGCAATGTCGAGGCAGGCGGGGGTAGGGGAAGCCTGAATGCTCCCGGACAAGGTCGGGACGGGCTGCTAGTATATATATCATGTGATCAAGCCTTCTCCAAGGCGAAACGCGTCATGGCGGCTGCGCTGGCTTTAATCGAATAAACTTGTTGCACCAGCACTTTCTGGGTCGACTCTTCGTCATTTGGAAATCCGCAGATAATCTCTGACGATTGGTGACGACTAACGCAATATATATATATATATATATATATATATATATATATATATATATATATATATATATATATATATATATATATATATATATTATTATATATATATATATATATATATCCACAGAATCCTTTCGTTTGGTCAAGGATGACGAGCCACACCATTCAGGTACTTCAAAGTTGTTTATATATATATATTACCTACTGGCGGTCGCCAGTAGGTATATATGGTTAGGACCTAGTTACCATAGGAAATTCCAAACATTCTATTGGGAATAACTTTGGCGCAGATTGAGGGATCCTCCTGTAATTTTCCTTAAATATGCCTCGCTGCGCTCCGCTTCTTCCCTTAAAGTTTCGGGGGGATTCGTCAAGCGGGGGCCGAGAAAAAAGGGCGGTCTCAAAACGTGTTTTCCCCATGTTAATTTCCATAGGGACATTCTGACAAGGCTACAGCTCGAACGGCTGAACGGAATTATACCAGAGTTGGCAAAATGGTAGGGACTGGTATGCAGCAGTGCCTTTTGTATGTTTGGTGTAAATCCCTCCAGTAGTTCTTGAGAAAATTGAATTTGAAATTTTTCAAATGGCATTTTCTATGGGACCTTTAGACACGGCTACAGCCCGAACGGCTGAACGGAATTACACCAAACTTGGCAAAATGATAGGGACAGGTATGCAGTAGTGCCTTTTCTATATTTGGTGAAAATCCCTCCAGTAGTAGTTGAGAAAATTGAATTTGATCAATTTATATATCAATATGCGCTCACCGTACGTGCACCGTACGCGTACCGTACGCGTACGTGCGCGTACCCTTACGTGCGCGAGTGAGTTTCTGATTGGCTGGCAGTCGACTGTCAACATTCCAAACTGTCCAAACCAGGAAGTGTTGGCCACCATCTTGTTTTTCAGGAGAACTGAGGCACAAGAGAGCTCAAATCAAGAGTGGAAAACACGAAAAGGGGGCGGGGTAGAGACCCCCCAACCCTCTAGCCCTTCTCAGGGGGTCCCAAAAGGACCCCAAGGGCAAAATAAAAAACCAAATCGCAGGGTACGCGCACCGTACGCATAGGGTACGCGTAGGGTACACGTACCGTGCGCGTACCCCGCGATTTAAATTAAAAAAAAAAAAATTGCACTTGGTGGTCCTTCTGGGACCCCCTGAGAAGGGCTAGGGGGTCTCAACCCTGGCCCCTTTTTGCGCTTTCCACTCTTGTTTTGTGCTCTCTTGTGCCTCACTTCTCCTGAGAAACAAGATGGCTGCTCAGGTGGTCCCAGAAGGATAATAACATATATAAACGTTATCCGCTAATAGAATTAGCATTTACAAAACCTTTGAAATTTATTGAAAAAAGATATAGGTTTCACGCCTGATATAATTAGGAATTAGCATTTAAAAAACCTTGCAAATTCACTGAAAAAACCATAGGTTTCAAGCCTTATATAGTTAGGAATTAGCATTTAAAAAACCTTGCAAATTCACTTAAAAAAACCATAGGTTTCAGACCTTATATAGTTAGGAATTAGCATTTTAAAAACCTTGCAAATTCACTTAAAAAACGATAGGTTTCAGGACTTATATAGTTAGGGATTAGCATTTAAAAAACCTTGCAAATTCACTTAAAAAAACCATAGGTTTCAAGCCTTATATAGTTAGGAATTAGCATTTAAAAAACATTGAAATTGCTCCTATATAGTTAGTTGTACTAACTATATTTCGCGCACCCGCAATCCACTGCTGATGATGTCACATATTACATCATTCATGACATGGTCAGTGACATCACTGATGACATCTCAAATGACATCACTGATGACATCACTGATGACATCTCATTTGACATCACTGATCACATCACTGATGATATCATTCATGTGATAATACGATGCACCTCCTCACACTCTAATATAACCTTTGATACACCCAGTGTTAAATACAGACTACCATTCTTGAAACAATTGACACAACAATACCAGTTACTACATACGCACTCACTGATTCCTAGGTCTACACACACATTCACTCATTCACCCATAGAATCACTCATACATACAGTCACTCATCAATACAACCCTATCATATGCACTCATACACCTATACAGACACTCACACACTGCCACTCTTCCATGGAGTTACTCACACACCTAGTCAGTCATGCAAAGAATCAATAACACTTCCATTTCCTAACTATACAGTTATACACACAACACCTTACTTATTCAAATATATTCTAACACATACTTACTCTCTTATACAATCACTGATACAAGTACACAATGATCCATATAACCACTCGCACATTCACTGGCTCTCATCTATAGTCATTTATATATGCCAACTCTCACATGCACTGTGTTTTACATATGTACTTACTTGCACATGTAGCACTGAGATATCCATTCACTCACCAACACACCCATGCACACAGTCAACCGCCCAAATAGCTGTTTCCACATGCACTCTTGAACTCATACACCTAGTGAATCAACTGCTCACACATCTATGCACAGAGTCACACACCTCCCAGCCACCCACACACACACTCAGTCTCCCATTCAAATACTTGGGCAACCATATAGCCACTCATATAGCTACTGATCAACACATGCAGCAGCTTACACAACAACAGACATACTGATGCACACATTCAGACAGTTTAGTCACTAACACATGCATTTAGTAAGACACATTTAATCACTCACTCATACAGTCAGTCACGCACCTACTAAATCCTTCATCCAGACACTTATACATCCACTCATTCTTCAATATGTAAAACATATTTAAACTTTACAGAAACACACAGTCACTGGATGATGTCATAAGTGATGTCATTTGAGATGTCATCAGTGATGTCATCAGTGATGTCACTGACCATGTCATGAATGATGTAATATGTGACATCATCAGCAGTGGATTGCGGGTGCGCGAAATATAGTTAGTACAACTAACTACATAGGAGCAATTTCAATGGTTTTTAAATGCTAATTCCTAACTATATAAGGCTTGAAACCTATGGTTTGTTAAGTGAATATATATATATGTGTATATATGTATGTATATATATATATATATATATATATATATATATATATATATATATATGTATATATATATATATATATATATATATATATATATATATATATATATATATATATATATATATATATATATATATATATATATATATATATATATATATATATATATATATATATATATATATATATATGAGTTCTACTTACCATAATATATTTATTATGTGTTGTAAAGGAATGCATGTCAAAGGCTGCATAGCATGACACACATGTGGTAAAGATAAGTGTTGAATCATCGTAACAACAGGTTGGTGAGAATCTTGTTTACTTAAATTAGTGGTGGGATGTCTTTATTAATGTAGTAGTTTGATGTTGATTTGTTAAGCACTGCATCTCCATGCATTTTACTGAGGTATCCATTGCATTTAGGTCATGCTGCTCAACATGAGCCTATGTTCCCCTCATTGAAACCTGGTTTCTCTTTTGGACCATTGGGTGGCATGCTTCCCTACAGGTACGTTTCCCATATTTGATGCATTTGTATTGCATTGGAAACAGGGCAACTGAGAAAAGGCCCTTTTGTAAGCCCAACGTTGACCTATTTGTGAAGGAGAAGTCCATGATAACCTAGTAGAAACGAGGCAAAAAGGATTAAGGTTTCATAAAAGCAAATTCAGGAACATGAGCATCATATGGCCATAGTAGAGAAAGATGAAGCACCTGTGAGGTAAATACAGAATAAAAAAATGTAGGCTTAAGTAACTTTGAAGTGGAAGCCTGAAAAAGACTGACTCAACCCAACTCCCCTGACTGCACATAAAAAACACTGCCAGAAGCATAGTGAAACCTGGTGGGATTTGGACTGTTTGTATCTAAAAGAGCCATGTGTAAGGGGTTTGGCGTTTTTGAACATCACCGTCGAAATGTATCTGGTACCAAAGGAGTATTAGGGTTAGTTCATATGGTTACAATCCAAGAAGAGGGCAAAGGGCTACTTTTTTCTATAGCCTCTATAGACACTTTCAAGTATCTACTTCAGATGTTGGATTTTGTGGGGAGGGAGGCAGCACAGACTTCAACAAGAAGGTACCTATGAAAATAAAATACCACCCACTTTGAGCCTTATGACATTGCCTAATGGAGCAAAGTGAAGGATCCGAAATTTCCCTATGAAAGCCAATATTAATTGTTTGCCTAATGAAGGTTTGCAAAAAATGGTGCATAATAATGCATTTACAGCGTGTTTTAAACATTTAGTAAAAATGTGTATTTACTGGAGAAAAAAATCCTTTCATTCTTTGCTTCATTCGATCTTCTTTTTTCTTGTATTCTTCTTTCATTGTATCCTTTAGTCTATTCATCTTTCTTTCCTGCTTTATATTGTTATTCATTTACTTTTTTCCATTCTCCTTTCTTTAATATTTCCATCTTTCTTTCGGTCTGTCCCCGGTTTTATTTCATTCCATCTGTCACTCTTCCTATCTTTCTGTCCTTCTATACATTCCTATTTCACTTTCTTTCCATCCTGTGTGTGTGTGTATAGTTTCTCGAAAGTTCACCAAAACAAAATGAGTTTACCTCAGCTCCCCCTTGGCCAAGAAAATGGGATTGCCGAAATGCACGTTCCCCATTCATATCTCAATGGGAAAATTAGTCACAAATACAGCCTAAACGGCTGAATAAAATTACACCAAATGTGACAGAAAGTTAAATCTTGGTCCAGAAAGCATATTATTTGTGGTTTGGGTGAATCCATTCAATAGTTTTTTGAGAAATTTAGGTTGACAATGTATGTATATATCATGCCGCAAAGGATCTGTGGAGACAACAAACAAATATCTAGATAAGACCAGATTAGCTGCCACCACATCAAAAAAGATTCAATCCCCTGTCCTAGACAAGAAGTAAGAAAACGTATGGGCCAGTGCAGAGATAGTTATTGTGCATGAGAGGAGGCCCTACAACCAAAGGGAACAGGGCACTGCTATACAGTAAAGAAAACAGGATTTCCCCTTGGAAAGCCTAAAGCAGACACATTCATGAACAAACTCACTTCGATTAGCTGTGAGTAGACTCAACGGGAAAATACAGTGGAACACACCCTCCAAACTTGTAAACCACCAATTATGAGATCAAACATCAAGGGATATTTATGAATATTCAATATAAGATGATTTTTTTTACTTCCTATCAAATTGTCATTTTTTACTTCTTGTGATCAAAACATAAAAAAATCATAAAATGCATATGTAACATGCAATATACGGTTTAAAACCCAATGTGTGCAGTGTATAAAAACATTGTTTGAAATATCTATAATGACAAAGAAAGAGTATCTTAACGGTGAACCCTTTTTGAACAGTTCAAAAAAGCTGTTGCATTAGCTGATCCAGCAATTCACATCAAGTTTGTGTCCTGGTGAATGTGTGAGTTCATTAATTCCAGTAGTTCTGCGCAGTTGGATTCAGCGGTGCTCAGCGTCAACGCGTTTTGTGGAAACAACTACTAAAAACCACCTTCTTCAGGACAGAAAATAATAAGGGATTTTCCCTCCCTTCTCGAGATGCTAACAATGTGTAATCTATAGAGAAAGAAAACATACAGAAATATATATTTAATTCCAATGTCTTCTCGATCAATACCCCTCCCTAGACGTTCCAATTCTATATTCTTTTCTGTTTCCCTTTTTAGGTCGAGCTAGAGAAAGCAATGCGAAGCAATGCTTCTAGCTCGACAACTAATGTTGCCTGTTTCTGGGAATGTGGACACGAGTCGGACGCGCGCTTTTTCTGTCTCAGATTTGTCCTTGTGAGTGCGCTTTTGCTGCTGGCTGCTTGTTGTGTGGGCGCGCTTTCGCTTTCGGTTAACGCGCTCAATTAGACACACACACGCGTATGCACACACATGCAGCAGGCACACACACGCAGGCACACACCCCTCCCCCCCTTACCTCACTGGGCTCTTTTCTTGCTGGAATCCCTGTTTTCTTGTGGGCTCCTTCTGCTCGGCTCCCGATGGATGGGCGGGCGGGTGCGACGCGGCTAGGGGCTCCAGAGCAGGGACAGGCTGACAACTTCCAGCCTGCTAACTTTCTGCTGCTCCGGCGGGACCTGCGGTGCACGAGCTGGTCAAGACGGCAGCTGCGCAGGATTCGTAGCCCCTGCCCTTCGGCCGCCTCCGGGACTCCGCCCTGCTAGCGCGCCATTGGCTGAGCGCCCCTCAGCGCTGGTTATTGAGAAAGAGGCGGAAGCGCTGGAGGAAGGGGTAATACTTGTTCTTCTTTTCGTTCATATTTTTGGTACATTTACAAGACTATATCCATAGCTTAACGCTGAACGTTATTTCTACATTATCATTTAATTGACGAACGTGTATTGACAGTAATAAACATGACAGGAGGGCTAAGTAAGGCGGTTGTTCGAAGTAACTATACCTCCGGGTCACCTTCGCGTTATATAAACAAGTTGGACGCAGTCCTCTGAAGTAACTGAAACGAGACACGCAGCGCTCTATAAAATGTGCAATGGCAAAAACAAAGCACATTGTACAGTTTAAATTGTACAGTTTGTAATTCAGCTGCAGCAATCTACCGCTGAATTACTAACTCCATCCAATAGTAACCAATTCAATTTTACATGAATTACGCATGTTCATTACCCCACGAATTTGCAATTCAAATCGGACATAATTCCAACAAAAAGTGCTAAACTCATAGTAAGCGATTCCATAACCCTGCAGTGCTATGAACATGGCCGGCAACCGCCGAAGGACAAATTATTACACGGAAACACGCACGTCAATCCAGCGATAACAGCGACTGACAAGGATCTGCAGAGACCATCATACACGTGTCACGATTCGGAAGAAGATTTGCTGTCAACTGTGCAAATACACGATCTGGCTCGTTCACGGAATCACACTGTGTGATCTTGGGAAAGCCATTAATTATTAATATTCAAGATATGTCTTTTCAAGGGTAACAAGGCCTCTTCTGTTCCTCCACCATAGATAGGTAAGATGTTATAGTAAGGAGGCAGGTCAAATTAAATGAGAGTGGATATAGAAATCAGGCATCGAGGGATGCTGAGCGAACTCAGAGCAAGGTTGCCGCATATGTTAGCAAAACATCTACTTGTGCCACAAAACATTGTCTGGTAGAGAGAGGTTGCATTTGGGACCTTAAGTATTCTCTCTGTGCATAATGTCCCAGAAGAGATTCTTTACTCATAGGCAGTGACTCTGAAATTATGCGACAGGGGAGGGCCAAATTATGCGACAGCACTGAATACATTATGCGGTCAGAAAAGGCAAATTATGTGATTTAGTGCAGCACATTTTATGATAGTATTACATCATTATTTTGATATTTTTGCAGTTGTTAACACTACCTGGGCATTGGTTACACCTCATTTGTTCCAGTTTAACACTCAATTATAACAATAAGCAACCAGAAATGTAACCAGTCAAGCTCTGGAAAGAAAGGGCCTTCCACTGCACAGCAACACGTGTCACTCATTGCGCCTTTAGTAACTTTTGAACAGTTTGAGCTAAAAACTAATTTTTGTTGTGTTAACATCGGTAAATTATGCAGCAGATGGTGAATTATGAGGCAAATGTGGCAAAGCTATAATTATACGAAAAAACCCGCAGACGCACAATGGCACAATTCCAGTGGCTCTGCGCATAGGTGATTTGTGACACAACATCTCAATTGCAAATGAAGGTCAGGATGGGCTGTTCTCTCTGCAACCATCAGACATCTTATGTGCCAACACACAGAGTCTCCAATGTGTCCCGTATGCTCGCTGAATGTGCAGGGCCTTTCATGATAGGAGTGTCTGAGAACATCAGTAAGTCTTGTTCTACATGAGGTGGGTGTGGAGGACTAGGTGCAGCGCTTGGATCTGTGAGGCGCTTAGAAAAGTGGGCGCATCGAGCTGAGCCCTGTGTCAGCCACGGGATTACGCACAACTTCATCCTTCTTTCAGTGTTTTTAAACCTTGTATTATTAGAGAACAAAAAAGAGTGTGGTATTGAAGCCACGTATTTTATTCAGCAGAGGACTTGCAATGCTAAGCGGTGCCTACACGTGTGAGAAATGAATGCAGAAGGCTCGTGGCAGAGTCTCCCAAGGCTGTGAGTAAATGTATGATCAATGAGAATAAACGCTGTGTGATTCGATATAGCGCCTTCCGCCTGATCCTCTACCACCGCTGTCTTCACAGCGAGTTCTTAGGTAAAGCCACTTCAATGCGCTATACCCAGATTATACCACTTCAGACAGGCGTTGATTATTTTATGTTAATCCTAACCAGCGGGTTGCGTGTGTGATGCTGCTACTGCACACCCTCCCTCGCTTCAATATTGGAGAATGTCGATGATCCAGAGGCCGGTCTGGTTTTGCGACCTTGCACTCCCACTTTCAAAGGTCGAATTTGAATTCCAAAGGAAAGTACCAAACGCTGCCATCAGCACTTAACGTGTTGACGTTCTTGAAGCCCGAGCCGAAGTAATAAGCAGAGACTCCCACGGAAGAGGAATGTGCCTACATGGTACCTGATCGGCGCTTACACGCAGTGCTTAGTGGCAAGCATTCTATCAACCACTTACAGGTGAAAGGAGGCGCTACCCTAGCCGACTTGAAACTCGTGCACTTACTGCTTTGGAGGGTGCACAAATGCTTTTTTTTGCGTTTTTATATAGCGCGAACTGGACCCGAAGGTATTGGAGCGCTTTATATGAGCACCATCTACGTTAGTATACATTCTAATTTTTTTAATAGGCACAGGGAGATAAAGTGATGTGCCCCGAATCACAGGATGTTGAGCCCACACTGAGGCTTGAGCACGCAGCTTTGATATTCACTGCATCAGTGCTTAATTGCACTGGTCGCAGGCTTCTGGAAAGAGCTTTTGGCACAAGGACTCATTCTTTCACAAGTTAAGCACCGCTCTCAGGCATTTCGCAGTTGAGGGAGTGTTCTGGGGGAATACTTGTCTGTTCAAGTTTGAGAGCACAACTCCGCACTTTTCAGGGGAAATGGTGCCATCTTTTTCTATTTTTGCAGTCGTAGTTGTGCTTGGCTGTAAAAGACGCCAGCTTTTGGGAATGTACAAAGAAAACATGCAGTATTGTACAATATATAGCGTTTTCATCAACAGGAACGTTATTAATCTGTCATCCATTCAATCTTTCGTTCATCATTCAATCTTTCACCATTTCATCCATCCACCTATTCAAGCATTAATTACCTATGCATGCATCCATCCTTTCACTTACCCATCCATCGGAAAACAAAAAGCACAACTGCGTATTTTGAGTCTGAAATTCAATTTAATGTAAACAATGTCATATTTGAAAAAATGTCTAGGTATTCACCTTGTGGAAACTGGGCCTTGTCTTCGGCCCAAACCATATGCACTGCGACATGTGCCATCTTCGGCGCTGCTTTGTCACTTTTTAAATTCATTCATACTTATTTATTCTTGTTCACTTCTGTTTATTGTCATTTTTCATTGTAGTCCCTTCAGTCTTTATATGCATTTTTCCCAAGTTTCTAATGTTCTGCCAGTGCCACTCGGGGCCTCTTGAAAGAACACGACTAGTGCAGGGTTTAGTTAAAAGCAGTGTTTAATTGATATCCAATGCATTTCGGGCTAACATTGCCTTGAGCACAAACAGAGGTATAATGTCCATTCATTTGGCGCGGTGGCTCGCCAAACTCTTTACATAACTTTTCTAGCACGCAACATTTGAGTCCCAGCTGTCATTAAACAGAGCATACTTGTGTTGTGCTCCTCCATTGCAGGTGCGTGAACTATATACATCATGCGCAATGACTGCCTGCATCCAGTGCTTGCTTGCGGTTCAAAAGTGAGCTCAAAGAAGGATTTACCATGGCTGTATGTACTTTTCCCAGCTACTTTATGTTAACATTGCCATACCTTTTCTGTACAGTTGCTATACACGTTATATTTTGGTATAACATGCACTTTTTTTGTTTAAATAATCACTCCACTGAAAACAAAAAAAACATAAATAAAAAACATTGCCAATTAGAATGCCAATTACTCCAACTCCAGCAAATGCGAGACCTATTGCATTGCAAATGCTTGTTCATAGTGCTTTCCTGGACTGTAGAAGGTGTCTAGCCTCAAGGATGCATTCCCTTCTCAGCTATTAAGGCCACATCTGATGGTGTCAAATTTGATACTAAACCACTGCTCTCTCAGTTTCCTTCTATTATCTCTGTTACGCCCGTCCTCATATTTCTGATCTTTTCCAAAACTATCCATCTGATGTCTGTTGGGCTGTGGTGTTTTACAATCCAGTGGTTCCATAAGGGAGCATTTTCTTTTCTAGTTTTGATAGCTGATCTGTGTTCTTATAATCTTTGCCTGAATTCTCTACCTGTCTCCCTTATGTATCCCAAACCGCAGGGGCAGAGTAAAAGGTATATACTATTCCGACTTCTGCAGTTATTAAGGATGGCGATCTTATGAGTAACCCATTTAGGGATACTTCTTTCCTCTATGCACAGATCACAGGCACTGCAGCTGCCGCACTTGTGATTACCTATAGCTCTACTGTAATGAAATAGTATAGTAGCACGCCGGAAGAGGTTGACAAGAAGTTCTTTAGTTGTAGTTAGGCATCTACAGTAAGAAACATTCTACCCACGCAGAGCCAGCAGCAGCTGACTCATGGGTGTTCTAGAGTAACTCAAACTGAGTAAACACTCTAGAATAAAGGACCCATAGAACTAACAATGCATCACATGAAAGCGTCACATGAAAGCATGACACACCTTTCCCCTTTACATAACAGAAAAAGATCAAACTGAGTAGACACTCTAAAATGAGGAACCCTTAGAACTAACAATGCATCACATGAAAGCATAACACCTTTCCCCTTTACATCAGAGGAAAAGAGTTACAGAAACATCAGAGTACAAGAGAGCATTAATGCAAAACAAAGTCATGTATCATTGTTGGAATCCTTCCAGTGCGAGAACTCCTGCGCAGCAATGGCACACATTTGGAAGGCTCTTCTGAAGCTTCTAACTCGGTTTGAGTATTAGCGCGCATGGGAGCAATCCTATTCAAATTCCAAACATGACCATCATTTAATTTTACAGCATTTTGAAAGTTTTCTTACCACAAAAGGTGAGGAAAACTTAGAAAACCCACCATACCTCTGGGGAAGGCAAACTCTACCCACACGTATGCGCTTGTGAGAGACAGCATGCCTGGCATTAAAATACTCCTTTCTCTTGGCAATCTTTAACTTTTGATCTTCTTGCTAGGGCACAACACTGGAATCCACAATCGTACTTTTGTTCCTCTTCCCTGCTTGGAACATGTGGGTGTTGGTACTCCTTCCCCGAAACAACTCAATGGGGACTTTGCTCATGGTGGAGGGAGGAGTGAGATGGTAAACCATCACACGTTTTACTATTTCTGACCTCTAGTCCCTCCCCTGGACCTTGGCCAGTTGTATGGACTCCTTCAGGATTCGATTAAACCTCTCCACCATTCCGTTGGTTTTGGGATGGTAGAGAGAGCAACGCTTGTGTTTAATGCCCCTATTAGCCAAATACCCTTCCATCTCTCTGGAGACCAGTTGGACTCCATTGTCAGTCAGGATACAGTCGTGGAGTTCTTCTCTTGAGAAGACGTCGTCAGGGAACTTGACAACATCTTTTGTTTCAGTGCTTTGTGCGATATTAATCTCTGGCCATCTAGAAAACATGTCTATTAGCACTAGAACATAGAACTGACTAGAACTGCTCGTAATGGGTCCTAAGAGGCCTAAAGTTACTTTTTGCCATCAGCGAATAGGGGTGTCACGCACAACCATGGGTTGGACCCTAATGTTGTATACTCTGTCACTCACATTACATTCTGTGCAGTCTCTCACCAAGCGTTCAACAAGGAGATCAATACCAGGCCACCAGAAGTGCAAGCAAATTCTCTCCTTGGTTTTTTAAATGCCCTGATGTCCCTGATGAGCTTGGTGGACAATCCTCGACCTGACAGAGAACGGAGGGACTTATTTCATACCCCTCCAAAGTAACCCAGAGCAGACTGACAATTCGTCACACATATTCCAAAACCTGCTTGTTTCCTCACTCAGGCCTTTTATGCCTCCCCACCCTCCAGTCACTAACATAAAGACATCACAAATGTAGCATCGCCTTCCATGGAGGCTTTCCATTCCTCTTCACTCAAAACATCTGCCATGACCTCACACACTTTGTAATTGTCGTCCTCCCACGAGTCTTCTAAGCTATCAGGGGTGGCATTCAAATTGGTTGGGGCAAGGTGGGGAAGGCAGTCTGAAACCTTGTTCTCAGCAACTGGTATGTAGTTTACCACAAAGTCATAGTCCTGAAGTACGACAATCCACTTGCAGATTCTAGAGGAAATAGCATCTGAACTCTTCTTGGTGAACAGGTTCTTCAATGGTTTGCGGTCAGAATGTACTACAAATGAACTTCCCCAAAGAAACTTTCCAGGCTTCTCAATCACCCAAAAATGCACAGACTTTCATTCTCTATGACCGACTATTGAACCTCCAGTCCTGCCATTCCCCTCGAGAGGAACATGATGGGTATTTTCTAACCATCTTTAACTAGCTTGAGGACAGCGTCCAGACCTTTGGTACTGGCATTGGAGATAAAAATGGAATGAGCAGCAGTGTCAAAACTTTGGAGATAGTTGTCCCTCTCAAAGCATTTTTTATATCATCAAATTCTACTTGGCACTGACCTGACCAGGTAAATCTCACACCTTTCTTTAGAAGTGACCTTAGAGTGAAAGTGTGTGAAGCGAACTGTGGGAACCTTGCCACTAGTGTAATAAAGTAGGATAGTAGCAGGCTGGAAGAGGTTGACAAGAAGTTCTTTATTTGTAGTTATCATCTACGGTAAGAAACATCCTACCCACGCAGAGCCAGCAGCCACTGTAAACACTCTAGAGTGAGGAACCCTTATAACTAACAATGCATCACATGAAAGCGTTATATGAAAGCATGACACTCAGGTCATTACACCTTTCCCCTTTACATAACAGAAAAAGATCAATCTGAGTAAACACTCCAAAATGAGGAACCCTTAGAACTAACAATGCATCATATGAAAGCGTTACATGAAAGCATGACACCTTTCCCCTTTACATAAGAGAAAAAGAGTTACAGAAACATATAAGAGAGCATTAATGCAAAACAAAGTCATGTAACATTGTTGGAATCCTTCCAGGGCAAGAGCTCCTGTGCAGCGATGGCACACTGTTGGAAAGCACTTCTGAAGCTACTAACTCGGTTTGAGTATTAGCGCGCATGGGAACAAACCTATTCAAGTTCCAGATAAGACCATCATTTAATTTTACAGCATTTTGAAAGAGTTTTCTTACCACAAAAGGTGAGGAAAACGTAGAAACCCCACCATACCTCTGGGGAAGGTAAACTCTACCTACACGTACGCGCATGTGAGAGACAGCATGCCTGGCATCAAAATACACCTTTCTCTTGGCAATCTTTAACTTTTGATCTTCTTGCTAGGGCACCACACTGGAATCCACACTTGAATTCACACTCGTACTTTGGGCTTCAGTGTGGTCTTCTCTATAGGTAAATACCAAGGTGTTTCTTAGATTGCTGTTCTTCCTAAATGTATAAAGGGGTTTGGGAAACATGTCTGTCTTGCCATCATTAAGGATCTTTCAGTTACGATTTACAATATTTTTTAGTTTATTGCTTTTCGCTGAAAATTGGCTAACTAATACTAGCCTGTCCTGTGATTGTTCCTTTTTACTCCCATTAACGAGGCTCTCCCTATCATAAAATCTAGCCCTCTTAAATGAATGATTGATTTGCATTTTTGGGTAACCTCTCTCTTTTAGCTTTGTCTTAAGTCTTCCAGAGTGGGTGTAAATGTCATGTAGTGAGGTACAGTTTCTGTGGAGGCGCAGAACCTGCCCGAAAGGGATATTATCTTTCTAACTTGTTATGTTACGTTATAAGGGTTTTATAAAGCGCTCGTACACCGGTTGGTTTCATGGTGCTGATTCTAGAAAATACTGAACCCAGTGGAAATTTATTCGTAGGCCTGGATGTACAGCCATGTTTTGAGGGATTTTCTAAAGCTCAGTAGGTCGGTACATGACCTAATTTCCAGAGGAAGGGAATTCCACATTCTGGGAGCCAGAGTTGCAAACCTGCATCCCCCTTGTCGCTTCAGCTTAAAGGTAGGGATTGCCAGAAGTTGAAGGTGAGCTGAGCGAAGGTTGCGTCAGGGGGTGTACGGTGAAATGAGGCTATCTATGAATTTGGGGCTCCGGCTTTGTATGGATTTAAACACCAAACAACCTACTTTGAATGCACAGCATTGAGGAATGGAGAGCCAGTGCAGCTGCCTCAGGAGGGGGGAGGCATGTTGCCACCTAGGTTGCTGGTAAATCAGTCTGGCCGCTTGATTCTGTACCATATGTTACCGTTTGGTTAGGAAAAGTGGCATACCAAGGTAGACTCAGTCGGAGTAGTCTAGGTGGGACAGAACCATGGCTATCAAGACCTGTATCAAAGTTGCTTGGGTGAGTAGCCTACTAACCTTTCTAATCGTTCACAGCAGGAAAAAGCAAGTAGAGATCACAGAACCAATTTGTGATTTTAGAGATAGGTCATTGTTTATTGTGGCACCAAGGATTTTGGAAGAGAAGGAGGGGGTTGGGGAGGTCCTAGTTCCCTTGGCCAATATTGTGGGCCCCAGAAGTTGTGGCTACCACCCGTCAGGATTAGTTCGGTCTTGACTTTTGGGGTGGTAATTGCTATGGTGTAAAATAGTGTTTTTGTCTGTGGGTTTGGTGAATAATTCTACTCCCAAATGGCCCTCACTATGCTTAATGGTAATATCAAGGAAGTTTACACTGTCTTTAGTAATGTGCGCTATAAACCTTAAATTGTTGTCTCCCAGGTTAAGCCATGCTAAAAACTCATTGAGTATTTCCTTGGGGCCTCGCCAAATGAAAAAGATGTCATCAATAAAACAACACCATTGATGGACATTTTCATAAAAAGGAGAAATTTCGTTATAGATATTGTTCTCTTCAAATGCCCCAACATAAATACATGCTTAAATGGGGGTGCATGTGGTCCTTATGCTGGTACCTTTTAATTGTAGGTATTGATCTTCCTTCAATAGGAAGATATTGTTGAGGAGCACCATTAATATTCACTTTAAAATAAATTGATAATTGGCACCTTGTATAGTTGATTGTTCCAGAATCTGTCTGACTTCCTCTATTGTGTCTCGCTGGGGTATATTAGAGTATAGTGCCTCAATATCAAGGGTTATCATATACTATATTTGATTATTAAACCAGAAGACTTCTATTTCGGTAATCATGTCAGCAGTATCTTTTATGTAAGATTTTTGGTTTTGTACCAAATGCTTAAGGAGCACATCAGCGTGTTTACTGAGTGGTTCTAACTGTGAATCAATGGACGCCACTATCGGTCTTAACAGTGGATCTGTGAGGTTTTTATGTATTTTGGGGAGTCCATAAAAAGCTGGAATTTTAGGATTCCTGTTATTCAAAAATTGGTATTCCTCAATATTGATCCACTCTTCAGTCGTTGCTAATTCCAACAAATTGCGCATGTCATCTTTTAGTTATGTCAATCGTGTGCTTGAGACCCTTTGGTAATGTTGGGGATTGGACAGGAGTGTCAGAGCTCTCCTCTCATAGTGTTCTGTATCAAAAAGTACGACCCCACCCCCCTTGTCAGCTGGCTTGATAGTAATACTTTTGTCAGCAGCTAGGGATTTTATGGCGTTTATCTGATTCTTAGACATGTTATAATCTTGATAACATCTTTTTTGTAGGAAGTTATTGACTTTCATTTGCACTACTGTTTCAAAGGTCTCTACGTTCTTACCTACTTGTCCTAGATGTGGGGTACAAGTGGATTTCAGTCGGAGTCCTGAGTCTTGGGCCCTGTGTCTTTCTGGTCTACCCTCAAAAAAGCGAGACAGTCTAACCTTTCTAAAAAAGGCTCTTAGGTCCTTTTCTATTTGAAATTTGTTTACAACCTGGGGTGGAAACAAAGCTAAAACCCCTACTTAACACTTCTTCATCTATTCTATTTAGAGTCCTCTTAGAATGGTTAAGTATAGGAGTTGATTTGTTTAGAATGTAGACTTATCAGCAAGATGGGGGGAGAGTGGTTAAAGATCCGTATTGTATGGAGTTATGTATTGAAATATTAGAAAAAATAAAACAGCAAGCGGTTTCTAAGCCGCATAGCGTGCCCATCTTTAAGTGAAAGGCATAGCGCAAACCGTGAACAATAGCAGAACTGTCGTAAAATGCTAGCGCAGACTTAAAACAATGCCCCGATAGTGTTACACTACATGATAGTTAAGAAAAATAACAATTAGCAAATCAAAATAACTGGCATTCACTAAACTCGTTTTATAGTAAGTACAGCTAGATCATGTTGTTTGATAGTGGAGGTAGGAGTAATAATTCTTAGGGCATGACAGAGTAAAAAGCAGCACAGGTGCAAATGTAAGCATAGCCTTAAACGTGTTATCTGTTATTGGAGGCAGGGCAAATGATCCATAGGAAACTGTAGAGTTAACTGCTTAATTTTGATGCACCGTATAGGTATCTGAGTATTTTTATTAAGTTTAAGACTGTTTGCTTATTTCAGGGTCGAGCTCCTTACAACCTCATAAGAAGTGAATTCTGGGGTGTGGTTTTGGCATCGGTATTGAAAAGTTGCAGCAATACCAAAAGAAGCTCATGGCAGCGAAATAAAAAAGCATAGGTAGGTGATATACTGTCTCTACAACATTTAGGACACAGAGTCTCCATATACATGAGATTAGATTGGTCCTTAGGAGGTAAGACCTTCCCAATACTACTGTAAAATAAATAGTTTTGATCATAATAAGAGATGATTTATTTTAAAGAGCACCTGATATGTTTTTTCTCTCTTTTTTCACCTCAGAATTACCCAAATGTATTCTCCTGTTCTGAGTCAAGGTTGTGGGTGAACTAAACAAAGCCACACATTTTAGAATATCTTGTTTTATATCGGCTGGGCACGTATAACCGAGAGTGGTGAGTGTTATCTTTTCCAGTGAGAATTAGAAGAACTTTGGATGAATGATGTGTGCGAACGGATTGGTGAGACTTTCACCTTTGTAGCGCAGGCAGATCTATGTATTTAGTTAAGAGATACATGTAACCACCAAATGAGATAATGCACCAAAAGGCGACTATTAAGGGCATAAAACATTGTGTGGGGCATAAGATAAGAATATAGAATTGGAACATCTAGGGAGGGGCATTAATCCAGAAGACATAGGAATTAAATATATATTTCTGTATGTCTTCCATCTCTATAGATTACACATTGTTAGCAACTCGAGCAGGGACGAAAAAATCCTTTATTATTTTCTGCCCTGAAGAAAGTGGTTTTTAGATGTTTCCACTGAATGCAGTCAATGCTGAGCACTTCTGAATCGAACCACAAGGAATTACTGGAATGAATGGACTCACACATTCACAGGGACACAAACTTGATGTGAATTATTGGATCAGCTAATGCAACAGCTTTTTTTAACTGTGCAAAAAGGGTTCCCCCTTTAAGATACTCTTTCTTTGTCATTACAGATATTTCAAAAAATGTTTTCATACACTGTACACATTGTTTTTAAACTGTTTATTGCATGGTACATATAAATGTCATGAATTTTTAATGTGTTGATCACAAGATGTAAAAAATTGCAATTTGATATAAAGTAAAAGAAAATCATGTTTATATTAAATACTCAAAAATATCCCTTGTTGTTTGTTCTCATAATTGGTGGTATACAAGTATGGAGGGTGGGTTCCACTGTATTTTCGTGTTGAGTCTACTCACAGGGAATAGCATATCATAGTAAGTTTGTGTATGAATGTGTCTGCTTTAGGGTCACCAGGGCAGAGATACCCTGCCACCCCCCCAAACATGGTGGGGAGGGGGTTCCCAGAGGCCCAAAACACCATTTTATTTATAGGCTTAGAAGATCCAGAGATCCGCGGCTCTGATAAAAAAATTGTGATCTCTCGCCTTTTATAAACCCAGCCCAGAGGAGGGCCAGGGCCCAGGCGGTGAATTGTTATTGTTTGGGTAGGGGGTGTGCTGTCCTTTTTTTATACAATAGAGATGGAAGCACATGGTCCCCGTCCGTGAGCCTTGTAGTGGCCCTGGAGCCCCTCTGCCTGAGTGTAGTAGTGGCCTAGTGGACCCCATCCTTTGGGGCAATAGAATAATTTTTGGTAGGGAGCATGTAACCCTCTTTCCCAAGCCTTCACGGGAGCCATGGGAGTCCACCCGTGGGGCCAGTAGTTTTATAACGAGGAGGGTAGTGCGCGGCTCCCCCTCCCAAAGTCTCAAAGAGGTCTGAAAGACCCCATACCCAAGGCCAATGTATTTTGCGGGGTGAAGGTGTGCATGGGGCCCCCATCCCCGATGATCAGCTTCATGAGCCCCATAACCAGGAGCTCGATTGCCGTGTCAATACCCAGGGACACTGCGGTTCCCTGCCCAATAGAGAGTGGGCAGGGAATAGAAATCTATATCCTGCCTGCACTCTCCCAGGCAGGAAACCCAACTTTGCTTCTGTGCAGCATCTGCTCCTACCCAAGTGGGAGCAAAGTAATAGAGCCAGCTACTGCCAGCACCCAGTATGGTGCTGGCTGGTGAGCCAGCTGGGGTCGTTGGGTCCTTGGGGATTCTTCCACAGCCTTCAACAATGAAGACATTCTGGGTGCCCTGGGTGGGTACCAGTGATAAATATGAGCCGGTGGTTTCCGGCGCTCAGCACTGGAACTTAATCATCAACACTGGCACTTTTCATGAGCACCAGTTATGGACACGTTAATTAATAGAGAGATAAGTGATCTGCCCAGAATCATCACAGGATGTGGAGCCAAGGCTAACACTCAAACCTGATCCACAGCTCCGAAGTCTGAAGCTCTGGCCAATATGCCACATCATCTATCCACTTTCATGGTTAGTAGTTGGTTCTGTTATAGGCAGCTCTAACAGAAGAAATGGGCTGGTGCAAGCTGCCTGCTAACAAGAGCCCCAGCACTTAGTTTCTTTTACAACTTAACCACTTGTGGGCACTGAGGCGCCAACCATTAATCTTAGTGGCCAGCTCCCACTAGGGTAGGCAGCAGGGGCCATGGGGGACCTGATCTCTACCCACAGCCTTTATTAAATATGTTCTGTGAGCTAAAAAAAAAATGCTGCCTCCCGCCGACACTCATGATGGGTAATAGCAGCCCCCCACACTACCTCTAACATTAAAAAATAAGGTGAGTACCAAGGGTGGGTACTCGGCCACTCAAAAAAGTACAGCTCATTTATTATTCACTGCTGAGGCAAAGAGAGCCCTGTAACACCTTAGGGCTTTTATAAACTAAATATTCTCTTGCTTGTGGTACCCAAGAAGGGGCAGGGGCACCACCATTTGTTTCGCTGTGGAGAGTGCAGCAGCCCCGTAACACTATTAAAAAAGCATAGTAAGTGTCCTGAGTCATTGAATCATTACCCCAGGAGAACTTGCCATAAATTTAAAGCACTCCGAGTTGAAGCTGTATGCTCTTCAACTGGATTGAGGGACCTTTAGTGATTGGTTTTATAGCTGCACTTTAAGGCCTGAACATTTTTTTTAATTACCCTAAAAAACGTGTCAATGTCTTCCTAAAAAGGCTGCATTGAAAATATATTATTACAATCACTATTATTAAATATTGCAATGTGTCAATTTATGAAATATACTTTTGATTATAGTTATTAGTGACTTTTTGAAAAAAACAATAGGTATGCTTTATGTATGTTAATGTGCGGGCTTCTTGATAAAGCTAATAGGCCCTACCACTATTATTTTGGCATTTGAGCCTTTGGCAAAGCCAGCTGGTCTACCTTAGTTACAATTACACTTTTTGCATTGTATCATGACTTAGCCAGCCATGCCCAACCATGTCGCAGGACAGGTCCTCCACCCAACACCATGCTGTGCCTGGACAAAGGTGCCTGCAGCCCTGCACCCAACTGTACACCACACGTGGCAATGGACAACTTACTGTACGTTAAAAAAATAACATGGAAATTCACTGAAAATAAAAAAAGGTTAAAGTGATAGTTATAGTTAGATATTTAAAGAAACCTTCGAAATTCACAGAATAAAGCAAAGGGTAGAGGGATATTATAGTTAGGTGAATATATCAGTTTAAACATTATTTTCTTAATAAATAAAGCAACTAAAATTCACAAGTTATACTAATCTCAAGTAACTATAACTAATGCCCTGAAGTTCCAATTACTCGCACCCTCACCGGTCTCACCCTTATACTAATTTTCCAAACTGTGGCTGTTGATCCACTCTCTAACATCTGGAAACCAGTTTGAGGTGGTCCCCTTTCAAATTTCATTTTCTGGCCAGAGTACAGACACAGCCTTTGAGCATCTGGATAGCTCTCACTTAAGGTAGTGATCAAGCTGGCTCAAAGCAGGAGTACCCAAAATATTGGCCCAATAATGTGTGATGACTCTGAAACTAACATCAGCATTCCTGAATCTCAAATAAGAAAAGAAAGTAATTGCCTAGGATCTTCCTCACACTAAATAACAGAATCTGCTGAATCACCCCAACTCCACTACCATCAACTAAATGGCAGTGCTCAAGAAGGACTGATCCAAAAAGAACAATTGATGGACAGAATGCAGAACAATGTCCTACATTCACCCCAGCACAGAGATCTGGGTCTAAATCCATAGTTTTTGCACACCATTCCAGTTTGAACCCAGCCATATGCAAATCAGTCTTGACTGTGTGCCCACTTGGGAACAGTTCAGCCCGAACTGCCAGGCATGGTCTTCCCTCGACTGGAAACAAGCATCCTAGGACCAGTTTCGGGGTTTCACCACTCATCAGCCAGGATAGCTTGAATTCAGTGGTACAATGAGCCTGGGACCCACGTCTGGGCATACCGAGCTCACTTAGGGTGAGAAAGCAAAAGACACACAATTGATGGACGGAATGCAGACCAAATCAAAATATTCACCCCCAGTCAAGAGGTCTGGGTTAAATCCATCATTCTTTTGCTCACCATGCCACCCCAGTTTAGACCTGGCCATATGCAAATCAGTCTTGACCTGTGCCAAATGGAAACAGTCCAGCCCAAACTGCCAAGCCAGGCCAGGACCGATTTCGGGGTTTTACCCCTCATCAGCCAGAATAGCTTGACTCCGGTGGCATGGAGAGCACGGGACCCATGTCTGGGCATACACGTCCCACTCGGGATGACAAACGCAAAAAGAACAATTGATGGACAGAATGCAGAACAATGTCATAAATTCATCCCAGTACAGAGATCTGGGCCTAAATCCATTGGTTTTTTTCTCACCATGCTATTCCAGTTTGAACCCAGCGATATGCAAATCAGTCTTTACCCTGAGTCCTCCCGACCTGCTGGGCTTGTGGCTGTCTTGCTCTGTTCAGAGTCTGGGGTACACTGGGTCTATGCCAGCAAAGCCCCAGCTGGCGATACTTGCTTAAACCATTGACCTCATCTTCCTATTTAGAATGGGGCAATCTGACCCTATGTCAATGCCCAAGGCCTCCTTTCAAGGCACAGCACTCCTGGGCAGGGTAATCCATCAATGCTGTGCACACGGACGGAGGAAAGTCCCTACGTATCTGGGTCATAAAGCGTTTGTTGTTTAAGAACAAAGTACTACTCCACTCTTCAAACTCGACATCCTTCAAAGCTGCAGCCTCAGCGGGTGGTCCTCTGCTAGAGGGGCTGTCAAAGATCCAAATGACTAGGTAGGACAACTTAAAAACAGAATAATAACAAACATTGGTAAAGCAAATAGGTCTTGCCTATGCAAGAGCTATTGGCTTTGGCAATGTGCTTTAGCCATGTTGTACACCAGTGTCGCTGCTGTTCAGCATGGCTAAAAGTTAGTATCAGAGAGTGGCATAGAATGTCGTAAAGTAAAGTGGAATGGATAAGAGTGGAGTGGATTAGAGCTGAGTGGATTGTAGTGGAACATATTGTAGTGGAATGGATTACAGTGGAGTGGAATATAATGGATGGGAGTGGATTACAATGGAGTGGAATGGAGTGGAGTGGAATAGAATGGATCACAGTGGAGTGGATCGGGGTGGATTACAGTGGAGTGGATTGGAGAAGTTTACAGTGGATTACAGTGTAGTAGATCGAGTGGTTTACAGTAGAGCGGAATAGATTACAGTGAATTACAGTAGATTACAGTGAGGTGAATCACAATGGACTGAAGGAGATTACAGTGGAGTGGATTGGAGTATATATCAGTGGTTTATAGTGGAGCGAATTGGATCGGATTGGAGTGGATTACAGTGGAGTACAGTGGATTACAGTAGGTTACAGTGTAATGGATTACAGTGGATGGGGTAGATTACAGTGAAGTGAATTGGAGTGGATTGCAGTTGAGTGTATTATAGTGGATTGGATTAGAGTAGACTGGAGTGGGTGCAGTGGAGTAGATTACAGTGGAGTGGATAACATTGGAGTAGATTACAGTGAAGTGTAGTGGATTATGTGAAGTGAAATACAGTGGAGTGGATTACTGTGGAGCCGAGTAGAGTGGAATTCAGGGGATGGAATACAGTGAAGTGAAGTGGAGTTGAGTTGATTAAAGTGGAATGGAGTGGGTTACAGCAGATTGCAGTGGATAACAGTTGAGTATTACAGTGGATTAGAGTAGAGTGGATTACAGAGGATTGGATTAGAGTAGACTGGAGTGGGTACAGTGGAGTGGATTACAGTGGAGTGGAGAACATTGGAGTGGATTACAGTGGAGTGGATTACAGTGAATTAACATAACATATTAATTTCTATAGCTCATGTTCACCCAAGGGTATTTTGGGACTGAATAATAGATGTTTATTGTTACCCAACTCAATGGTCCTCATGTTATCAGTCTCAGACGGATGAAAGGCAGAGTAGACCCACTGGGATTTGAACCTGTGACCATGAGGTTGAACACAGGCCCCTTCAATGTAAGCATTAGTCCACGAAGCCACCAGACCCGTGTGGAGTGGATTACAGTGGGGTGAATTACAGTGGAGTAGATTGCAGTGGAGCAGAGTGGAGTGGATTTCAGTTGAGTGGATTCCAATGGAATGGATTCCAGTGGAGTGGAGTTGATTAGAGTGGAGAGGATTACTGCGGATTGCAGTGGATTATAGTGAAGTTTATTACAGTGGATTAGAGTGGAGTGGATTACAGTGAATTGTAGTGGAGTGTATTAAAGAGTGTTCGAGTGGATTAAAGTGTATTGGAGAGCATTACAGTGAATTGGAGTGTATTACAGTGGATTGGAGTGGATTCCAATGTATTACCGTGGACCACAGTGGATTAAAGTGGATTTGGAAAGGATTACAGTGGATTACAGTGGAGTGGATTGGATTACAATAGAGTGGAGTAGACTAGGGTGGTTTACAATGGAGTGGATACCAGTGGAGTGGATTAGAGTCTTCATCACTGCTTGGAATAAAGAACACTCTCCAATTATACATGTGATTCTTTGTAATTGTGCGGAATGAATCACAACACCCCTTACATTCTACCATACAGCCTGCAATAAAGAACACCCAGGACAAGTCTGCCATTGGAAAACTAAAAAATACATGTCCTGTTCTAAAGCATGTAGTAAAGAACACCCAAGACACACTATCCTACCTCGCTGAGCCCCACGTATCTATCCTAGGTTACAGTATCACTGCACTGGATTGCCCTGATTATCTACAATTTAAAAAAAAGAATACTCTAAACGTGCAATCCTTACTAGTTCAGCGTATATCTACATGGAGTAAATGGCAGAGGAGGTGGCTAATGGGCAGAGCTGCCAACTTTGGATCTGGGGAAACAGGTTTGAGTCTTGGAGTCACCTTGCCATTCTGTAATTCTCAGGACAACACAATTCAAAACCTCACAATTAATGACTCGAGGTCTTATTCATTGCATTTTCATATTTTATATGAATTAAAGTCATTCAATTATTTCATGTAGTACAGACAAAAGACTGTCAACGTGAATTTTTGTGCAAAAGAAAGTGACAGTGGTGAATAGTGCTCAAGTGGTAAAAACTTCCTATATATGTACAGTGAGAGCTGACAACTCGCAGCAGATCCTGGGACCTCTAAGCCAGCGACCTCATCCCTTCACTAATTGGAAGCGGATTATAAGGCCATTGAGCCTCATCCTTCACAGGCGATTCAATATGACCTGCTATTCGAGTGGACTGTCGTGCAACACACCTCTGTCTTGAAAAAGACCCGCTGCGACCTTAGACACAGGCGCAGAAGGGTCAAAACGTCGACATCCCACAACAGGCCATTGACTTCTAGGATTTCAAAAACTTAAAGAAACATTAAAAATTCACTAGACAACCATCAGGGATGGCCTTGAAAAGAATAATTGTGTATATAGGTATATATTGATTGTATAGATGTGTATCTCTCACTGTACATATATAAGAAGTTTTTACCACTTGAGCACTATTCACGACTGTCACTTTCTTTTGCACAAAAATTCACGTTGACAGTCTTTTGTCTGTACTACATGAAATAATTGAATGCCTTTAATTCATATAAAATATGAAAATGCAATGAATAAGACCTCGAGTCATTAATTGTGAGGTTTTGAATTGTGTTGTCTTAAGAGGGGGGACCTCTAATACAGTAACAGTATTCTATAAATCACTCTTAGTTTTCACCCGACAGAACCATTTGTTTTATTAACCATTAATTACCCAGGTTCTGAGGGACACAGGGTTACCCCTTTTTCTTTAAATATTCTGTAATTTCCGGCAAATTTCCTTGTTCCCTTAAAAAAGAAAGAAAATTACCCTTGTTTGTTGTGTGTTTACATTAAAAAATCTCAATTTTACAATCTCTTCAGTGCTGATTTAGAGATGAAAAATGCAATCCCATCCTTTCCTTTTAGTGAAAGCAAGCTAACTTTCACCCAAACATTCCTGAAAGGAAATTGCCTAAGCCATGGGCTCCCACTATAAAACAGCCTGTCTTAACACAGCCGTCTATGCTGCCTTTATTTCTCGTTTAGAAAAAAAATAAAATACATGCATGATTGAGTTGCAGTAGGAAACTTAAAACAAAGGTAAACAATTAAAATGCAGGATGATAGAAAACAAAACCACCACACACTGCACCATAAAGGAATGTAGCCAAGGTGCACTCAGCAACAGTTGCAGAAACAAAGAAAGAAAGAAAAATGCAAACTGATGCTTTCCATTCAGTGAATACAGGCTAATTCAGTATCCATACAATGTAAAAAGACTAATATGGAACAGCCTACACTTGGCTGTGTGACTTTTGCCTTAGCCATGCTGTTTGTTTGAAGGAAGCTGAATGGTGTTGTGTGCAACTCTGTCACCATATCGGGGTATATATTGATTTGTTATTTGGAAATGTCTTAAATCGGCCATCCTGATATCCTGACTAGTCAAATTGGCATGAGTCTGGAGAAGCTTGAAAATGATATTGTCGTTTGTTGGGGATATATTGATTGGCTCTTTGAAAAGACTTTACATCTGTCATCCAATTAGAGTTATTGAAATTAACTATAAATTGGAGATACTTGGAAATAGAGGTTGAGGGTATAGGAACTCTGGTGTGACAGTAGTAAAACCAATTAGGGAGAAGTTGTGAAAATTAGAGTAACCTTCCTCAGGGTTATAATTAGCGCTGAAGACGCTGTTTACTACTCGCCACAAAGCACTTGTTGGCTGCCCCTTGATTATTTTCTGTAAATTTTGTGTATACTGATTGGAACAAGTGGAAAGAAATACAACGTCTCTGCTTTTGTACCATGTAAACAGTTTTATAAAAAATTGTATGCAACAGCAGTACATATATTATTGCTGTTGTTAATTGATGAATTTAGAAAGAAAAAAATATTTCTATATTTGTACAAAAATGTCAATGATTTTGTGATTGCATGATAGATTCCCCACACATATAGTGGTTCCTTGTGATTCAACTTTGCATGTATTACTATAAATCCTGTTGCATTGCCTATAACACACTCTGATACCAAACAGGATGAAGTGAACACTAAAGAAAATGAATCACTCACTTTCACAACACAGTGCCATGGAAGGAAATACTATTAATTTCACCAGATATGGGTCTAAGCAGTCTATGCCGCCACCCAGGAACAGCTAGCTCACACCAGGCACTTCAGTGGAACATAACAATTATTTTTTTAATACAGCACAAACTTGTAGGCTTGACCAGACTATATATTCATGGCCACTGGAATTAAGCTGTAGGGGAGTACTAAAATATGCAGCAAGGTTGACTAGATAATGTGGTAAGGAGAGGCAAATAATGCGTCACATTTCTTTTTATAGTATTGCTTTTTTTTGTAATTTTTGCACATAGTAATACTGTCTGGGCAAAGATTTCACCTCATTTTTACCATTTAAACAACCAAATACAATAATAAGCAACTGAATGATGACCAGTTAACCTTTGTGAAGGAACTCCAATGCTCATTCATCAACACATTTTGCTATGTTTTAGTAACGTTTGATCAATTTGAACCAGGAACAACATTTTGTTTGTTAAAATATGCAGAATAAGCAGCAGATGAAGGTTTATGTGGTAAATGCGGCAAATCCTTCATTGTGAAAAAAAGCTGCAGCCACAGAAGGACATAATTCCAGTGGCTCTGACTATATTATAAAAGAAAGCATCGACGTGATGCACAAAGCTTCCAACAATGCACATTAATTTGACCCTTGTAAGCAAATGCAATAAAAAAAATAAAAGCAAATACATCTTAGAAACGTTTTCCCATAAGACATAGAAAGGTTTATACTGAAACAGAAATTGCATATGTTATATTGTTCAGTTTTTCCCCATACAATTATGAATGGCATAATAAAAGTTTGAGTTTTTTTTTTAAATTTACGAGGAATCCCCTCAAACCTTTATTTTCTGATTTTGCTGTATTCTTTCTCTTCATGGTAAATTACTGCTAACTCATTTTAGGTCACAGCCTACAGGACAGCGTGGCTGTCTCGTTTGCTAAAGACATCTAGGGGACTTTCAGTAGGTTGACCTGGGAATGCATTCCGCCTGTTGCTTGCCATAGGCTTTGTGGTTTGTAACACACAGTTTCTTGCTTTCCGTTTGCCAGTTTTATTTGAGTTAGGCTCTCCAGGTTCACTTCATCCCTGCCATTGCCCAAACCTTATTTACCAGTATTGTTCTGAGAACTCCCTTTCTCTAAACAGGCCTGCAAATCTTGTTCTTATCTCATCATATTTACTGTGGTTTCAAAAGCCAAGGTCAAATGTCAGGTGCTGCCTTCCATGTGTGCTTGTTTCATTTGTTTCTGCAACTGTTACTGAGTTCAGATTGGCTAAATTCCTTTATGCAGGCATCGTGAGATGGTTTAGTTTTCTATCATCCTGTATTTTAATTGTTCATCTTTATTTAGTATTTCCTACTTCACCTCGACCATGTTCATATGTTTTTTCCTAAACCAGAAATAAAGGCAGCATAGGCGGCTCGGTTACCAAGGCAGGCTGTTTTACAGCGGGAACTAGGCTTGTGGGGTTTCTTTTTAGAAATATCTGGTGAAAATTTAACACAAATGGAAAGAAATTAACATTTTCTGATTTTGAGCAGATCCTCGTTCCAACTCCCCCTGCAACAGTTCTCCTGGCCAGCTTGCCCGCAGTCCACTACCCTTCGCTGCCTGTGTACATGCTGCTGTCTACTTGTGCCTCCTATCCTCAGTTCTGTCTCTGTTTTGCCTTTACTGCTCCTTTCTGCTCTTTGTCATGCTTTTGCTCCTCGTTTTTCTGCTTTGCCCTTCCTGCTCGTTTTTCTGCCCACAATTCTGCCTTTCCTGCTTATTTTTCTGCCCTCTGTATCGTCCTCTTCTGCTCTGTTTTGCCTTTTCTGCCCGTTTTTCTGCCCCTGTTTTTCTGCTCTCCATTTTGCCATTTCTGCTCATTTTCTGTCCTCTGCTTTGCCATTCTTCTCATTTTTTTGCCATCTGTATTGCACTCTTCTGCTCCGTTTTGCCTTTTTAGGTCGAGCTATTTATAGCTCTGAACTATTGCAGGGGAAACAATACTCTTGAACAAGCGGATTCCTCCCAATGCATGTTGTGTACTGAAGCGCGACGCTTCGCCAGGCGCGCGCTTGGCCTCACACCCCATCCCCATATGCTCTCCCTTCCACTCGCTCTCTCCCCCGCCCCCCCCCCCACCAGGCTCTTGAAACGCGGCGCTCCGTAGGTCATAAACAGGACCATTTCAAAATTGAACAATCATTCAAAATTTAACAAAAAATGTAAAGGGATTTATTTTGTAACATAGACATGGATATGATTTCATTTGTGTTTAGGATTTACAGCCACAGTTTTAACATCGCGTTTTATTACCTTGTGCACACTCTGTGGACGGTTTGAATTGTTTTGCTTTCAGCTTTTATTGCTATTTGTGTTGTATTGTTAACACCTTGAATAAAAACACTCTTGCTTCCTTCGGCTTTAACTAAGAGTTGCAGTCCCTGCTCTCCCGCCCCCCCCCACCCCCATCCGCCCCGCACACCACCATGCTCCTTCCCTCCAGCTCGCTCGCTCCCCTGCCCCCCTCCTCCCGCTCCCCCCAGTCTGTGCCTCGTATATTGTACTTTCACTTTAACCAAGAGTTGCAGTTTCCTCCTGTAATGGGGCAGGGGTAGTGGGAGTAACGGAGTCTGAGGCTCTGATTAGGGATTTTAAAGAAGGCTTTATTTTTATGTAAGCTTTTCTTCTTCTACTTGTCAGTCTCTCCCTAGCGAACACAGCACGATCCGTTATTATATTCTTGAGGGGCTCCAGGATGTCTTCTCCTGTCAGGATATTGCTTCGGGGCGGGCCACAGGTCCGGAAACCCAAACGTAATGAGGGAGAGAAGAGAACAGAAAGAAAGGGTCACTGGGACGTTCACTTCACGTCATTCAGTGGGACCGGGTGTGAGGGAAACCAAGTGCTCTAGTGACTTTGTACAGCGCTATCGAGTGCTCTGGTGCTCGTGAGGGGGGGGGGGTTTCACTCTACTATACAAATTTACACTAGCGGTCGGGTTTACTCAGCTGGTTGCAGACGCCGTCCCACCCAACCCGCTACCTTGCCCCGTACCTCTGAGAGCCACACTCCTCCCCCGGGAGCATGGCGGGGCAGCTCGTGGGGTCGTTGGCCTCCTGGCTTGCTGGAATCGCCTGGGCTCGTCTCGTCCTCTCCGTCTAGGCTCTCCTCCAGGCTCCACGATAGCACACTCCTTCTCCGGTCGTCGACACCTTCTTCCTCCGGGGATACGCTGTCCGTCCTCTTCCGGGGTCGTCCTTCTTTTGGCTCGGCTGGGCCAATGACATCAGTGGGGGGAGGAGTCTCGTCACTCTGAGAGGCGCAGTTAAAGGCACCCGGTCCCTTGTCTTCCTCGTCGTCCCATTTGTACCCGCAGTCCTTGGTAAGCCAATCGTCCTCTTGGCAGTGGGAATCGCGCTGTTGAGAGGGGAGAGACATTGGTGACAAGGGGGTCGCTGTCCACCAATCCAGGTCCGCCCCGTCACACCTCCTTATTCGCATAATGTTTGTTAAATGGATGGTTCAAAGCATGGTCCCGGTGTTCCTGCAGCAAGGTCGACAACCCATTATTTAGTGTTTGATGTGCAAAAAATGCAGACAGTGTGGCTTGGTGGCAATTAAATTCGAATGGTAGTATGATGAAGTGTTAGAAGGAAACACACAAGAGGCGCCACTGTGGCACAAGGCCGACAGAGCCATCCTCCTTTGTTCCAGTTTCCCCTCCGCGGAGCATTTGTTTATGGTTACTTCTTAACACTTTCATCCCCCATAAGCCTGTCTTTTCTACGGTTCGATCTTTACCACTGTGTTGTTAAAAGTGCTGTTATTTTGTCTAGCGTATGGGTAAACACCTGTGAAATGAACGACACAAAAATGGAGCCATTCAAAATTTAACAATCATTCAAAATTTAACAAAAAATGTAAAGTGATTTATTTTGTAACATAGATACGGATAGGATTTCATTTGTGTTTAGGATTTACTGCGACAGTTTTAACATTGCGTTTTATTACTCTTGCTTCCTTCGGCATATAGTGCATTATTTCTCGCACATACCCTCGGCGTCTCTGGTGTGTTCACACCTGGAAGCCTACACATTGCAGCATAGACCGCCATTTATAAAGGGCTTTTGAGGGAGTGCGGGTGAAGTCACAGATCTGCATTTGAAATACAGTTTGCTCACACCAGCATCTTTTGCGTTTTACTGCACTGCCATGTGAAATCTGCAGAAGTTTGGTGAATGGGAACTCGGCCGATGAATGCAGACCTTTCTTACTTTTCTAACGCCCGCTTGTTCATGTGATCCATTAGTCCATTGCGAGCTCCATAAGACGCTAGCTGTTCGCAGCAGGTATCATGCGACGCAGTGTTTGGAAAATGGAGGATTTCAACACCACCACAGGATAACTCAGCACCACCACAGGATCACTCAGCACCACACCAGCATCACTCAGCGCCACCAAAGCATCACTCAGCGCCACCACAGCATCACTCAGCACCACCACAGCATCCCTCTGCACCACCACAGCATCACTCTGCACCACCACAGCGTCACTCTGCGCCACCACAGCATCACTCTGCACCACCACAGCATCACTCAGCAACACCACAGCATCACTCTGCACCACCACAACATCACTCTGCACCACAACAGCATCACTCAGGGCTAAGAATGCATCACTCAACACCACCACAGGATAACTCAGCACCACCACAGGATCACTCAGCACCACCACAGGATCACTAAGCAGCACCACAGTATCACTCAGCACCACCACAGCACCACCAGAGCATCACTCAGCACCACCACAGCACCTCCACAGCATCACTCAGCACCACCACAGCATCACTCAGTGCCACCACAACATCACTCAGCACCACCACAGCATCACTCAGCACCACAATAGCATCACTCAACACCAACACAGCATCACTCAGCACACAACAATATCGCTCAGGGCCACCACAGCATCACTCAGGGCCACCACATCATGACTCCGGGCCACCACAGCATCACTCAGCACCACCACAGCATCACCCAGCAACACCACAGCATCACTCAGCACCACCACAGCATCACTCTGCACCACCACAGCATCACTCAGCACCACCACAGCATCACTCAGGGCTAAGAATGCATCACTCATCACCACCACAGGATAACTCAGCACCAACACAGGATCACTCAGCACCACCACAGGATCACTCAGCACCACCACAGCATCACTCAGCACCAACACAGTATCACTCAGCGCCACCACAGCATCACTCAGCGCCACCACAGCATCACTCAGCACCACCACAGCATCACTCAGTACCACCACAGAATCACTCAGCACACAACAATATCGCTCAGGGCCACCACAGCATCACTCAGGGCCACCACAGCATCACTCAGGGCCACCACAGCATCACTCAGCAACACCACAGCATCACTCAGCACACAAAAATATTGCTCAAGGCCACCACAGCATCACTCAGGGCCACCACAGCATCACTCAGCACCACCACAGCATCCCTCAGCACCACCACAGCATCACTCAGCACTACCACAGCATCACTCAGCACCACCACAGTATCACTTAGCACCACCACAGTATTACTCAGCAACACCACATCATCACTAAGGGCCAAGAATGCATCACTCAGCACCACCACAGCATCACTCAGCACCCCCACAGCATCACTCAGCAGCACCACAGCATCACTCAGCAGCACCATAGCATCACTCAGCAGCACCCCAGCATCACTCAGCACCACCACAGTATCACTCAGCAACACCACATCATCACTCAGGGCCAAGAATGCATCCCTCAGCACCACCACAGTGTCACTCAGTGGCACCACAGTGTCACCCAGCGCAACCACAGGATCACTCAGCGCCACCACAGCATCACTCAGCGCCACCACAGCATCACTCAGCACCATCACAGCATCCCTCAGCGCAACACCACAGCATCACTCAGCACCACCACAGCATCACTCTGCACCACCACAGCATCACTCTGCACCACCACAGCATCACTCAGGGCCAGGAATGCATCACTCAACACCACCACAGGATAACTCAGCACCACCACAGGATCACTCAGCACCACCACAGGATCACTAAGCACCACCACAGCATCACTCAGCACCACCACCACAGCACCACCACATCATCACTCAGCACTACCACAGCATCACTCAGCGCCCCCACAGCATCACTTAGTGCCACAACAGCATCACTCAGCATCACCACAGCATCACTCAGCACCACCACAGCATCACTCAGGGCCACCACAGCATCACTAAGGGCCACCACAGCATCACTCAGCACCACCACAGCATCAGTCAGCACCACGCAGCATCACTCAGCACCAACACAGCATCACTCAGCATCAGCACAGCATCACTCAGCACTACCACAGCCTCACTCAGCAAAACCACAGTATCACTTAGCACCACCACAGTATCACTCAGCAACACCACATCATCACTAAGGGCCAATAATGCATCACTCAGCACCACCACAGCATCACTCAGTACCACCACAGCATCACTCAGCACCACCACAGCATCACTCAGCAGCACCACTGCATCCATCAGCAGCACCACATCATAACTCAGCAGCACAACAGCATCACTCAGCACCACCACAGCATCACTCAGCACCACCACAGTATCACTCAGCAACACCACATCATCACTCAGGGCCAAGAATGCATCCCTCAGCACCACCACAGTGTCACTCAGTACCACCACAGCGTCACCCAGCGCAACCACAGGATCACTCAGCGCAACCACAGCATCACTCAGCGTAACCACAGCATCACTGGTTCAAATATCTTCTCTCAACGTTTCAAGCTTTATTACAAATGTCACAAAAAGATGTTAATATTTCACTTCTGTTCTTGTATTTTCGTCACAATAATATACACTGAACATCATCTTCACAAACGTTATTTACAAAAGTTTAAGCTATTGCCATTATAAATTACAATAACCTTTATTTAAGTATTAATTATTTAACAAAATAAAAGCCATTGTTATTTGTAATAGCAATTCATGTAAGTCACGTAAATACAACACGTATTGCATTCCAAATTCTATAGGTGTCACATTTGCGAAAGTTATAACTATTGGCATTGTAAATGACAAAGCTATTAATTTAGCTACTTTCAAAACCAATACATAAATAAAAAATGTGTCATTTACAATACCAATAGCTCACACTTTCCTAATGCTAGACCTATTGCATTGCAAATGCTTGCTCTTCTAGTTTTTCTGCCCTCTTCTGCTCTATTTTGCCTTTACCCCTCATTTTCCTGCCCTCTGTTTTACCTTTTCTGCCCTCCATTTTACTTTCCTGCTTGTTTTTCTGCCCTCTATTTTGTCCACTTCTGCTCCCTTTTGCCTTTTCTGCATGTTTTTCTGTCCTCTGTTTTGCCTTTTCTGCTCTCTCGTTTTCTGCCCTTTGTTTTGTCTTTTCTGCTCATTTCATCCCTCTTCCTGCCATTTCCCAGATACTCCCAGGGGTTGCAGTGCTGCACTCTACAAATGCTGATTGATTGATAGCACAATGCAAATACTTTTACGGAATTTTAAGCAATACATATAAGATGATTGTTTTTAATTGCTGAATGTATAAAACATTTTTTTTTACGTTGTACAATAAAATGCAATGATTTTGTGAGTGTTCAATAGATTGCCCACACATATTATAGCATGAACTCTACAGATACCCCCCTGCAGGTGGGTGAGCCGCTCACTGACCTAATTGCAGGGGGATCTGTGTCCCTCATATGAAGTGCAGGTAGGTTCTCACTACACAGTCAAAGACAGACCAATAGTTTTTAGGAGCCACTCATCTTTCTCTAATGAACAGTCCTATGGCAGGTGCGAGTTTGCCACTGCCCGGGGAGCAGCATTTGCTGGTAATAGTTTGCCCAGGTCTGCCCCAGGCTCACCTTTTTTCGCAGACCAGAGCAGTGTGCCCTTGCCATAATACAGCTCAGGGTGTCCAAAACTAGTGCCTCTGCCAAGCACCGGTTACCAGTGGTACAAGGTCTCTGATGGTGTTCAGGTAGCTGCGATTAAAAGGCTGTAGTCGAATGGGGCTTTGGGTGTTTGGCTGTGGGCCTCAGTAGTTTTCGAATCAATTGAGGGTGGAAATAAAATATCCAGCAGCCCCCAAGTCAGAGCTGATCTTACCCTTCATAAATAAACTTTGGGGCATATTACCAAGCAATAGCGATAATTATCGCTATTGCTTGGTTAGAGACAAAAATTTACCGCTACGCTGCAGTGATTTTTATCGCAGATAAACCTTGGTATTACCAAAGTTTATCGCAAATGGGATAAAAATCAGCCGCAATGCATGAATATCGCTGAAAAGTCAGCGATATTCATGCATTACCGAGCTAATGCTCTTAGCCATGTTATCCACTTCCCATTGGATAACATGGCTAAGAACTGCTCAGGGCAGGTGTTAGCTTTTGGAGATATTCGCGCTTAGCGCGAGTATCTCCAAAAGTTGGTAATAGGAGATAGGGATGTTAGCGACTGTTTCCAGTCGCTAACATCTTGGCACGCCCACTTTGCATGTCATTAGTGATAAATATCACTGACATGCAAAGCGGGGCCCAAGATGGTCGCTATCTCCTACTAGCTATCGCTAACTGGTGTTAGCGACAGCTAGGTAATAGGGAGATAATTTTAACTCCGCTTTCTTGGCTTTTAAAACCAAAAAAGCAGAGATAAATCCCCTTGATAATATGCCCCTTTGTTCCTAGATATATTAAAACATTTTATAAAGTGATTTAGGAAAAACATGTATTTCTGTAATGTTCAAAAATAAAAACATGCGATTGATTAGAATATAACGCCAGAATTAAGGTGAGCTGCTTGTTTTCTTCTTGAGATTGAATTCACCTTCCAAGCGATGACTCTTTTTACTTGCCAGGCAGGTCAAAATTAATTCAAACATTATTTGTACAATGCGGATGGGAATAATTTCAGCCGAAAGCTTTTATGACACCCTTGAATACACCATCTGGCTATATGAGACTACAGAGATTAATAACTTTCACTTGACAACCCCTTAAAAGAAAAGTATACCCACCTATGAGCCTAGTGAAAACTGTTTCATTCCTGAGCTCCAGTCCCAGAAAAGGCTTCCTTCACTCAGAAACTGTCCAATATAATATTAATTCTCCTTTAAACAAACTCGTATTTCAGAATTCCAAAAGGGCACCTTATTTCTGGCTTTTTGGCTAAGAAAACATTTGTTCCATCATAATTAGAAATGCAATTCAGCAAATTGAAATTACTTTTTCAAATAGTGATTCATTTAATATACTCCTCTCTGTTCTGTTAGGGTATTGCATAGTCTACTACTTCAAACATAGGAGATGCTGACTAGTGATAAAATAAAAGTTACATCAAATGTTTCTATGTGGAATTCTCCATCTAGGAAATATCTGTTTCTCCTTTTGAAATGCAATTAAAAAAGCAACATGTATCTCTTTTTGTATCAGCTATATACCTCTCACACTTTAAAGATCTTCAGGGTCATTTAGTGGAATACTGTAAATTGGCGGTACTCCCACCTCCGGTAACTAGGGGTTCCCTGCTTTCCTTCGAGTGGGGAGAAGTGCTATGTTCCAGACAATGGGACATCTACCAACACGTGATGCATGCTGGTCATGGGCAGGGAGATTGACCAGTGGCCCCATTGCACAGTGGCGGCTCCTAAGGTGGAGGAGCGTCGCCACACTGCTTTTATCAGTGAAAATAAAGGAAAAATGAAATGATTATAACTCGTTATTATCTTTTTTTTTGTTGCTGCTGTGGCGTCTTTGAGGGGCAGGGCTGCTGTGCTCTCAGAGCAGGAGGAGGAGTTGTGGGCACTCTGTAAGTGTGCAATGACTGATTAGGGCCGGCCAAACAGTCATGTGTACTTTGCATGTTTTCCACCCAGGCTGCATTACAGCCCAGGGTCCCATTCCTTGGCTGAGGGCCGAACCGATTGATTAATCAATCAATCAACACTTTATTCAGAAGGTTTTCCATTCATAAAAGAAACACACATAAAATATTGTACATTTCGTATTATTAAAACAAATTAAATACTAACAAGAGGGTGGTTACGAATAGCAGTAAATAATTAAAAGATAAAGTGCCAAGTGCCCTCATAACAGTTTTGAAGTGGTCCTTCATATTTACGAAATTCATTTGTCTACAATTTAGTAACAAAGAAAGATTTTAACACCACATTAATATCGTAAAATAAAGTAAAAACATAGCAGCAAAATGCTAAAAAGGTAAAGTGCCACGTGCCCTTAAAGCATGTTTTTAGAAATGAACCTAAATGTAAACATGTTTCGCTATCAGCCAATTTAATGATAGCTGACAACATAGCTCTGACTATTGTCTCTATATTTCCTTTAAAAAGTGAGATCAAAAATAGTCCAGTATAAATTTAATAAAATGTTCAGGACAATAAAAAGTAAGGCATAGTTTGGTCTATTATCACATGGACAGGGAATAGCAGTAAGATTGGTTTGATGCCCAAGCGGGAAACACAATAAGTATTTCACAGTCTCAGCCCGAAACCTAAATAACAAGGAAAAGTCCCATCTCCCAAATGACTGCCCTAAATACACGGGAGGTGCCGTTAATTCGCACTGAGAGAGATAGGCTGTAATCTTAGGTGTCCCTTCGGAACTTTTGAGGTGACTTTCCTGTGCTGATTCATAAAAAGCGTTGGATTTTTTCCCTTTTATTAAAACCTGGGCACAAGTGTGTCTCTTTAAAAACCCATGGCATGCCAATTTTTCGCAGTTCAGATTCAATGTATGCCAACCATGGAATTGGAGGCCATTATCACAAAGCAAACAGTCAGTTATTATTTCTCTCGTGAGTACAGCCTTCTCATTACTCCAAATGGATATAAAAAACTCTAATAAAATCAATTATATAAGGAAGATTTAATTCTTTGTGGCAAATAATGTGGGGGGGGGGGGATATTGGTACTCCCAAGAGTCTCCTACATAACCTATTTTCTTTGTTTTGTAATAATTCACAATTTGCAATCCCCCAAATTTCAGAACCATAGAAGGCAATGGAAATACATTGAGATTTATAGATTTGTAACATGGCTTTTGCTTGGTCCCCACCATGGGGTTGGGGAGAGAGAGAGTAACAAGCCAATTGCCTTTGAAAACTGTATTCTGCGGTGTACAGTATTTGGTGACCAAGCTCCAGATACAGCAAACACTAATTAGGGAGCTCACACCTACTTGCATTTTAGACAATTAAATACATTGCGGTCCACAGGCCATAATATGCGATTTTGTAAAGTAGGTTCGACGATCTAGGTTGGCCATAAAATCAGTTAACGCAGATACTAGAAGATGCATTTATTTGGGGGCCTGAGTCATTAGCACTGTGTCATCCGCATATAAAAGTGTGGGTAGGGGATTGCCATTTACAGTTGGAACATCACTAGTTAGTGAAGCTCTAGTCAGGTGAAAATCAATAATATATAATATGAATAAAAGCGAAGCAAGCACTCACCCTTGATGTAATCCCCTTCTAATCTTAATATCCCTCGACCCATTCCATTCTCGTTTAATCAAACTCTGGCTTCCATGTACCTATGTAGATAGGTAAGAAAGTGGACATGGGAGGCATCTAGCCCCATAAGCATCAGCATGTGCCTTAATTTGGTTCGATTCACACAATCGAAAGCGACGCTTAGGTTCATAAAAGCCAGTGTATTTGCCTATTATCCAGTTCAAATTGGCATATTGCTCAATTGTCCCTATCTTGCTTCTGAATCAATGCTGAGGAGAATATAAAGTAGATTCTGTTTGGGCCCACTCTTGAATTCTGTTGTAAATTACACGTCCCAAGATTTTAATAGTTGTATCGATCAAGGAAATTGGGCCCACATGCATCAAGCATTTTTGGAGTCGCAAACGGTGCGATTCCTTAAAATCGGCCGTTTGCGATTCCAAAAATGCTTTTTGGAATGCATCATGCATTTTTAGAAATCGCAACATTTTTGCGATTTCTAAAAATGCGATTGCTTTTAAGAAATCGCAAATTTGCGATTTCTTAAAAGCAATGCATGAATACTTTTTAAATTGCGAATTCGCAATTAGAGGGATAAATTTACCGAAGTTGAACTACTCGGTAAATTTGCAAAAAGTGAAAATAACGCTGAAAATGCATTTTTTTAACATTCATGTTACGGACACACATGTCCTTAGGACATGTGTGTGTGCAACATGATGCGAAAACAGCATTTCATGGGTGCAGGGGGGGGTTCATTTGAACCCCACTCACCACCCTTGAAATGCAATCAGGATTTGCGATTTTCAAATTGCAAATTCGCAATTCCCATTCATTCCTATGGGCCTTTTGGCCCATAGGAATGAATGGGAATTGCGAATTCGCAATTTGAAAATCGCATTTTTATGCGATTCGGTAAAAATAGCGATTTCTACCGAATTGCATAAAAGTTAAAAAAATAATCATGCATAGCCTTTTGCGATTTCTAAATTGCGAATCGCTATTTATCGCAATTTAGAAATCGCAAAAGACGACATTGATGCATGTGGGCCTTGGTCTATAACAACTGGGATGTTCACAGTTATCTTTCTTAAATATAGGGACGATAATAGAAGTGTGCCAGGAATCAGGAACATCTTTGAGTGCCAAATTGTTAAACACATTTGTTAAAATGGGGGACCAGAGATGGACATTAAGTATGAATAGGTAAATCGGTATGCCACCAGGCCCCGGAGCCTTGCCTCCCATACCTTGTGTTAGAGCCTCCTCTGCCTCGTCTAGTGTCGCCCTAATCTCAGTTACTTTCCTATTTCCTATGATAAAAGCATCCTTACTTGAAGGGGTCATACAGACTTACTAACATGATTTTCCCAGAATTCGCTAGGGATATGACTAGAGATCCTGGAAACTGTTAACATTTTATGTCTCATATTGAGACAATGGCCCAAAAATGATTACTATCTTTCATACTAGCTGCATATAATAGTGACTCCCATTGGTCTGTTAAGATTATCAGCCAGCGCTTAGCTGTAACAGCCTTATAATGCTTCCTCAGGCCAGCAATTAGTACTTGGTCTCTATTTCTTTTCCCTAGTGCAATCCTTAATTCACAGTTAGCTACTGTACAGTCATGGTCAAACCAACAGTGCAATGTCTTCAGTGGGCATATCGACCTGAGGAGAGTATTTTTTATCCATAAGCAGAGGTCATTAAAAGCACCCACTATACAATTTTCATTTCCATTTTCTGATAGACAGACCTTCCCCAAACTCCTGTTCTCTTTTATAATTGGGTTCGAGCTGGATCATGCATTCTCCAAATCAGTTTGAAATTATCCATGAAGGGTTGAAGATCTCTTGCTCCTATCTCTCTCTTATAGACTGTCCTGGGGGGTAATTTGTAAAGCGGCCTCGACTGGGTTATGGTCGCTAAAAATAGATTCAACAACTGAGCAATACAACAAAATCTTCTCTAGGCTCCTTGTAATAAATATATAATCAATCGTGGAGGGGGATCCCTCTACTTTTATATGTGGGTGGGGTAACACTATCTTTCCCTGCAATTCCCATGATACCAAGTAAGTCATAGGATTACACTATTGTTCCAACTCCTGGCCTTTCATCCCTCCCTGTGTCAGGCCTGAAGTGTTTCTACTATTGATGAGATGAACATTAAAATCTCCAGAGATGCACAAGTATAATTCATGGCCAGAAATAATAACACTCTCAGTTAGCTTACTAAAAAAATCTTTTAGTTCTAGGAATTTCAGATTTGGAACATTAAAAAATCATTATTATAAAAGTTTACCAAGTATAAGTTAAAATAGGTTTTCCAACAGAGCACCTGAAAACTACTACTAGCTGTGTTCATAACTTCCACCTGGCCTCCTAGTGTTATCTATACTACTATTATAAAGAGAGAACACAAACCTTTTGGCAAGGTAAACTCGGGAACCACAGTGCCAATCCACACACCCATTACATTGTTGTAATCCTCAGGGTGTGCAGATGGACATAGACTATAGAAAATAAAAAAAACGTACATTTAAAAATATAACTTTAAAAAAAAGTAGTGCCCTGAAAGTAGCGCCGGCCGCGACGCTGACGGCCACGACGTAGCGCTGGCCGCAACGTACGTGATGACGAGGAGGAGCGGCAGTGAAGTGAGGAGCGGCGGCTCAGGTAAGGCTCTGGGACACGGGACGGGAGGGAGCCAGTGCGGGAGGTTGGCCCGGAACAACTGCGGTAAGGCTCAGGGTCTGGGGGCAGCATTTCAGGGACACGGGACGGGAGGGAGCCGGTGTGGGAGATTGGCCCGGAACAACTGCGGTAAGGCTCAGCGTCTGGGGGCAGCATTTCAGGCTTGCGTGCACTCCCGCCCCGGACCCTGCCCGCCACTACATTGTCCGGGACACAGACAATGTCGTGGTGGGTGGGGGCCGGGGCGGGAGTGCACGCAAGCCTGAAATGCTGCCCCCAGCCCCCTTCTGCCCCGGGCAATGCTGGGGCGGGCTGCTACACAGACCCACGGCTGATAGTAACACTCCTCTTCACATTACAAGACTAGATTCCACTGTCATTCTATCCCCCCTCAGGAACTTCATGGTTGTAGAGAGGTGCACCAACCTTCATCAGCTGCGATGTATTGTTTGGAGACCTGGGTGAGACATGGGAAGATTGGTGTAGTAAGTGTTTTCCTTTACGATCCTACAACCAAGAAGAATACCTTTTAAAGTTGATTGTTGTGACAGAACAGAAATAAATATCTGCCTTTACCAGTATTTACTACTACAGTATTTAGTTACAATAATTAAAAATGTTAGAGTGCACGCAAGCCTGAAATGCTGCCCCCAGCCCCCTTCTGCCCCAGGCAACGCTGGGGCGAGCTGCTAGTATTTAACTATACTGACAGATCACCTGATGGACGGCCTGAGCGAGAATCAGTTTCTGGGGTACTGAAACATTGGTAGCCATCAGAAAGTGTGGGTGCCACCTCCCAAATCTACTGTAGCATGATTATATTGTAGCTTTTAAGAAATTAGACCCTTTCTGGTACACATAACTTGGAACAAATCCCTGCCACATTCCAGCTCAAAATTCGTAATGTATTATCTTTTATGGGTGGGCCAGTAGTGTTATAAGTATCTGTTATGGCTGAATTATCTGTAGGGTGCCCAGGGGGCACAGGCACTGATAGTCATACTATACCCCCAAAATGCAGAGGACCTCAAATCTATTAGTGCAATTTAACAAAGGACGATCCCTATTTACAGGATCCAAAGATGTCGAGCGTGCTGATGGTTTATAAAAGTAATCAAGGAGTAGTGGAATGATCTGGGAATTAGTATGTGGCAGTGATTCTCTGTGTTTTAAAATATTGCGTACACACATTGAATTCCTAACATTTACGACTAAGCAGTCCCTGCAATATCCTTTTGCCCCTTTCCCACCCATCCAACCCTCCATATCATTATAATTTCCACTGTGTTCTGAATTTCAAGATACATATGTTTATTTAGCCAGTGTATGATTTTAATATTTAACTGTGTCCGGGTATCGACTGAGTCTGACTTCAATGGGAGAACACATGCCAATATCAAAACATGGGCAGGCTGCAGGAGGGAGATTCAATGTCTCTTAATGGGGGCAATCTCTTCTTCTATTCTTCCCAGTTGCCCTTAACAGTTAGAACTCATGAGCGCCATTACTTTAGCTGACTAGGCGGTGACAGAGTCGGGCGGTTGTTTATCCCCATTCCTTTTTGGATGAGATATATTATTGTTCGTAGGCTCCCTCTGTGAGTTTGATGTAGCATCATGACCATCATCAGACCTTATGTGAGAGCAACCTGAATGGGTTGGTAACAGTCTGGTATTTGCGTCCAGACCAACATTAGATGTTTTGTTTACATCATAATGGTTGGCTAATAGACTCTCTATTGACTCTAGACACTTTATAATTAGATTAAGTTTATGGTCAAAAATGTAATTGAGGTGTCGCTTTTTCAGCATGAGAGGCATAGGATGGTCCCACTGTTTGGGACCATCCTATGTAAAAAGGAACTCTTCTCAAGGTTTCTCTGTAATTGATGTTTTGAAGCAACTACTGTGGTGGTCCCTCTAGTAGTCACCCCTGATTTCCTCTTTTTCTTCGCTGGTTGGTTAGTACATGGAGTTTTAGATGGTATTAAATCAATGGGGGCAATAGGAGATGCAGTATTATGAGGCCCATTATCTAACGAAAAGATATTATGCAGTGGGGTACAGAAGAGTCAGGACATGCTGTAGATGCTTATGAGTGTGACCAAAGTTCTTGGAAAGTCTGCACTCCACCAGTAGTATTTCATTGAAAATTGCCCCTATTGCCTTAGCCAACATGGTATCAATTGCGGTGGTTGTGTGGGATGATATTCCAGACCTTGGTGCCTTCCGTTTATCCATTTCAAAGAAATATATTAGAGAGATATTATTATATTAAAAAGTACCTTTAATCCGTTAGGTGAGACCACAGTTATATCCAGGGTTTACTGCTCCAACTCAAAGAGGGTTGGCACAGCTCAGCCTCCTCTGGGCTCTGACGTACCCGTTCTTGGCCCGGTGTGAGAAGCTGGCCTGGTATATGATGTTCACTTACATAAGTGGGCACCTTGCATCAGTCTAGACAACCCTTATGGTGATTTTAGAGGTCTTAGAAAATCTTAGAAAGCTCTCTAAATGGTAGCTGCAGAAGGAGTGTAAAGCAGCTTGTTTTACCAGAATGCAACCTTATAGTATAGATTAAGTGGGGACCAAACCATATATTAAGAAAGTGGTTTAGAAACCATAGCAAGATTTTTTTATTTTGGTGCCATATATATTGCTGGGTAAAGCCTCTTATAACTGCCTTGCAAGTATCCCACACTGTTCTAGGGGCAGCTGTTCCTACATTTTATTTGAAAAAAGCCTCTAATTGGCCCCTAGCCACAACCACATACTTCTGATCTGTCAGTAAAATGAGAAAGGTCTAATGATCCTGTTAGTGTCTGTCATTTTAATTATGAGGAGTATGGGGTTGTGATCAGAGGTCACTTTTGGGCAAATTTCCATATCGCTAGACCATACTATAGTGTCTGAAGCCCAAGCCATATCTATGCGGGAATATAGCCTATGTGGAATTGAATAATAAGTGTGCCCTGGCATAACAGGATACAACGTTCTCCAAACATCTCTGAGCTCTTGTAATTGCCCTAATTCTTTTATTGCCGCTCTAGTTTTCCTCATTCACTGAAAGGCCCCTTGACGTGTTGTATCAATGTTATAATCCATAGCACAATTAAAATCTCCCATTACAACCCTCTCCCCCTCCCAATTTAGCATCTCAATATTTATGGTCTCGAAGATAACAGGTTCATCAATGTTCGGTCCATATAGTACGCAAAATACATAGCTCTTTCCTTTTATCTTCATCTGAGCCATTGCCCATCTACCGCCCTTATCTGCCTTTGTATTACCTATTACCCCTTCCACCCTTTTGTGTCTCAGAATGGCAACCCCTCTTATAGAAGCGCTTTGCGTAGTACATACTACCACCTCATACCCTAGCTGCTTCAATAGTCCACGATCTTTATATGAGAGGTGGGTTTCGGTTAGCATAACAACTTGAGGTTTATACATCTTTAATTCTTCTGCCACTAATTGCCGCTTAATCTTACTGTTCAATCCAGCCACATTCCATGCTAAGCATTTAAACTTAAATTGCTCCATAAGAAAAGAAGAAAAAAAACACATCCTAGCATATCTAATCATCGTGCCCTCATTTACAAAAATAAAAAAAGAACAAATATATTGAATACAACGACACTTGAAATTCGTAAGCTGGAGACACAACATGCTGAAGCTCTTATAAAGGGGTCAGGGGATATTGAACAACTCAATATTAAGCTAATAGAATTACGATCATCACTGAAGAAGACATGGAGGGAAAAAAGCGTCGCTAGATACAATAGGACAGGGCACTACAATATGAGTTTTGGGAAAGCATTGGTAAAATACTTGCATATAAAATTGCGGACGATCGGGCTTAGGCTCATATTAAAGTAATAAGGGGAATAAATGGCAAATAGTATGAGCAACCATCGCAGATTTTAGAACAATTTGCTCTTTTTTATAGTAGACTGTATACTCCCACGATACAACCTCAACAAGAAGATATTAATAGCTATATTCAAGACAACTCCGTTAGAAGTATGGGGGAGAGGAAGCTGACAGTTTGGAAGAATGTATTTCGGATAATGAGATAGAACTAACAATGGGTGGGCTACCTTCAGGTAAAGCTTCAGGAGAAGACGCCATACCATTAGAATTTTATATTCAAGGATATTATGGTTGAGCCGCTCAGCGAGGTTATAAAGGAAATAAGAATGAATGGAAAAACACCTGACTCATGGCATATGACCAAAATAATATTTTTCTTGAAACAAGGTAAACCGGCAGAGGAATGTGGGTCATTTAGGCCAATTTCATTAATAAACGCAGACGCAAAAATCTACGCTGAAATCTTAGCCAACCTCTTAATCCCTATAATGCCCAACATAGGGCCATATGTATCAAGATACCAATTAGCGATTCTGTAATAGCGATTTTTAAGAAATCGCTATTTCAGAATCGCTAATTGGTATGTATCAAGAAAATCGCTATTTTTTTGCGATAATACTTTCCCATTCATTTCTATGGGCCTCCTGGCCCATAGGAAGGAATGGGAATTTATTCACAATTTGAGATTCGCAATTTGCTAACCACAAATTGAGAATAATTTCAAGGGTGCAGGGGTGTCCAAAGGACACCCTGTTGCACCCCTGAAATAAGTATGGGTGCACATGTGGTGCACATACATGCCCTAAGGGCATGTATGTGCGTCACATGGCACTTTGAAAAATACTGAAATGTGCATTTTTCAAGGAAATCGCAACTTACCACCAACTAGAAGTTTGGGGTAATTTGCGATTCCTTAAGGACATTTTGGATTTTTTTTTGCTTAATACAAAATAAGGATAGCAAATTTTGCAATTCCTTATTTTGCACCCAAATTCTTTCATACATGCCATTTTGTGAAAATGAGTTCGCAAACGCCGAAATTCTGTGAATTTCGACGTTTGCGAACCCATTTGGCCTTGATACATATGGCCCATAGTCTCCCCACATCAACATGGGTTTATTCAAGGGAGAGATACTACTTCGCATATAAGCACTGCAATAAGCACATTCGATGTTGCTAACATCAACCCCACCCCACTAGGTATGATTTTATTAGACGCAGAAAAGGGGTTTGACCGAGTGGGGTGGGAATTTTTATGGGCTATCCTGAAAGCATTTGGACTTAAGGGACAATTTTGGCTGCAGATACAAGCACTCTATGAGAATCCCTGTGCTAAATTGACTTATTTAGATCATCAGTCATCTAATTTTCCGGTAAAATGTGGCACCCGTCAGGGATGCCCTTTATCACCTCTATTATTTGCTTTGTATATAGAGCCGTTTATTATTAAGTTACAAAATGATTTGCGAATAAGGGACTTTAAATCGGGGCCAAACTCATTAAGAGTGACATTGCGGTCTTTTCAACAAAACCGGGGGAAGCACTAAGTATAATAACTGAAGCAGCAGAACAGTTTGGATCAGTATCTTGTTATAAATTAAATGTCAAAAAGACACAAGTTCTTCTCAATTATAAACCAGAGATGCCTATACCTGGTGCTTGCCCGACTGTTACATACTTAGGGGTTAAAATAACATCAAGGATTGATCAAATAAAATCACTAAATTATGATGAACTATTGAAAGAGACATGCAGGTCTTTAAAAAAGTGGCATTCATTACCGATTGGGATAATTGGGAGAGTTAATATTATAAAGATGAAAATTTTGCCCAAATTTCTTTATCTTTTTAGAGCTATACCCCTCTGTGTCCCAAACATATTTTTCAAAAAATTAGAAGGCGTATTAAGTAGTTTTATTTGGGGTTATAGGAAGGCAAGGCGAGCGATAGATCGGCTTAAACTTCCCTTCTGCCAGGGTGGTCTGGAGTTTCCAGACTTTAAACTATATTTTTGGTCAGCCTGTTTCACATAAGTTTATCTTGGGGACAGAGAGCCATATGTTTTTATACAGACTTAACGATCCTAAGTACTTCAAAAGGGTCAAATTTAAGACTCTACGTGAGGAGGTTTTTACCTGGCGCTCAATTGTGCTAAGTAAAAGTATTTCATGCTGGGTTCTGCCAAAGTTACCTCTTTGGCAGAACCCAGGACTACCAAAGATATTCCATGATCTGGAAGGAAATAAATTGGATAATAGTGAGCTTTCTTGTATGGGGCATCTATATGATCATAATGGATTTGTTTCATTTGAAGGGCTACAGGAAATACATAAGCTACTGGAATCTATGCGTTTTAAATACTACCAGATCAGAGATTTTTTTGTTAAACAACTAAAATTGGAGAAGACAAAGGATTCAGAGATATGGGGCCTTTTCTATACTGGGGGATTAAAATCCATGATTAGTAGAGCATACAAATGGCTTAGTATTGGGAGACCTGATGACTGTGACAGATTAGCGGAAAAGTGGAGTGGAATTCTGGGGACACCAGTGACGACAAGCACAATTTTTCAGGTTCTCAGTACTATAGATAAGGCTGTACATGCAAATAATTTGAGATTACAGCAACACCTTATGATCTGTTTGTTATATTATACTCCCGATAGAATCGCAAAATGGTCATTGGGTAACAACAATAATAATGAGCGGGCAAAATGCCCAATATGTGGATTACATGCGGCAGAAATTAAACATATGTTTTGGTTGTGTCCAGAATTAACAATGTTTTCGCAGGAAGTAGAGGATGTTTTACTAAAAAACTAGGGATAGGGGAACCCCTATAGATGACCGAGGTTATGTTAGGATATAGCTACAGAAACATAAATCGCCCAGGCCTGGTCACTGTTTTACTAGTAGCAGCAAGACTAACAATAGCTAGGGTGTGGACATCCTCGAAACTCCCATCTGTGATGGATTGGTGGCTTTTAGTGAGGCAGATTAATGATATGGAATTTGCATTGGCTGGGTCAAGAGGGACCCGATCGCTGATTAAATGCATGGCAGTATGGGGATTTTTTATTTATTTATAATGTACACTGTTTAAATCTGCTAGGTAGAAATATTTTTCTTTTCCCTCTTATTTATACATATTTCTTCTGTTTTATCATTTTCTGGAAAGAAGTAAACCAAATGCTTATTTGTTTATATGTACTCTGCTGATACCTATTGTGATGCCTTTTTCAATAAAAAAAAAAGAAGAAACCGCGACTCGAGTCACAACGATGTCGAGAGGAGACCCACAGAACCACCCAAGGTAAGTAGATAGGGACCTCAAGGAGTGCGTGTGCAGTGTGGGTGCACGCCCCCGTGCTCAGTATAAGTCTAGGTGTAAGTCACAGATGGATTTTTAAAGATTAAGGATCCTTCCCAGTGGACCCTGGAGCAACCGTTTGGAAGACAGAAGGTTGGAGAGCCACCCACCCGTGGATACCGTAGTACCCACGTTATCTATATAGGGAAGCCGGGTGCATACGTATTAAGTGGTGTCAGAAACTGCCATCAAACCCAATGGAGGACTTCAGGAAAGTGCAGCTGTTGCAGAAGGGGAAATTGTCTGGTGGAATCCAAAGGTGGATTCTAGATGAGAAGTACTTGCAAGCAGAGAGGACAGATTCTATGTCACTCAGGAGTGACCAGGAGACTTGGAAGACGAATGCCCACCGATGTCGGGTGTTGCATTTGAGAGGACGATGACCTTGACTCTGCATCTGTGAGTACCAGGTGATGCTGAGGAGGACCAGGGGCCATGCACGAGCTGTCCCATGAAGGATGTTGAGTGCTAAGGGGTCGGTGTCGGGCGGAAGCACCAACAAGCCTTGGCAAATGCGACCAACACAGTAATTGAAGAAGGAGCAATATCGGGACCAGCAAGGTCCATGGGACCAACCACAAGCAAGAGAGTCAGGGCAGGGCAGGGCCTGAGCAATCAGAGGGCTCAAAAGAAACAAAGGTGACTCTCAAGAGGACCCACATGCTGGAGGCACTGAGTCGCAAGAGGACCTCGAGCAGCTCACCAAAATATGCAGGTCACGGTGCACACAATATGGTGTGGCTGAAGATTCTGGTCACTGGAGGTGCTGGAGGTTGGGGCTACTTGGAGCCCAAAGATCTCGTTGGAAGGAAGTCAACAAACTATTGCAACTGCAAGTTGATGTGGTGCCCGCGAGTTCGGTTATTGTAACCCCCACAAGGGATACTGGCCTCAAACTTGGTGAGAGGGTGGGGCAGGCCTCGGGAGCTGCGGAAAACTACCACCTGTTTTGCAGAGCCTTACATAGTCCGAAGGAGCTCAGGATCAGCAGACTGGTCGACGTAGTTGCGATGCGAATGCAGGGGAGTGACTCCTTCACTCCAAGGGACATTCCTTCAAGTGTCTTTGATGCTTCACAGGCCTTGGAAGGTTCCTGTATGATGCACAGGCACAGACGATGCAGTATACTGGAAGGGAGACAAACTCGGGCCCAAATGAAGTCCAGCGAAGTCCAGAGTGCCCAGACGGTAGAAGAAGAAGTGGTGTCTGAACTGAATCTTATCCGACAACCAATCTAGTGACCGACTCACAGATAAGCCCTTAAGTACCCTAAGGAAAGGGTTGGGACAATTCAGGGGACCCTACAAGGGGAGGGTCTAGACAGAGGGAGGTTACTCCTATGTCCTTTGTCCACTTTTGTGCCAGAGCTGGAGCCAACAGCTCCCAGGACAGGTTTGAACTGGACTATGAACAGGGACACCATATGTGCCCCTCTTGCAGACTTAGTGGCGCTGGTAGGCGCACCCACCGTGGCCCAATAAATCCTGTCTGGGAGGTGGTTACACCTCCCTGTGACAGGATGCCTATTGTTCTACCTTCCTCTGCTCAAGCTTGGTTAAGCAGCAGGAGGGCAGAAATGTGTCTCCTTTTCGGCAGCAACCATTTTGTGCTGTTCGAGTCAAGAAGGTTGGCACCTGAACACTGAGAGCCTAACGGAGGGCTACTCCAGTGCTCGGAATCATACCTCCCACACTGTTTACGGTGTGGGGGTATGATTCCAACATGTTTAATACCAAATATGATAGGATTCATTGCAGCCAGTTTTGAAATGGTCATCGCGTAATTATGCGGTGCCTCTCTATATAGTATATGGCTGCTTCACTGACAACCCAGGAGAATGTACTCCGTAGGCTGTAGGGGTGTCCTGCTCAAGCAGGGGCACCCTCTCACTTAGAACCAAGCACCCTGTCTTCAGAATTGCAAAGGCCTACTATAGGGGTGACTTTTAGGTTTTAAGTGCAGTGAACTTAGAGATAGGAAACCTATATCTTTAGTAAGTGGTGCAAGCACCAACTTACACAGGCTGCAATGCCAGGCCTTTAGTTCCATTTTGAATGGGCTCTGATGGGTGGCATAATACATGCTTCAGCCCATGGGAGACATCTGGTGTACCTATGCCCTGGGTACATGGGTACCGTATACTAGGGACTTATAAGGGTACCCCAGTATCCAATCTGGGGTGTACCTAAGTACTGAACACAACAATCTAGGGAGAACGCAGATAGACTGGGGTCCTGATTAGCAGGATCCCAGTCAGACTAGTCAAAAACAGCATCACATCAAGCAAAAATGGGGGGTAACCATAGAAGCAGACCCTACTTTCCTACACCTGTCTTCACCCTGACGCGACCCGGCATTTCCCGTGCAGTGGGGGCCCCCAGTAGATTATGTAGGTGTCTCCAGGTGCAAACGGAGTGATGTTAGCGGCAGCTGTGGCAACCGCGGTTCGGACTCGGGCTTGAAGTCCGCCCCCTGCCCTCGAGTAGTTTCCACAGGCTTCCCCTGTATTGCAGCATTGTGATTGGTCAGGGTAGCCTGTGTGCTTCCTGTTCCTGGCTGGGAGAGACGCAGCAAGAAGACGGAGAGGAGACGCGGTGATGAAGGAGGAGAGATGCGTCGAGGAGGTACATTTTTTCCCATCTTTTGCAACCCCATCCCATATTCTTGACAGTCACCACTGCCATTGCTTAGAGAGAAAACTCCCTGTCTGGCATGTTCTATGATTTATGTTTTGTTTTGCAAGAATAAGCTCCTGCTGTGGAAGATAATTCTTGAAAAAAAACCTGCCAATGCTTTACTGCTTCATTGGGGCCATCAGAGATGAGACTCCTTTGAATGCGGAAATTCTTGCCTGCCTCGTAGGGCCCTCCAAACATAGTGGGTGGCTGTGTGCCAGGAAGAGGGAAGTGATGGCTTTCGCTGCCCATTCTGGTGGACTGCCCAATATATTGTAAATTACTCGCACATTACCTATATTAGGATCTTCAGACAGAGTCTTAAAGCATTTTGTTCTCCCAAGAGAAGCATAGATGCACAAAAGTTGCACTTTCATCATGGAAATTCTGAATCTTCATTCACAAAACCAGGATTGTATGACTTTTTCTGATATGGTAGAATTGTTGCATTAACACATTAAGGGGCAGATTTATGAGGCCCTTGCGCCACGTTTACGCCGCTGTTGCGTCACGCAAGGCGGCGTAAACGTGGCGCATCCCTACGAACGATTTACAACGTGACGCATCTAGGCAGATGCGTCAAGTTGTAAAGCCCTGCGCCGCTTGTGGGCGTTCCGGCGCAGGGTGGGCGTTCCGGGGCAGGTGCGCCTCGCAAAAGTGGCTGAGTGAAATATATGAGATTTCACTCAGTCACTTTTAAGCCAATGCTGCGTCAAAAGCCTGCGCTTGCTTGAAGCAGGCGTAGGTCTTGACGCAGCATTGTTAAAATGGGGCACCCCTGAGCCTTGCTGGAGCTGCGTCGCGCTTGCGACGCAACTCCAGCAATGCGCCACATTTCCGGCACAGATGCGTCACGCATCTGTGCCGTTTTTGCACCATGGTGCGCCGCATTATAAATGCGGCGCACCATGGCTGGCGGAGCTGTGGCGCACTGTGGCGCATGTTAACTGGCGCATCCCTGGGGATGCGCCAGTTAACATAAATCTGCCCCTTAGTTGTTAGGGCAAGTTTGTGGCTGTCCTGTGTTTGGTTACCTTTGAAGATGAACATAAGCATGTAAAGTTGTAGTTATGTACCCATCATTTGCAGGTAATTTATGGCACTTTAAATACTTGCAATTGTACTCTTTTGTGGCAAAACGTGAATATATTAGCGTGGAAATGGGTAGGGAACACAGTCAAACTAAATGGGGGAAGGGGGAGATTTCCCATTGGAAAAACTATTTACCAGTTGGAAACAAAAATAATGTAAAGTTACTGATGCACATTAGCAATCAATTTACAGATGTGGAACTGTTTTATTGCTTTTCTGAATTGTAGGTGGCGCCGGATTTTTCTAATTGTTTTCGATAGTATGCTCCAATGATTACAGGTTAGTACTGAGAAGGGGTTTACATCTAAGTGGGTTCTTCTGAAAGGAGGGATACTAGGAGGGGTGTCATTCTTGATCTGAATCTGATTTGGGTACAGAGCATGAAGCTTGACTGTAGAAAAATGTGTACAGTGTTATTGCTCAGTTGGCAGAGCAGGAGGTTTTAAAGGAGGTTCTTCACGTAACCCTTAGCCAGTGCAAGGCCTTGAGTAAAGGAGTGATATTTACTTGCCTAGCAGCAGGCTAAGTACTTTATATAGGAAACAGCGGTGCCAGTGGAGCAATGTAATTACTTGGTATAGTAAACATAAAGCATAACAGCCAATATACTGTAAGGGTTACGTGTTAGCGATTATACATCACAAGAGCAGGCTGATTGACTCGTCCTGCTCCTGAGCCATCGAGCCTCGTACACAGGTATTACCCTTCAAGCAGCAGCACCGCGCCCCATCGAGGCCGCTTTCTCAATCTAAAACGGGAGCAAACAGATTGTTCTGCACGGCTCCAGAGCCATGCAGCCGCTTCAACAAGGTACCACGTTTTGAAGCAATACTCCAGATCCTTCCACCATTATCGCCGCGCACCATCGTAGATCGCACACTAGATCCAACTCCACTGAGTGCACAGTCATATACACCAGTGAACCCGGCTGAGTTCACTGTGAGTTAATGTTTTTACTCCTTCTTCCCTCACAAGGTTGGCACGTCACACTGTATATGACCTCGCACTGATCTATTCAGATGTTCCCCTACCTTTGGTCCTGACAAGACCCTTTATTCACAACAGGGTCGAAACGCCGTTGACGCAAAAAGGAAACGAACTTTGCAGACAGCACTTTTGATTGTAATGAGTGTCTGTCTATCGCTTCTGTTAATTATCCAGAATAGTCGTCTTTCCTCCTACAAAATACTGTTGATTTAAATACAATTGCTTTATCTAAATTCTTCGTTGTCAGCTGCCTTTTCTCGCTAACACGTAGCCCTTACAGTATATTGGCTATTATGCATTATGTTTACTATACCAAGTAATTACATTGCTCCACTGGAACCGCTGTTTCCTATATAAAGTATGCACCCTGGTTCCTAGTGAGTAGGGTTCCCTTGTCTACCCCTTAGCACCAGGCTAAGAGCTTGTCTGGTAGCAGCATTCTGGAATTGTTGAAGTTTGTTGATTCAGTGTTTGTAATTCCTTAGACAATGTGGGTAGTCAGGTAAGGATGAGGGGTTGCATGGAAAGAACAGTCATAGTAGTAATACCTTTTTTTGCAAAGTGCTGTAAAAGGAAGTCCATTAGCCGAGGTGTAGATTATATTAGCTAGTTTATTTCTCTTAGTTGTCGGTAAGTGATAAGCTCCAATAATAGGCCCCACCAGGAGCAGCCTCCCAGCTTCTCAGCCCATACTCCAACTGACACTCCAGCACCCCACAGCTAACCTTCCAACGCATCACGAAGCCCCAACATTTCACACAGCACACTCATACTGGTTGAACAGCAGGTATAACACATGCCCCCTTTTACAGAACACAACAACATTATGTGAATACCAGATGAACCTATGACAATTTCATAAAGACACAAAATATACATGCATGAAAACAAATTAGATGTAAAGGTATGATAACGAATATATATATAAGACAATGCATGTAAAAGCAAGAAATAAAAGACGTAACCCAAACAAGAACTAAAAGATGTGACCCACATCTTCTCTCTTTTCAAAACATAAGAAAACCGTGCACACTACCATGCCCCCGCATGTTGTACTGATGCCTGAAAGAAATAACGGGCAGCCCCTGTTATGCCACGAAACACACCAGCTGGCCGGACTAGCATGAAAGGCAGCACACACAGAAAACCAACATATAATTGACGTGGCAAACGACAACACAGTGCATAACCCCACACACCATCAAAGCACTAACAAACTCAATCACCCAACAAATACCTCTCACACTCATAAATATGAAAAAATGAAAAAACCCCGGGTGAATTACACCCTCACAGTCATCCGACTCACAAGACATCACACGTACGGCAAGCAACGGGTGACTTACCCCCTAACAGTCATCCCACACACACAACATCAAGTGTACAACAGCAAAGAATGAGTGACTTTGATAGAGCGCGCAGGTCACCCGACTCTTATTTTATCAAATAAGCACACATGGGCCCATAACGTATTTATCACTATATTTCATTAATCAGGTAACCTACACACCGCTATCAGTAATCCTTATTCCTTTCTATTTATTTCGGTGTACCTGACTTACCAGGTACCTAAGATCACAATGGATCAGGAGCTATCAGTGGATAGGCAAACAACATGAAATTGATACTTTTGTACATTTGAAAATGTTTATACTTTTGTAATAACCACAAACGCAAGAGATTTTTCAACCCCTTTATCTAATAAGTTTTAGTCATCATATGCCATGAGAATTAAATTTACACAGATCAGACTATCAATAACTAAGATCAGGAATATAGTATAACTATGAATCAAAGTAAGAATCATCTATAAATCGAAGAATAAAGGGAGGGAAAAATAAGGAGCATGCTATTTTAGTCTATCAGACTTTCACAACGTTACCAAAGGCGGGTAGAGAAAGGGAACCTACTAATCATGTAACCTGTCAAATATTCTAACAGTTAAGAAGAAAATCGAAACTCATGAAAGTCTCTATACCAATAAGTGCTTATTTTCTATAGGGAGAGTAAGAATGGAACATACTATATATGTAAACAGTTCAGTGTTTGACTAAAGGAATATGCTAGTAAATACTTTACATGAAAGTCAAAGTTTACATAAAGACAGGGAAATTGACATAGGCAAGTTTGCTTTATTTAAGACGGGAGTGAGAGAATATTTAGATAGACAAGCACCCACACGGAATATATTTACCTAGAACAGGACGGAGACTAACCCTGGCCACGGGTCAGTTGGGAAAGGCGGGAAAGGACCCTCAAGGACTTAGGATGCCAGTAGGCGAGCAGGTACAGCTCATGGACAGTCAGGACAGGATAACCCCAGGATTTGGATCAGGACCGGGCTCACCATAGGGTACAACCAACACCTGCAGCTTCGGATGCAACGCCTGCGCTACTCCCTCTCTGCAAGGAATCTGCCAATAACCCCGATTGGGTTCTCGAATCCCCCAGCAAAGTGCTTCGCCAGCACTTAAGGTTTCCAAACTCTGACTGAGTTTATGGAAATTATGGACAGAGTGCTCCGCAGCTCTCTGTATCAATCACCTATAGAGTTCGTTGGGTCAGTGACAGGTCAGCTATTCGGACAAGTCGGACAAATTCTCTAGCTAAACCTAGGCTAGTTATACTGTTTTCCGGTCAGTGTACCACCCACCAATGTTGCAAGTGTAAGGATCCCCAACTTCTGATTGGACACAGGAGGTGGTTAGGTATTGTACCTCCTGATTTTAAGACATTCTCATAATTAATATTCAAAATTTGAACCCACCCTCTACATTCCAGTTCCCATGGCATGTGAGTTTAAGAAACAATGGAGTACACAGGAAAACACTACAATGTAACAGATGCAGGTACGGGTTAGTATCTTCGCGCTGGGGCGCAGTTCAGGTTCCCATGAGCATCTTAGCTTCGACAGCCAGCTGGCTGGGTTCCACTGCTGTATGACTCTCTTGTCCCCCATCACGTGATTAGTACTGCACAGGCTTCAAAGATGGAGTAGCACCTCTCTCCCAGGCCCCCGAAGAATGTTACATGAAAAGTAAGCGAAAACAATTTAGAAACACGGAAAAAATGAATACACTGTATACCATGATTGGCTATACTACACCCCTTACTTTATATTAACTATAGCATTAGGAGTTAAGCAGAATGAAACAGCTGGGCTAAAGCAGCAGTGCAAGCGAAGAGCATGTGAGAAACAAAGCAGCCATCTTTAGCAGTACTGCGCATGAGCGACAAGTTCCCTCCAGAACTGCAAGTGCGTCACATCACATGGGTATGACCGACGCATGCGCAGACTAGAATCCCGCAAAGCAGCGACCATTTTATATGCAAGCGTAGTTATGATTAGTAAACACATAAGCAAGCATCACTGGGACACCCCCATGTAGTGTAAAAGTGCAATATTAATAAGACAAACATGTTGATTATGATGTTAACGTTATTCGAGGTTCATGAATACAAGCAAGTCGCGTAATGTGCGAATCCTTGCTCCATTAATCCCCTCTTTGATGATATTTACTATCATCACTATTAATGGAACCAGATGCCAACTTTTCTCTTTCACAGCTCACCCATTTCAATTTCTACGAACCTTTCGTTGAGCCTTTTCTCTGCATCCTTATTAGGATGGTAATTCTTAATTCTCTCATAAATTTGATTATTCAGGTCTTCCAATTCAAGCTCATCAACATTCGGTTTCACTCCTCTCTTATTCACAGCATACATCTTTTTGCATTTTTGACATTTACAGCAAATTATTATTATTAGCACAATTAAACTTATTCCTGCTATTGGCATCAGTATTTTACTCACAAGACTTTTACCTATGTTAGAAAACCAACTACCTACAGAGGAGAGACCATCAGTTTGTCTCTTCCAGGCACTGTCAACCTCCAGTGGTTTGAGCTCTTTTTCCAAATTAGTTATGTTTCGCACATATTTCTTAATTTCAACACTTTTGTCAGGAATGTAAGTGCAACATTCTACAGACTCCGCCCTCTTTTGCCAATAAGGTATCAAGAGCAAGTCTATTTTGTAAAACCATTCATCTGATCGCAACCATTTCAGTATTGACCAGCAGGAAACCAGCAGCAGTGTCAGTTGATAACCGATCCACCACTGTAGACAGTTTGCAAATTTGGTGTGTATTCAGAGTCACTCCCACTGCAGGTATCAATGCACTAAATATATCACTCATTATTTCTGCTACACTTTCTCTTCTACTACGCACTAAGCCATTAGTATTTTCATTGCTTCCAGCGGCTTCATTCACATGGTTTATTTTCGGGAAGAGAATTCCAAAATAGCAGCTTCCATACCAGTGATCCCGCAATTTGAAATAAGCCTAATTTCCACATATATAATAAATTCCGGGAAACACAGGTTCTGACCCATTTTTGAAACCCCAACCTCCAATTACCTTGTAATTGTGTTCGCATTCACTGGAACCGGTGAATATATTATTATAATAACTAGTCTTTTCTCTATGAAGACAAGTTTCCCTTTTCTTTCGAAATCCAGCAACAAAGCAGTGTTAGCTTCACCATTTGAGGTGCTTTCCATGTTTTCTGCCCATTTAGGAGTTTTCTGTCCTTCATCATTTGCCTTTCTTTGGAAACTTTCCCTTCTTTTCTCTGCCATGTTTAGAAACATTTTCTCTTGTTCATGTAAAGAACAGGTCAAGTTATCTCTGTGTGCTTCACCTAAATCTATAGTACCTATTGTCAGAAAGTATTCTCCCATATAACGTGTCACGTCACTTTTAGTATGTACAATATTCAGATTTTCACGTAATAGGTAGTTCAGAAAAGATTACGTCAGAGTTAGAATAATAATACTGTAATGTTCCTTTATAAAATAAGCTAGCTAAAATACTACAGGAAATTCCATATGTTAGGGGTAAATGGTGATAGGTCACACCTTCAGCTACAGAAGTGGGTAGCTTCATACAAACATAGCAGTCTTCTATTTCCATGGCTTCTACATAGTGTACTAAAAGGTTTGCAAATACATTTAAATGTGTTCTGTTTTTGATTCTGTGATAATGTAGTCCTCCCTTATCTGATGCATCTAAGTCCTTCTTAGTCTGTCTAAGACTAATTGTTTTCCCATGTCTTTCTACACTTCGTGGTGTCTCTTCTGTCGGCAGAACTTCTGTGTCTTTTGTCACTTGTTTAGTAGGATACAGGTTAGTGTCTTTACTCATCATGAACGGAATAGTAATTGTTAGTCCTATCCATAATATCAGTACTATTGCTACACTACACAAACATACTTTGCAGCATGTTTTACAACAATTTCGTCCAGGTCTCCCATTCACATTAGAATCAGACATTGTGGCTCAGAAGAAATTTTCCAACCCCTCTTTGAAACCTTTTTCACAAGCTGCTTACACAAGGTAACTTTCAGGTAGGATCTTCTTCTTCGGAAACTTGGTCAGCAATCAGTTCTTCATCACTCTCGTCACTTATTTCAAGGTCTTCAAATTCCTCTAACACTAGGTAAGTCCACTCAGGACTCTGATACTTTTTGTTTTGTCTTTTTATTCGGTCACTTCTTCTTTTATGCTTGGCTCCAGCTTTCTCCTTTTCACTGGAGGCCTTTTTTCTGTCCTCTAGTTTTTCCTCTACAGTTTCCAATCTTAGTCTCAGTCTTTTTATGAATCTTGGTTCACTTTTCTTCTTTTTGAGTCTTTTAACTGGCACTGTTGTTTTGCTTTCTTCTAACGGTCATTTATTTTCATTCAGTTGTGGCATATTTATTTCAACGCTGTCTTCTTCCCTTCCTGTCTGACTAGTTCCAGGTCTTATTTCAGTCTCTTCTGCCTGGTTACTAAGCTGGACTTGTTCAGGTGTAAGCTGATTTGGTCTTTTGTTTGTTTCAAATTCTGTTTCCTGAACACAATAGTCTATTTCTATCTGATCCTGTTCATGCACTTCGAACCCTTGGTTTTCTTCCGCATGAACTTCAGCCCTAATTTCTAACTGTCCCTTTTCAGTCTCTGGAGTTCTTGGAGGTGTGTCGATAACTTGCCCTGTCACTATCTGACCTTCCTCCTCATCAGATTTGACATGGAATTCGATTATCTGATTATCTCCCGCTAGTCCTGTCTCGTCCTCACTCTCCCACTCTCTATCTAAGTAGGTGTATCTGCGGGTTCTTATTGGATCGAGAGTCAGATCGTTTACTGGGACCCACTCGTCTTGACTGGTGCTCGGTTGTTCGTCATCAGCTATTTCAGGACCAACGTCTGGAGACCCTTCAGCTGCACAATCTTCAGCTTCAGTTGCTTCTTCTTCTGTCACCCTCTTGGTATGACTGGCATGGATCCACTTTGGCACACTTGCTCACTTCACCGTGGTTGTGGTGACAAGAATCACTTGTCTTGGTTTTCCCCACTTCGGTGCAAGGCAACTCGACGGGGTGTGTTTCTTTAGCACAACCCAATCACCTGGGTTCAGATTATGGACTGGAGTTGTTGGCCTGGCGACGGCGTCTTCCCCAATCTGGTGAGAGATAGAACGCACTTGGTCACCCAGCTGCTTGCAGTACTCTAGTACCAAATCATCAGAAATACTTAGCAGTTTGTGTCCTGGTACTCAAGCTTGTCGCATTACTCTTCCCATCAGTATCTCATGAGGACTCAGGCCTGTTTTTCGATCTGGAATACTTCTTAGTCCCATCAGGACAAGGGGTAAAGCGTCTATCCAATTCATTCCAGTAGAGTCACACATTTTCCCCAATCTTGACTTTATAGTGCCATTCAGCTGTTCTACTACACCAGAGGCCTCTGGATGATATGCACAGTGCAGTTTTTGAGTAATTTTGAATGCTTCACAGAGCTGGCCTATTACGTCATTTGAAAAATGCCCACCTCTGTCTGATTCAATTGTGACTGGAAAACCGAACCTAGGTATCAGTTCCCTTAGTAACAATTTGGCTACAGTAATAGCATCATTTTTCTTAGCTGGGTAAGCTTCCACCCATTTTGAAAACAGGCAGACTATGACAAGGACGTACTTCATTCCTTTACAGCGGGGTAGCTGTATAAAGTCAATTTGTAGTCTGACAAAATGGCCCTCTGCTTTTCCAATTGTACTTGGCAACACCACTGTTTTCTTCCCGGGATTAAACTGCTGACAAGTTAAGCACCTCTGGCAGAGTGCCTCTGCAATGTTCCTGAACTTCGAATTGTACCATTCCTGTTTGAAAACACAGACCATTGCGTCTCTCCCTATGTGTGTATCTCCATGTATCAGTCTGGCCATAGGAGCAAGCAAGCTGTCTGGCAACACAGGCATACCATCACTACAGACAATGACACCATCTTCGTTCCTTGGCTGACAACCAGACCTTTTCCATCTCTCCTTTTCCTCTGGTTCTGCTGCCCTTTGCAATTCTTTCAACTCTTCCCAAGTGGATACATCCTCAAACACCATAAGTTGGCAGCTGTTTCCGATTCCCCCCAATTTGATATTGACTGACATTCTATGTCTTGCACAATGTTGGGCTAATTGGTCAGCATATCTATTTCCGGCTGTCACATCGTCATTGCCAGATTTGTGAGCAGCACACTTGACCACTGCCAATTCTTTTGGTAACTGGATTGCTTCCAGTAGGTTCTGCACCACTTTCCCATTTCTGATAGGAGTACCCGAGGAAGTCATAAATTCTCTTTGCAGCCACAACTGGCCAAAGTCATGCACAACCCTGTAACCATACTGGCTATCAGTGTATATGGTTACTCTTTTGTTTTTCCCATTTTTACAAGCTCTTGCCAATGCAACCAATTCGGCTACCTGTGCAGACTTTACTCCAAATAGGTAGGATGCTTCTACTGTCTTTTCTAGAGTGCACACGGCATAGGCAGCACTTAGACCTCCATCCTTATGTCTTAAACATGAGCCATCTACAAAAAACTCAAAATCTTCTATAGGCAGGGGCGTTTCCTTGATATCTGGGCGTGGTTTTGTGCTAAATTCAGTCAGGTCAATGCAGTTATGCTCGACCTCTCCTTTGACTTCTGCAACTAGTGTATCTGGTAATAGAGTTGCTGGATTCAGTATATTACATCGAGTGATGGTTACATTTGCTGCACCCACCAGGATTCTTTCATACTTAGTCAGCCGACTAGGTGTGAGATATTGAGTTTTGGTTCGGGTTAGTAGGATTACAACTGCATGTGGGACATACACAGTTACAGGATGTGCCATGACAATGGATTCACTTTGTTCAAGACTCATGCAAGTTGCAGCTACTGCTTTCAGACATCCAGGCAATCCAGCATCCACTGGATCCAAGGTAGCAGAAAAATATGCCACTGGACGTCTAGTTAGACCATGAATCTGAGTTAGGACTGAGAGTGCACAATTGTCTCGTGTATCACAAAATAGGGCAAAATCTTTTGAATAGTCAGGCATTCCCAATGCGGGAGCTGTGCATAGACAGTCTCCCAATTTCACAAAAGATGTCATGCTTTCATCATCCCATTCCACTGGATCTTTTGCTCCTTTCTTTGTCATGTTTATTAATGGCTTTGCTAGGATTGCAAATCCCACAATCCACTGCCTACAGTATCCTACCACTCCAAGAAACATTCTTATTTCTTTCTGAGTATTTGGTAACTCCATTTTTCGAATTATCCTAATTCGTTCTGAAGTAACTTTCCGGATACCTTTTTCTATCTGGTGCCCCAGATATTTCACTGAATTGGTACAGAACTGTAATTTGTCTGGTGATACTTTATGTCCTCCTTTACCTAAATGATTCAATAATGCAATGGTATCAGTAACACAGTCTTTCCGACTTTTAGACGCCACCAAGAGGTCGTTTATGTATTGGACCAAAATTGATTCTCCAGGTAGGACTAATGATTCAAGGCATCTTTTCAAAATCTGATTGAAAATCGAAGGACTCTCTGTGAACCCTTGAGGAACACGATGCCAGACATAGATATGACTGTCAAATTCAAATGAGAAAAGAAATTTGCTGTCTGGATGCAATGGGATCGAAAAGAATGTATGACATAAGTCAATGACGGTAAACCATCCAGCATTCCATGGAATATGGTACAAAATCACTGCAGGGTTTGGCACAATAGGACTGCAAGGGACAACAATTTTGTTTACCTTGCGCAGGTCTTGCACTACTCTGTACTTCCCACTAGGCTTTTTAATTCCAATTATGGGCGAATTACAAGGACTGCTCATCACTTTTTGTATGATGTTTGCTTCTAGCAATCTTTTTATTTCAATGGCAACCCTTGCTTTCACTTCTGCACTCATTTTATACTGCTTGGTATTCGTGTAAACTGCATTTGCTTTTATGGCTATTTGAATCGGGTCTACATTTTCCATCAATCCTACATCTTTTCCAGTGAAATCCCACACCTCTGGTTTCACTGTCTGTTGCAGCTCCTCAGTTAAGTCTTGTATTGTCAGTTTCTTAATTTCTGAGTCAGACCTTATTAACATTAATTTGTAAAGTCCATCTTCATCTGGGGTCTGAATTTCAACGCCTTTTGGTGTGCAAAAGATGGTACAGTTCATTTTGCACAGCAAATCCCGTCCCAGTGGGTTCACAGGACTGGAATCACAGACAACACATCTGTGCATCTCTTTGAAATTCCCTATTGAGATTTCCATGGGCTCAGTTACTGGGGTACTAATTATATGATTAGACACACCCACTACTTGGATTGCTTCTCCCGAGAGGGGTAGGTTTGGAACGTCTGCTGTTCTTACAGTAGAACGGGTAGCACCAGTGTCCAACAGAAAAGTGACGTCATTTCCTTCAACCTTTCCTTCAATGTATGGCACTGTCTGGTCTACTGGTAAGGAGGCGCCAAGCACGCACTCCTCGTCCTCCCCCCTCAGGCCCCGTCAGTAAGGTTCATCACAGAGAAACGTATCATTCAACAGGAATTGCGAAGTTGCTGCATTTCTATCCTCTCATACTTCGATTTCCTCATTCTGCTGTGCTCTGGTCTTATAGTTTGGCCTAGATGCGCGAGGCAGCTGTGTTTGCTTTACCTGCTGCTGTGTCTTTCGGGCCCCTCTTTCTGCACCTGTGGATTTAAATCATTATTGGGCACATTACCATTCTGTAGCATGGGACACTCGTCTCTCCAGTGCCCTATCTGACCGCACCCGTGACAGGGGAATTTCTTCCAGACTTCCTCTCGGCTCATTTTTACTCGGGGCTTCCCTCCACCCCCAGGGCCTGGATTCGGGGTATTATTATTCATTTTACCTAACTGCTTTTCTTGTAGCTCTGCTAATTTCACTTGTGCCCACATGACCTTTTCTTTTAATGCTTTCCGTTTGTTTTCCATCTCATCTTCACAATACTTGGCGTATTTGAGGACCTCATCTATAGGTTTTCCTTGCCAACAGATTTTATTATCTCTAATCCACTGTGAGATCTCAGGTCTTAGCCCTAACGCGAATCGATAAATAAAATGGGTCATATCCTTCATCTCAATGTTATCTATTCCACTGTAAGTTTTGAACACTTGTAACAGTCGTTCATAATATGAGTGAACAGTTTCATCACGATTTTTGGTAGTTCTATCTATGCAGGTCCAATCAGTTTCTTTGGCTGGCACTTTTCCCTTTAAATACTTTGTCATACTGTCTCATCACCTCCGTGGAGGGGGCTCCTGTTCTTGGGTCTCTGGCATACTCCTCACTGGGCCAATCAACCACAATTTTACATTCTGTCCATAAATCTACAGGAACTACAATGTCGAAGAACCCATCTAGGTCCTTCAGAAGACATTTTTGAGCCTTAACAAATCTCTCGACCTGTCTATACCACTCCACAGGCTTTTCTCGTAATTTCGGGAAATCATTTGTAAATTACACAATATCTTGTCGGGACCATGGAACATGTACATATTTCCCACCTGGCACTTCTCCCATAGGATACAAAGTCTCTGCCTTGTTAACTTATTTTAGGACATATTCAGAAGTCATTTGTCTGGACTTACTGTCTTCCTTTTTCTTTGCCCATCTGGTTTTCCATGTTTCTAAATCTCCCCATTTCTGTAATAGATTCAGCAATTCTCTTATCTGCACCTTTTTCCCTGACACATTCATGTTTTCTAAATCCTTGTCAGAAAATTCTCCTCTGTACTACTGTAGGGCTTTTGCAATGCTTTGTATCTGCTAACATCTATTCCCATATTAGCTGCTGTGTCCATTAATTTCTCATGGAACACTCTGGTGTTTCTGGTAATGCTTTTACAGATGAATAATAACTCTTCCTCACTAAGGGTGTTCAACCTGTCTAGTCCCACGTTCCCAGTCATTAGTTCTTCCAGTTCTATTCTTAATTTGTAAATATCTAATGGTTTTGGCTGAGGATTTACTTTTTCTAATTCTCGGGTCCATCGGTCTATTTCTTTCGGAGATACTACCGTGGCACTTCGAGTACCTGCTGATGATTCTATCAGGACTTCTCTTGCACTAGTCTGAGTTCTCGTTCTCTGTGCACTGCCTTCTGGTTCTCTTAAGGGCAAATCCATTAGGGAAATTACAGACTCGCATTCACTTGTCTGGTCATCAACTATTAAAGGCTCTTTTCTGGGCTGTACTACAGATGGAGTAATAACTGGAGTTTTTGGACTAGCCTGTCTATCCCCATAGAGGGGAACAACTGGGCCAATAGTTACTGGAATGGTCAGAGCTTCAGGTCTAGTATTTAGCTGTTATTTTCTGAATGAGTTCAATTCTCTGTTTCTCTAAGGCTTCCTTTTCTCGTTCCTGTAAAATCTTTTCCATAGAGGTTTCAGGTATGACGTGCAGAACTAAAGGAGGGTAAAGACTCGGGCAGTTGGAACTGTCCTACTTGGTCCCTCACTACAGATTGGTCTATAACAAGGAATAGTCGGATCAGACATGCTTGATCCCTCATTGCCACTAGGTCTGCAGCCTAGTCCTGTCGCCTCAGTGGTACTGGCCCTTCTATCCCTAGGATGTCTGATAAATGGGTTTTTCGAACTCAGGGACCTAGACTCCTCATCATATGGTGGTGGATTTTTCATAAATAAATCTTCTAGGTATTCGTCTTCTGAATCACCCGCAGCCATTTGGTGTCGGGTTTTCTCTGTGCTTTTTCCTCCTACAGGTTCGTCTACACCAAATACTGGAAATAATCCCTCAACCATCATATTCTGTCTCCATTGTTTCATCTTTTTCTCTTTAGTTTCTCTCTGCATTTTCGGGTACCATTTACTTATTCCCTTATCCATTCTGGGTCTGTCTCGCTCCAAGGCCTCAATCTCCCATTCTTCTAAAGCCTCATATTGCGTCAATCTTGGTCTGGGGTGTAAGTCATTCATTCAGGTCCTCAAATTAAACAAGATTCTACTGTTAAAGGTACCATCTAGGGGAAATGCTAAGATTCCGTCGTCCTTGGTATACTTTACCCAATTTTCCAACCATATACAGGTATGATATCCTTTGTCAAACATCATAAATGATGCGGGAGTATTAGGTGGTGGAATCATTACACCTTCTCTAGTTTTAATGGACTTATCTTTCTTGAAATAATTTTTGACCTTGTCTGCGAAAGACATTTTTCTCTTGCTTCTGTACATATTGTAAGGTCTGCCTCTTAGCATCTGATCCTTACAAAAACCTAAGTGTTGTGGATCAGGTAAAAATTCGGGATACCACATATACTTGTAACCTTAGTTTGCGTGTGAAACTACGTATTTTGTTTACAATCCTTTTCCAATGCTAGCGCGTCTTTCAACTTTTCAACAACCAATCAACACTGTGATTACAAATGTTTTCGACCAATGGGTGCGCGGCCTTTTTCGCAAGACGCGGTCTCACGCTCCGGCACTCACCCCTCCTTTACAATACCAGCTTCGTTACACACCCGCTGTTTCGACCAATACCAGCGCGGCACAGAGTGACGTCAGCGCAGCTCTGCAACCGACTCCCTCCTTCACAAGGTAACAGAAACTTTTGAATTTTTCTTAAAGTGCTAGTGCTCAGTTTAGTTTACAACGTATAACATTCGCCACTGTACTCGAGTGTCTATAAAGAACGCTTTGTTTCACTGCAAGTAAACCTCGTCTGTCTACTTTTCATACATTACGGATAGACCCTTCTGCCTACCCTTCACACAAGCATTAGAGAACCTGTTACTTCTTTGACTCATCCACTCTTTCCGGGATATATACTAAGTCTAAAGTTTCACCAGCGAACTCCTTTGTTATCACTCAAGCTCCGATGAACCTACTACTCCTTCCTCGTGTGACCCTTACTAGGTTATGTCGCAACTGAAGTTTCATTAGCGAACTCGTTACTATCATTTATTCAACTACTCATTCAGAAAACCCTAATTAGCGCTTCCAGTTCTGCCTAACCATGCACTAATTTTCCTCGAGCCACTGACCTCACCGCGAGATGGATTCTACTCACCACGCGCTATTCTACCCTGGGGAATTTCCAGACAACATATAACAATCACTAACAATTTGTTAATAAACACTTAATATAGCAGCATTTTATACATTATAAAAACATTTTATAAAATTTCAAAGCAGTATTTATACATCCGATCGGTTTTGGGGAAAAAATATTAGCAGCAATTATTTTTAGCAGCACTTTTAATTTTTCACAGTTTATCAGCAAGTAATTTATCTACCTATCTTAACTAGTCCTAACCATCATTCTGCTACCAGAAAATTACTGATAGAGCGCGCAGGTCACCCGACTCTTATTTTATCAAATAAGCACACCTGGGCCCATAACGTATTTATCACTATATTTCATTAATCAGGTAACCTACACACCGCTATCAGTAATCCTTATTCTTTTCTATTTATTTCTGTGTACCTTACTTACCAATCCTCGGAAACAGGTACCTAAGATCACAATGGATCAGGAGCTATCAGTGGATAGGGAAACAACATGAAATTGATACTTTTGTACATTTGAAAATGTTTATACTTTTGTAATAACCACAAATGCAAGAGATTTTTCAACACCGTTATCTAATACATTTTAGTCATCATATGCCATGAGAATGAAATTTACACAGATCAGACTATCAATAACTAAGATCAGGAATATAGTATAACTATGAATCAAAGTAAGAATCATCTATAAATCGAAGAATAAAGGGAGGGAAAAATAAGGAGCACGCTATTTTAGTCTATCAGACTTTTCACAACGTTACTAAAGGCGGGTAGAGAAAGGAAACATACTAATCATGTAAGCTGTCAAATATTCTAACAGTTAAGAAGAAAATCGAAACTCATTAAAGTCTCTATACCAATAAGTGCTTATTTTCTTTAGGGCGAGTAAGAATGGAACATACTATATATGTAAATAGTTCAGTGTTTGACTAAAGGTGGGGAGAAAATATGGAACATGCTAGTAAATACTTTACATGAAAGTCAAAGTTTATATAAAGACAGGGAAATTGACATAGGCAAGTTTGCTTTATTTAAGACGGGAGAGAGAGAAGATTTAGATAGACAAACACCCACACAGAATATATTTACCTAGAACAGGACGAAGACTAACCCTGGCCACGGGTCAGTTTGGAAAGGCGGGAAAGGACCCCCAAGGACTTAGGATACCAGTAGGCGAGCAGGTACAGCTCATGGACAGTCAGGACAGGATAACCCCAGGATTTGGATCAGGACCGGGCTCACCAAAGGGTACGACCAACACCTGCAGCTTCGGATGCAACGCCTGCGCTACTCCCTCTCTGCAGGGAATCTGCCAATAACCCCGACACTACAATGTAACAGATGCAGGTACGGGTTAGTATCTTCGCGCTGGGGCGCAGTTCAGGTTCCCATGAGCATCTTAGCTTCGGCAGCCAGCTGGCTGGGTTCCACTGCTGTATGACTCTCTTGTCCCCCATCACGTGATTGGTACCGCAGGGGCTTCCAAGATGGAGTAGCACCTCTCTCCCAGGCCCCCAAAGAATGTTACATGAAAAGTAAGCGAAAACAATTTAGAAACACGGAAAAAATGAATACACTGTATACCATGATTGGCTATACTACACCCCTTACTTTATAATAACTATAGCATTAGGAGTTAAGCAGAACGAAACAGCTGGGCTAAAGCAGCAGTGCAAGCGAAGAGCATGTGAGAAACAAAGCAGCCATCGTTAGCAGTACTGCGCATGAGCGACAAGTTCCCTCCAGAACTGCGAGTGCGTCACATCACATGGGTATGACCGACGCATGCGCAGACTAGAATCCTGCAAAGCAGCGACCATTTTATATGCAAGCGTAGTTAGGATTAGTAAACACATAAGCAAGCATCACTGGGACACCCCCGTGTAGTGTAAAAGTGCAATATTAATAAGACAAACATGTTGATTATGACGTTAACGTTATTCGAGGTTCATAAATACAAGCAAGTCGCGTAACGTGCGAATCCTTGCTCCATCAACTTCACCCCACTCTTCATCCCTAAAAGGAAAGATACTTAGGATATAGTAAGCAACGGGTGACTAAATAATCGCTCACAGCAATCCCTAAAAAAAAGACATTGACTGTATGGAAAACTATCGGGTGACTTACTCCCTAACAGTCATCCCTCACCAAAGACATGACTTGTACGAAAAACTATGGGTGACTTAGTATTTAACAGTCATCCCAATACCAAAACGTTACAAGTACAGCAAACAATGGGCGGCTTACCCTCTCACAGTCATCCCACGCACCAAGCATCACATGTATTGCAAACAGTGAGTGACCCGCCCCTTCACAGTCATCCCTCTCACAAAACAGCTAGAGTAGAAATGGATGAATTACCCCTGAACAGTCATCCCACACCAAAACATCACGTGTACAACAACAATGAATGGGTGAGCTTCACCCACACTGCATCCCCCAACACTGAAAAACGTGTGCACCCACGCACTGCAGAACATGACGCGCACACACCTGAAATTTTGGCATTACACAACATAGTAGTAAACATAGCATGGCTCAAAACAAAATGACCTGTGAGCGAAATCTCACACAAATTGGCTTGCAACCTCACTGGTCCACAAAACTGCAAAGCTCCAACCGTTGAAGTTTGGATAACCAGATTGATCTTGCCAGCATCCACAGTTAGTGAAATATAAGTTAGCGAAGTATACTAGCGATAACATGTGTTCCATAAGATGCAATAAGTCCTCAATATTGCTTGATCAAGATTCCCAGGCAGTGATATAACTTCAATATTGCTTGCTTCAGATTTGTCATTTGAGACGTCAAGCACACACACTAAGGCAACCTACAGCAACAACCACCACTAGTTGCAGCGCCTCACACTAGCAGTCTTCACAATAAAAAGTAGACACAGATATACCCCATTAGCTCCAGTAAAACGTATTTCTTCTGCTTCCGATGTAAAGAAAAGGAAGTGCTTCCAAGTGTCTCGCAACAATGATTAGAATCTCTCACTAAACACTGTAACTCCAAAGGGAGTCTGATTCACTGAGGTGCGCAAAAGCAGGCACGTGATGCCGGGGTTCAGCCGTTTTGTTCTTCCGGTCTGCCTGCGCCTGCTTCTCGCGCTTTTTTCTCATAAGCATGCACACAATACCGTTTGTAATATGTGGACATACAAAGCTTCTCTGTGTTCCTCCGCGATGAACAACCAATGAAAAAGAGGTATTTTGGCAGTTGGTTTCAATAGCATTTTAAAGTGTTTATGTAGAAACAATGAAAAAGAGGTAAATAAATAACAAAGTCTTTCTACATTCATACTACATAATAACTGTTCCAAACATTCAAGAATTTACAAATCATGGAAATTAAAATATCTTACCATGCCAAAGGTGTTTAACCCAATGTCAGATTTACTTCTTGAATTTATATTTCTTTAAATAATTGTTTTAATACATCACAGAACCAAAGGTTTTTGACTTTTTGAGAAATATTCATGGCTCTTATGGTCATTGAAAATGACAAGAGTATCTGTGATGTTTACATCTGTTGATGTGGTAAAGCTCAGTCTAGATGGCGCTTTATTCCACCAATCCAGTATTACAGGGCAATAAATAACCATTATCTTTGTATTTGGCTTGAGAGTTTTTAGCATTTGCTTAAAACTTTTTGAAGAGAGTCCAATATGCTCTGAAAAGATTGTTTTGTTGAAATGGTACAATTTGGTGATTTACACCACATTTCTATAACTTGCATTGACCAATGTTTATCTTCAGTGGTGAAGTTAAGATCAAACTCCCAATATACCATGTATTTGACTAGAAGATGAGCATTGTCATTACCAATATTGTATACATGTTGCATAATAACATAGTTGCTTCCAAAATTCTGATAGTTTCAATGGATGGTTTAACTTTCCTGTGTAAAATCAGGTTTAAACAGTTTCTTAAACAAATATAGTTCCATGTTTGTATGGTGCAGCGGCCAGGGCAGCTGACTCCAGAGCACAGGGCCACGGTTCAATCCCCGGTGCTGGCGGCAGTTTAACTCAGCACCATGTGACTCTGGGCAATAGCTTACTTAATCTCCCCGACGGTGCCCAGTGCCTTAAGACCCTTAGGGGTGAATAGTCTGTGCTCTGCAAATACTAGATTTGGATTTGGATGTTTCGCTTTGGGCAGGTGATATATTCTCCTCAATGATTTGACTAATATGACCATATCACTCACTATTATTTGATGAATGGATATTACATTATGAGCCATCCAGATTTCCCAGAAAATAACTTTCGGTTGTAGCATGATATTTTTGTTGTTCCAGATTGATGCTTCAGAAGGAGAGACTAACTTTGATTTCTTTTTTTATGTTGTTGCATGAGGATTTCATAATATTTAGGTTGGCATGAAGGAAGTTGGGAGATGTGTTCAGATAGGAGAGCACAAATTGTGAAAAGGGTCTACATATAATGAATTGGCTTTTGTTCTACCGATTTAAGCTTTGGCATTGAGAGATGAGTAAACCAGTGTTTATTTTGATTAAAGGTGAATGTCAGGTGGTACTCTTTTAGGTTGGTGAGCCCCAAACTGCCTAACAAAGAATGTTAAGCTTGTTGAAAAAGAGTTAGGAGTAGTGTTTATGTCACCAAAAAACGTTTTTTAGCATATCTTCTAAAGGTACACATAATGTAGTATTTCCTGCTCCACATATGTTTTGAATTACATAAAGGATTATTGATAGTAGGCTCATTATTAAAAACTTTATTTAGCTCATATTGTTGGGTTCAATTTTTGTACATTTTCAAAACTGAATGAGATAGTTCTAAATTTGTCATGGTTCATTTCCATTTTTTTCTGAGTTTCTTTTATAACTAAAATCCCTAGGTAGGTACGTTGTTTGGGTTGCCATTTAAATAAAAGTATGTCATAATCCTTTTATAGATCACACTGCAGACCTTTGGACTCATTTTAAATAAGTTAACCATCAATCCAATCTATCTCCCCTGCCTACGACATGGTACTTGTCTTGATCAATAGTCCTCGTTTCTACCGTCTAGTCATCCTTCTACTATCCTAAAGCAGAGGTCTCCAACCCTTTCTGTCATAAGAGCTACTTGTGTCCAATGGAAATCATCCAGAGCTACTAATATTAGTGATGTACGAGTGACCACCCCATCCAAGATTGTCAGCAGTGATCACATCAGTATATGAGGCAGAGTTTCCAGCACTAATTTAAAAAAAATCCTTTGAGAATTTGAAATGATTGTACATGGGGAATATATAAAAGCCATAGCTCCCTGGAAGTAAGGTAATAATAGGAGTAATAAACCTCTCCTCCTCAATAATAACTTTTAAAACATTTTGAAAATGCAACTATTTTTTTCCAAACATCAACGTTGTGAGTTCTGAAAATAGACACATTTTAATCTTGAGAACATGCTCTTAAATTTTAGTACACATATAATAATTCAACCAAGCAAAAGCTTCTATATGAGTAGGCTGGGCAGGACACAGGAGAGCTACTGAAAGGTGGCTGGTGAGCTACTAGTAGCTCAAAAGCTATTAGTTGGAGACACCTGACCTAAAGAGAAAGCCTGCTCCAGATTCCATCCATATCAAATCCAGAATGAGTTTGCATCACTTGAACACATCGAACCCTTAGACAAATTCAACAAAGCCCTCTAATAAGTTATAGAAAAACTATCTCACGTACACATTCTTTCCTGCAACTGCACGTCCACAACCTTGAGTCGCTGAGTATCTGGATAAGGTTCTGTCTTCGCAAATGGCACAACACACAATACTCTAGACAATCTTTATATTTACAGAAAACCCTTGAATGCAATTTCACTCACGCTTCACTCTGTGCAAAGGATTTTGCATCATGCAGTTCCTTCAAGCTCACCTTTATGAGGCAAACCCTCACTATTATACTTGTCACTGCACCTCCCTCTCGCATACTCTGACTAAACAAGCATTTGCAAAACAATAGGTCTCACAGTTACCCACGTTTAAGCTATTGGCATTGTAAATAACAATGACTTTTATTTAAGTTTGTAAAAAGAAAACAAAAATAAAAGGCATTCTTATTTACAATGTCAATAGCTTAAACTCACATAACTGCGAGACCTATTGCATGTTTTTTTTAGTTTTACTCATTGTACCATCAAGGTATATTCATTAAATGAAATGCATCCGGGAACATGGACTGGCGGGACCCACAAGCCAGAAATGCCTCTGTGTAAGAAGATGCAAAGTGGATGAAGGTTTGCAATGGCAACCTCGAGTTCTCACAGATGTTCCAGGCTTCTGCGAGCACGTGTGCATGGGCCTATCATTTGTTTACCCTGACCATACAACCATGGCAATGTCAACAGTTAGGATCTCATTGCAGAACTTTTACTTCACTCGGCTGCTCCTTTAGCTTGGGGTGGGTGCAGGCTTGAACAGCATACAATATTCAGGCTGATTCATGAAATGAGGCTCTACCTCTGATGTTCTGTAAGGTGTTCATCAAAGTGCTGAGACCTAACAACACTCATCTTTTCATCTTGTTGTGTTTCCATGTAAGGGAGCACGTGGTGTAATCTTACCTTTCTCATCTTCGGTTGCTGGTTTTAAATGCCTCACACTATGTTAAGGTCCAGCCCTTTTATTTAGATCAACCTTTTCAAGTGTGGTTTACAGTAAAATATAGTGTGACATGGCTTAAATGTGTACAGCAGATTTTATTTTGTATTCGGGTTCTCTTTGAGTTCTCCCAGTTAGTTTTATAACATATTTATCGTGCACTAGACATCGAAGCCGATGGGGGAGGCCTCCCTGTCAGTTCTGGGGTTGGGGTACTTCGATTGGGGGGGGTTCATGGTTTCCACAGGCTACCTGTCAGCTCCCGGGGTCGGGTGTCAAGGACCTCAAGACCTGGGTCTTACAGTGACCCCAGCACTTAGAGGATCTGCCCCCTACCCGCCCCTTGAGACCGACACGTGTGAGTAGTTGCGCTTGATTGGTTGGGGCGTCCCCTCCTTGCTGCTCCCCTCACAAAGGGCCGGCTGCCTCCATTAAGCTCCCAAGACATGTGTTCAGCTGTTCTTTGTTTTAGCTACTACTGTCTCTTTCTCTCTGCTGTCACTCTCACGCTGCTCTCTCACTCTGCTGTCTCCTCACTCTGCTGTCACTCTCACTCTACCGTCACTCTCACTCTGCTGTCTCTCACTCTGCTGTCTCTCGCTCTGCTGCCACTCACTCTGCTGTCTCTCTCACTCTGCTGTCACTCTCACTCTGCTGTCACTCTCACTCTGCTGTCTCTCTCACTCTGCTGTCACTCTCACTATGCTGTCTCTCTCACTCTGCTGTCTCTGCTGTCTCTCACTCTGCTGTCCCTCTCACTCTGCTGTCACTCTCACTCTGCTGTCTCTCTCACTCTGATGTCACTCTCACTATGCTGTCTCTCTCACTCTGCTGTCTCTCTCACTCTGCTGTCACTCTCACTCTGCTGTCACTCACTCTGCTGTCACTCTCATGCTGCTGTCTCTCAAACTCTGCTGTCTCTCTCACCCTGCTGTCACTCACTCCTCTGTCACTCACCCTGCTGTCTCTCTCTGCTGTCACTCACTCTGCTGTCTCTCTCACTCTGCTGTCACTCTCACACTGCTGCCTCTCACTCTGCTGTCACTCACTCTGCTGTCCCTCACTCTGCTGTTTCTCCCACTCTGCTGTCTCTCACTCTGCTGTCACTCTCACTCTGCTGTCACTCTCACTCTGCTGTCACTCTCACTCTGCTGTCTCTCACTCTGCTGTCACTCACTCTGTCACTCACTCTGCTGTCTCACTCTGCTGCCTCTCACTCCGCTGTCACTCTCACTCTGCTGTCTCTCACTCTGCTGTCTCTCACTCTGCTGTCTCTCACTCTGAGATATACAGCGATGTCTCACACTCACACACCTATCTTTCCCTCGCACACACACACTCCCTCTCCCTCAGGCATACACAGCTGCCTCTCTCCGTTACCCATTCACAAATGGAGGCTGTTGTCTCTCTTCCTCATACACACTGTTCCTATTGTGCTGTTCCTATTGTGCTTTGCTGCCACACCCAACCGAGACCTAAAAACAACACAAATATGTTGGTCTCTTTGGGTTCTCTGCTACTTCACCTATGAATCGTATTCCTATTCTCAAATCCACTAATCCTTCATGTGCACCATCTGACCCCTTAAGACCAGAAAGTATTAAAAGATAGATCTTCCCCCTAAGGGTCTCCACTATCTAAATGATCTATGCAATCTCTGCCCTTTACCTGGAACTTACCCTTAATGTTTCAAATCTACTCTTTTACTACCCTTATTGAAAATAACCGACCATTAACCCTTCCTTGCCCTCTATCTACTTCCAATTATTCCAAGTTTGATTTGTATCCAAGGTACAGTGGCGCCTACTCTCTTACTGACTTGCGATACATTTTTCTTTTAACAAACTCCTTGAACTCCTTCCAATCCGGCTACCATGCTCTCCCTTCAACTGAAACCACACTCTTCCTTGTTTTCAACATTATTTATTTTGGTCACTATTATCACCTATCAGATATCCTTATTCCTCTTATCTGTCCACACCAAATGGCAGTGTCGACCAACTCTCGCTTCATTCCTCACAACATACCATTCATATCATGGTCTCTGTTCTAATATACCTCTCATATCTATCATACTTCATCATCCTAGAGGCATAGGACTCAAAAAATGTCTCCAACCTCGTTACTAGTTTGGACCCTGCAAGCTCATTTGTAGGTTCACTTCAATTCTCTCTCACTTACTCACTTGGAAACATAATCTCCTCTTTTGGCAAATTATATCCAAATCTTCTTCTCCTTTCCTACCTTTCCCTTTATCTCCAATTACACATCTTTGACTGACTCACTATCATTTGACAATGGATGGTCCTCAGATTTCAAATGTTGACCTGCTTCAAAGCAGAGGGTTCACTAATTCCCTAATCTCCTCCATCCATCTTTCCACCTAGTTGCATTAATTAACTCCAAATTTCTGACTTTCGCCTCTTGGGTGTTGTTTTCTACCCTTTGATGTAAGTTGAATAAGTTATCACTACCACTAACATAATGTCACGGTACCATGTAGTAAACATGTAAAAAAAATCCCCTTGTCTTCCATTGCATCCTACTAATGCACTAATTGATTACCTAGTACTTAGTGAAATACATAATTGTTACATACTACTTGTGGCGCTCATTATTCAACCTACTACAAACTGACCTTCTACGGATCCAACAGAAATGTTTGCTCCGTCAACCAGATGTTACTGGCCATACGGAAACTGCAATGTGCAGCATACAGTTCATTATCTCTTTCTTTGCAGGGCCCTCTCAATGGAGCTTACTATCTTCTAAGATTTGAGTTTGTCTCTTATTCGGCAAGGTTAAAAAGTGCCATGAAGTGCTACTTCATGCAATGAAGCAATCATGCAATCAGCACCCGACATCGCCATAGCCATCCCGGACGGCTACAAGATCATCCGAAAGGACCGCATCAACCAGACTGGAGGAGGCATTGCCATCGTCCACAAGAACACCATCCGCATCACGACCAGCTCCGACGATAACCTCGCTGCCGCAGAACACCTTCACTTCCAGATCCACACCGACCCCAAGACCACACTCAGAGGCACCCTCATCTACAGGCCACCAGGACCCCGCACACAATTCAGTAAAGAGATCACTGACTTCATCAGCCCACACGCCCTCCCCTCTGAGGACTACATTCTACTGGGAGACTTTAACTTCCACCTGGAAAAGAACAACAACAGCAACACCACCACCCTTCTGGACAACCTAGCCAATCTCGAACTCAAACAACTTGTTGACACCCCCACCCATTATGCCGGGCACACGCTCGACCCAATCTTCACCTCCAGCAAGCACATCTCCTTCAATCACACCACAGCTTTCCATTGGACAGACCACAGCTGTGTCCACTTCAACTACAAAAAGACTACGTCCCACAACCCCCCTCAACCAATTCCCCGCAAAAACTGGAACAAAGTTACCACCGACCAACTCTTCACATCGCTTCTCCAAAACCCTCCTGCAAAATCTTCGGACCCAAACCTTGCAGCCACCAACCTCACACAATGGATCACCCACAGCGCTGACGATTTAGCACCCTTGAAAAAACATCAAATCAAGCAAGGTATCAAAAAAGCACCCTGGTTCAATGATGACCTTAAGAAATCCAAGAAGTTCTGTTGCACCCTGGAGAAAGCCTGGAGAAAAAACCCAACCACTGACAACCTGACCACCTTCAAGAACGCCACCCGCAAACACCACCAACTGATCCGATCCACCAAGAAATCAGCATTCAAGGATCGACTCGACAACAACGCCCACAACAGCAAGGAACTATTCAACATCGTCAAAGAATTTACCCACCCCACCACCTGCACCACCGGCATCACTCCCTCCCAAGACCTCTGCGACTCCCTAGCCTCATTTTTCCACAACAAAATCGCTGACATACATAACAGCTTTGAAAACCAGTCCCCCCCCACACACCTTCGAACTAAAACCCCCCTCCAACAACCTTTGCGCCTGGAACCCAATCACCGCTGAAGACACTATCCACCTGATGAACTCCATCCACTCAGGATCGCCAACCGACCCATGTCCCCACCACATTTTCAACAAAGCCGACTCCATTATCGCACCGCATCTCCGAGACGTCATCAACTGCTCCCTCAACTCCGCTACCTTCCCGGAATGCTGGAAACATGCCGAACTCAGCGCCCTTCTGAAAAAACCCACAGCTGACCCCACTGAACTTAAGAACTACCGCCCCATCTCGCTCCTCCCATTCCCTGCCAAAGTCATTGAGAAAGCCGTCAACAGTCAGCTCGCCGCCTTCCTCGAATCCAATAAATCCCTCGACCCTTCACAGTCTGGCTTCCGAGCCAAACATAGCACCGAGACCGCCCTCATCGCAGCAACAGACGACATTCGAACTCTACTGGACAACGGAGAAACAGCTGCCCTCATCCTACTTGACCTCTCTGCAGCCTTCGACACAGTCTGTCATAGCACCCTCATACAATGCCTCAGCAACGTCCGAATACAAGGAAAAGCATTGGACTGGATCATCTTGTTCCTCGCCGGAAGAACCCAGAGAGTCCGCCTCCCCCCTTTTAGATCAGAGGCCACCGAAGTCATCTGCGGCGTACCACAAGGATCATCACTCAGTCCCACCCTCTTCAACGTATACATGAGTCCCCTCGCATCCATTGCGCGCCAACACAACCTCAACATCATCTCCTACGCAGACGACACCCAGCTGATCCTCTCCCTCACCAAAGACCCAAACACCGCCAAAACCAACCTACACGAAGGGATGAAAGAAGTAGCCGAGTGGATGAGGAACAGCCGTTTAAAACTGAACTCGGACAAAACAGAAGTCCTCATCTTAGGTTCATCCCCCTCCGCTTGGGACGACTCATGGTGGCCACCGGCCCTGGGAAACACACCCATACCTACGGACCACGCACGTAACCTGGGCTTCATCCTGGACTCCTCCATCTTGATGACCAGACATGTCAACGCCGTCTTATCATCATGCTTCAACATCCTACGTATGCTCAAAAAAATCTTCCGTTGGATCCCCACCGAAACAAGAAAGACGGTCACCCACGCACTGGTCACAAGCCGACTGGACTACGGAAACACCCTTTACGCCGGAACCACAGCCACACTACAGAAACAACTCCAACGCATCCAAAACGCATCAGCCAGACTCATACTAGACATCCCCCGCCAAGCTCACATTTCCGGTCCCCTGAAAGACCTCCACTGGCTCCCCGTTAACAAGAGAATAACGTTCCGCCTCGTCACCCACGCACACAAAGCCCTCTACGATCTAGGACCCGAATGCCTCAACACGCGCCTGTCCTTTTAACACCCCCACCCGCCAACTACGATCATTCAATCAAGCCCTCGCCGCAATCCCACGCATCCAAAGATTCACCGTGGGGGGAAGATCCTTCTCCTACTTAGCGGCCAAAACCTGGAATTCTCTCCCCACCAACCTCCGCCTTACACAGAACCACCTCTCCTTCAGAAAACAACTAAAAACTTGGTTATTCGATAAGTAAAGTACCCCCTCCCTCTAGCGCCTTGAGACCCTCTGGGTGAGTAGTGCGCTATACAAATGCCAAACTTGAATTTGAATGATCCATACTTATTGTATTGTAAAAAGGTCTTTTATTATACAGGATCACATAACTTGGCTACATGTTGTTTTCTTTGTTCTGCTGTCTAAATATCACAAAAGAGCACCATTGACCATGACACAATCACCTAATATGGTTTGTGTTGTCCGTCCCCTGTCTGCCTATCAGAATACGTTCCACTGCTATCGTTTTGTACATATTTTCTGTAACAAATGCCTTGCTATTCGTGTAAATATATAAATACATTGTGCTGATGCATTTGGTAGCATTGCTGCTAGTGCCAGTAAAAATGCCACTGATGTCTTCTAGGGAGCAGTTGCTAAACATGAAGGTGATGATGGCACGCTGGCACGGATGTATGATGTTAGCACGCACACTTTTACCACGCATACCATTACCACACATTTTTTACAACGCGATACCTTTACAACGCATAGTGCTTTGGGTGCTGGATATTGAATAGTTTAATTTACTATTCCAACACCAGTCCCCGTGGACACTAGGGAAGGTAATTGGATAGTAAATTAACCTATTCACTAGCCATTCCCTAAGTCAGATCGCCTCAAAGCGTTATGCGTTGTAATGGTATGCGTTGTAACAGATGCGTGGTAATGGTAGTGCGTGCTAAAAGATGCGTGCTAAAGGTTGTATACCCGCTGGCACAGTTGTATTGAAGACATAGGGCTACTGAAGGTGGTGATGCTGCTAGCAGTGACCTTGACCACTGCTTGGGGTTGTTGGGTGTGCTAGAATGTGCCAATCCCTCAGTTTGTTTGTTTGTAGGGTGCAGAGGGTCATGCTTTAGAGAGAACAGGTAGTGGTGTACTTGGTGGCTGATGTGTTGTTGACAGTAATACTGCTGCTGTCTTACTGTTATTCCTGGAAAATATCCCAGAAAATATTCTCTATGCTGCACTTAAGTAGTCTTTAATGCAATACTAATCAGCATGACAGGTAATCGTATGGATAAAGTAATTGTATTGTGATTCCAACCCACCTTCCTCCCGATATACAACCCACATATCCAACAGCTGGATTTCTGCAGCTAGTGGGTACTGTCCTAAAGGGTTGTTAGAGTAGATGTATTAATTGAAATTAATGTTCATTTGCTTGTGGTTTTATAAGCAGAACGTGGCTGAAAAAATGCTTTCACTGAGCCTTCTCTGCTTGCACTGGCAGCAGCTGAAGACAACATGGCCCTTGAAAGTTGCATGGAAGTTTCACTTTTCTGTGTTTATTGTTCATAAAATAGGGGATTCATTCTGTGATGAAGCCTCTCATACTGTTTCTAACTTGTGATTGGAGGAAGCCCTGCTGAAGATGATCTCATAATGTTGGAGTTACAATTATTTGTGTGTCCATTAAAATGGTTTATTGTTTAGCAGTGCAATGTCTTTTCCCCTGCATGTAGGGTAAAGGGGATTGATATTAGATATTTGTGCGGTCCCTAGAGTATCCTGTTTTATGTAACACAATTTCTACAATAGCTCACAAGGAAGAAGGTCAGGGCACCCTAGATCTGCACAGGTACATATATAGTTCTGTGGAGTATAGGCAAACAGTGGCAGTACAAGAGCTGGGAACCTGACCTCTCTAGTTCCCTCACATTTTTGACAACCAAAAATACAAGATTCAAAAGAGCTCAGCACATACCCATATATTAGATTGTTATAACTACTGTAATACAGTTAGTAATTCCAAGATCAAAAACATTGTCATTCTTAGTAAAACAAAAAGGATAAACTCCCAAGAAAGAATTTATTGAAGACTTCTGTTTTGAAAGTTTTCTTCTTCTTTTATTTTATATTTGATAGAAACTGTTTCATTCGGTTATTTAAAAACACAATACAAAATCATAGCCATCATAGCCGACGCGGCGCGTTTCATATCCACAAGACTTCTTCAAGGCTTTTTGTGTTTTTATATGTTCTCTAATCGAATCGGAGGTCAGATAGTTGCCAAGGTTAGGTCAGACTTTCTTGTTTAATAAATAAATCGTATTATCAAAAAAGCTGCACATTGATTTCTTCTGTTAGTCTGTAAATTGGAAGTGGATATCCTCCCAAGGTGGTGTGGTCACCCCCGGTTAGAATGTGCAGGATAGGACATTTAGTTAGGTGGCCGAATTCGTCAAGTTCACAAAAGTCACACCACCTTGGGGTCCGCCCAAGGCGGACCCCAAGGACCTCAAGAACTTCCGGCTCATCTCCCTGCTCCTGTTCCCGGCAGACTTCATGTCGAACCTCTTGATGACTTTGTTCTCAGATATTCTTTAGAATTTTGCCTGTTTAAGGAAGGTAGACTATGACAGCCTGTTATTCAATGTTATACTTATATTTCTCTCTTGATTTATGAATTCTTTTGGTATGGATTTAAACTGACTAGCTAACTGATCGACAACCTAGCCAACCTCGGACTCAGACAACTCGTCACAACATCCCCCACTCCGCTGGTCACACGCTTTACCCCATCTTCTCTGCAAGCCCCCACGTCTCCTTCAACCACACCACGGAACTCCACTGGACCGACCAAACAGATGCCTCGCCACTGCTGGAGCAAAGTCACCGAAGACCAGCTAACCACCATCCTTGCCCTGAGCCCACCCACTGACCCCACCGACCCCGCCACCGCCACCCGCAACCTCAGACAGTGGATCAACGACTGCGCCAACACCCTCGTCCCGATCAAGAAACCCTCCAACAGTCACACCAACAAGAAAGGCAGGTAGTTCACTGAAGACCTCCGGGCCTCCAAGCAAACCTTCCAAAAGCTGGAGAAGATCTGGCTCCGTGAACGAACACCGGACAGCCACTCAACCCACAAGAATACCACCCGCAGGCACCATCACCTCATCAGATCCGCCAAAAGGGCCTCCTTCAAAGACAGCCTAGACAACAACGCGCACAACAGCAAAGAGCTCTTCAACATTGTGAAGGAACTCTCCAACCCCAGCTCCAACACCAACGACATCCCACCCTCGCAAGACCTGTGCGACTTGCGGGCCGGATCACTGAAATAATATCGACTGACAAAATATCGACTTGCCAAAATATCGTGGACAAAATATCGACAGTCAAAATATCGAGTTTGTATCTACAAACAGGTAAGTACAAAAATATCGAGTACAAAATATCGTTAACAAAAATATAGATGTAAAAAATATCGACTTTATTAAAAACAGTGTTAAATTAAATTAATATTAAATTTTAATTACTAAAATATACTTAAAACGACTTAAATTAAATTATAATAAGAAAATAATAAAAGAAAATAATAAAAATAATTTTTTTAAATCTTATTTGTTGACCCTGAACCCTAAAAATACCCCTTTACCCAAAAACCCAAAACTGACCCTGAACCCTAAAAATACCCCTTTACCCAAAAACTGAAAACTGACCCTGAACCCTAAAAATACCCCTTTACCCATGACCTGAAAACTGACCCTGAACCCTAAAAATACCCCTTTACCCATGAACTGAAAACTGACCCTGAACCCTAAAAATACCCCTTTACCCATGAACTGAAAACTGACCCTGAACCCTAAAAATACCCCTTTACCCATGAACTGAAAACTGACCCTGAACCCTAAAAATACCCCTTTACCCATGAACTGAAAACTGACCCTGAACCCTAAAAATGCTCCTTTACCCAAAATGTATCAACATTATTTAATTACCAATTAATTATTAATTAACAATAACAATAAAGTAAATATATTAGAACATTAGGTGTAATTATTTTAATAATTAATATTATTTTTTCAAAATTAATTACTTAAAAATAACACAAAATTATATATATAAAAAATGTACTCTAATTAATGTAATTAACTAATTACAATTAATTAATTAACAATTATTTACTAATACAAAATATATTCAAAATTATATTAATTAATTAACTAATTAATATTAATTAATTATCAATTAATTATTAATTAAAAATATTAACAACATATATTAATTAATTAATTATTATTAAATTACTTCCCACCCTATTCCCCTATAAACCCACAACCCGCTACAGAATTACATTACGCAATTATTATCAAAACAAAATTCATGTAATAAAATATTTTATAACATTAATACACACTATTCACACATATTATTACATAAAACTACACTATAAAATATTATATATTATTAAAAAATCGATATTTTTGCTATCTATATTTTATACAGTCGATATTACTTCACTTACCTGAAAAACGATATTTTTGTAGTCGATATTATGTCCAGTCGATATTTTGGAGTCGATATTTTGTCTCTATACCTTGCGGGCCACCTTCTTCCACCGCAAGATCGCAGACATCCACGACAGCTTAAACACCACGACCGCCCGACAACCACTGAGACCCCCACCCCCACGACCACCATCCGCACCAACCACCTGCTCTCCTGGATCAACACCAACGATGACAACACCATCAAGATCATGAACACCATCCACTCCGGATCTCCGTCAGACCCATACCCACACGACATCTTCAACAAAACCAGCACATCCATCGCACCTCATCTCCGGAAAGTCATCAAAACCTCCTTCCAGACAGCAACCTTCCTGGAGAGATGGAAGCTCGCCAAGATCAACGCCTTACTCAAGAAACCCAAGGTGGACCCCAAGGACCTCAAGAACCTCCGGCCCATCTCCCTGCTCCCGTTCCCAAACAACTGACCACTACCTCGAGGAGAACAACATCATGGACCCTTCCCAGTCCGGGTTCCGCAGTAACCATAGCACTGAGACTACCCTCATTACCGCCACCGATGACATCAAGTCCCTGCTGGATAACGGAGAAATGGCGGCTCTCATCCTTCTGGACCTGTCAGCCGCCTTCGACACGGTCTACCACCACACACTACGAACACGCCTCCACAACGCCGGGATCCAAGAGATGGACCACCTCATTCCTCTCCGGCAGAACACAGAGCGTCCGCCATCCCCCCTTCCGCTCCAAAGCCACCGAGATCATGTGCGGCGTACCCCAGTGCTCATCCCTCAGTCCAACTCTGTTTAACATTTACATGGCACCGCTCGCCGACTTCGCCCGCCAGCACGACCTCAACATCATCTCCTAGGCTGATGACAGCTAGTTGATCCTCTCCCTCACCAAGGACCCCCACACCGCCAAAACCAACCTTCACAAAGGAATGAAGGCCGTCACTGAATGGATGAGGAACAGCTGACTGAAGCTGAACTCGGAAAAGACGGAGGTCCTCATCCTTGGATCCATCCCTTTGGCCTGGGACGACTCCTGGTGGCCGACTGCACTGGGAACCGCTCCAACACCCACCAATCATGCACGAAACCTAGGGGTCATCCTCGACTCCACCCTCTGCATGACTAAACAAGTCAACGCTGTCTCCTCCTCCTGCTTCAACACCCTTTGTATGCTCCACAGGATCTACAAGTGGATCCCCACTGAAATGAGAAGAACGGTCACCCAGGCCCTTGTCAGCCGCAGGTTGGACTACGGAAACGCCCTCTACGCAGGAGCCTCGGCCAAACTCCTGCGACGGCTCCAACGCATCCAGAACCCCTCTGCACGCCTGATCCTCAACATCCCTTGCCGCAGCCACATCACACCCTACCTGAGAGACCTGCACTGGCTCCCGGTCAACAAGAGGATAACCTTAAAGCTCCTCACCCACGAAAACAAGGCACTCCACAACACCGGACCAACGTACCTCAACAGACGACTCAGCTTCTACAGCCCCACCCGCCAGCTCCGCTCCGCCGATCTCACCCTCGCCACAGTCCTCCGCTTCCAAAGAGCAACCTCCGGTGGCAGATCGTTCTCCCACCTTGCCGCCAAGACCTGGAACACCCTCCCTATCCACCTACGGCAGACCCAAGACCTGCTGACCTTCAGAAAACTCCTCAAGACCTGGCTTTTCGAGCAGTACCAGCATTCCCCACATGAGCGCCTTGAGACCCTCACAGGTGAGTAGTGCGCTTTACAAATTATATGAATGATTGATTGATTGATTGATTGAACTGCCTTTTTGCCTTCTGTAATGAATCTTAGTTTTGAATAAACCTTCATGGTTTTGACTTTGACTATTGTCCTTTATTAGTTTGTTTTATTTGCCTTGGGCCATTATCCTTTAGGACTCACATGGTCCCGATCGTGTGTAGTTACCATTTAATTGGGGTAAAACACCGACAGGCAGAAAGAGGAAGGAAGGATAAAAAGAACACTTGTACAGCCACGGTTCTCTAGAGGTCGCATCCTGGTAGATGGTCACAATGTCCAGATACTGAAGACAAAAAGGATGCCACCCAAGGTACATTACCAGTGTACCCCTAGGTGTGATGGGTATGCTCAGACTTCAGTCCCATGCTCACTTTGCCACTGGAACCAAGCTGCAGTTACTGCAGAGCCCCAACTACAGTGAAACTGGTCTTGGGTTACTTGTGGTACCAGTTCAGAGAGGACATGCCTTGGAATTGTGGGCTGGACTGTTCCTGTTGGAGGAGGGTCTAGGCTTATTTACAAATATCTGGTTCTAATCTGACGTGGCATTGTGGACTGGAATGTGGCCCGAGTAATTAGTGGCTAAAATTAATTCAAGAATCCCTCCCATCACTTTTTTGTTTACTTTAGTGCAACGTCCTAAGTGTGAGGTGTATGCCCATACTTGGGTCCCATGCTCCGTTTCCCACGGGAACCATGCTGCACCTCACCGAAGAGCCCCAATTAGTGTGAAACTGGTCTTGGGTTGCTTGTGTTCAGAGAGGACCTGGCTCGGCAATTTGGGCCGGAGTGTTTCTATTGGAGCAGGGTATCAACGCTGATTTGCATGTAGCTGAGTCTAATCTGAAGTGGCATTGTGGGCAAAAAATCATGAACTGGGCAGCGGCCCAAGTAATTACCCGTGGCTGAGATTAATTCAAGCATCCATTCCATCGCTTTTTCGTTTGCTAAGTGGTAAAGCAGGGTGGCTCACAGTAACGGCATCTGTAGACCTGGTGGCTAGCCCCTGGGTTTTTACAAGACTTCTTGGGAGTCATACTCTGACAAAGAATCAGATGCTGGTTTGCAGAAACATCAGGTGGCTGGGCTGAAACTAAATGTCAATTTATGATGAAGACCCCAAACTCCACCAAGGAGGAGGGTGGGAGACAAATCTGAAGGTTGAATGCAAAAAAGTACAGGACCTGAGAAGGGGTTCAAACTAGATGGATGGAAAGGAGCCCACCAACCCCTAGTGCTAGTCATTGCTATTATTACAGAGCTTTAACTGGAGCTCCTTCTTTCATCACTGACTCTGAAGTGCACCTACTCCACTAACTTTTCCTGACAGAGCCTTCTTATCAGTAGTATGCTTCTGTGTTTTCCAAAATGATTGTTCTTTAGTTCATGGCATGTAATTCAAGTAAAATTAGGAGTGAAGTCAAAATCTGAGCAAATCGAATCAATCAATAGGGGAGTAAGGTGAACAAAGAAGTTACTTGGGAGCAGTACAAGAGCACAACAGCAACATGGTCGCTGGGAGAGATGTCCTTTGCATCTCTGACACCTATTGATCTTTAATAACTAACCTTTTATACCTTCTCCATTGCCATCACTCTCTCTCCCACCACGCACGGTTATCTATGCAGCTCAGCTTTTACCCCAAAACGAAGGGGTTTTCACAATCAGCAGGGTCTGGGATTTGCCCAAATTTGTCACCCCTTCTAGCTCATTATCTTGGCTGGTCCTCCAAGAATTAATATTTTTCAGAATTAGATTCTGCAGGGGCTCCCATTGGCACTGCTACTTCTCTGAGACTTCCAACCTTCCATCATTTGCTTGCCTGGTTCATGCACAATCTCAAAGCATTGTTTATCCTGGTGCCGTTGTCTGCCACATAGCCCTCGGTTTCTCTGGTCCACTTTTGAATTGCACTCTGTTCAGAGCTCTTCCTTTTGACCTCTACACTATAATGTAGTCCCATTCTTTTCTACATTCTGCGTGGGTTACTCTTGTTTTCTGTCTTGCCCTGGTCTTGGAGGTTATTGCATGTCGAACCGTCAATGGGGGGGGTCTGTTTGTGGTTTTGGTGTATCCCACCTTTTCTCCTGTGCGGTAATGCCAAGTTCTTGGCCTGGTCATACGTTGTTCGTTTCTTCCCTTGTCACTGTCTGGGACCCACCATGCTGCCTTCTGGGTCGTATTTGTTCACCATGGCCTTTGTTGTGCTACCTTTTCTCGCTGACAATTCGTGATATTTTCACACTGGGTCCTTTGCTTTCATCATCTCAGCAATTCCAAACATTCTGGGATGCATTCGAAAATGGATGCCTGACCGTGCTGTTCAGCTGCAGTGGGGTCTGCCCAAACCCCTTTGACCAGTAGCTGGTATTATCTAACTACATCACTTTTTCTTTTACCAGAGCTCCTATTTAAAGGGAAAGATGACAGCTCCCCTTCTATTCTATCTATCTGGAATATGTGATGGGCACTCACCACCAATTTTGACTATTTCCCTGACCCTTGTGGTGATGCCTGTCAAGTATTTATGCTTACCTTTAAAGTATATATTTCCTGGGGCAGTTTGTGACTTTATAACGGAATTCAACCTTTAGCCTTCTTCCTCCATAATGTGCGCAGTACTCCTCCGTGACTTGCAATAGCAATATAATATACCGCCGGTGCTTTATCCCATGTATTACTATCCAAAGGAACCATTTTTAGCAACTTTAGAATTTTAAAACATTGCTGGAAAAAGTAATACAGTCCTTAACCTATATCTTGCAGTTTGCAAGCAGTTGTATCATGATTCATAGTTCTCTGTGTTGTATTAGAAGAACTGCAAATTGTGAACTGAAAGTAATACAATAATCTCTATGATAAAAACAGTAACCCATTGAGCTACCACATAAAATACAAATCTGTGAGCTGCATGTTACACGTTGTGCTTTGCAGCAAGCACATTAACCCTCTGTGCTACTTTACGATAAGTCAAAAATGTGATTAAACAAAACACAGACCTCTCCAGAAAGTACATAAACCACCAGAGTTATCTGGCCATTATTATTATTCCCTGAAAATTGCTGGGCACACAAAGATCTCTGCAGCAGAGGCTTTTAACCCTGCAAGACATTTTATAATGGAGTCTGTTTGTGACCCAATTAAGTAAGCCAGCAAAGACACTGCATAGTAAAAAAGTGTTTCTATCTCTGTAAGCTTATGGCAGGCGGGGGAAGGGTGGTATCCCTTAGATCCCCGTGAGGTAGCCGTAGATCTGGTTATTGCTATAACATGTTTTATTGAAATTAACAGTTACAGAGGATATATATATGTATCATGTGATCAAGTCCCAGGCTTGGGGGAAACGCGTCATGGCTGCCCATCTAGTTGTATTATTAATCAATAAAACAGAAGGAATTGCATTTATTGCGGTCCGTGCTCTTCTTTTGTATCCTGTGAAAAGGAATTGCGAGGCTGAAGAGTTTTACTCTATATATATATATATATATATATATATATATATATATATATATATATATATATATATATATATATATTATATTACTTACTATATATAGTAAGTAATATAATATATATATATATATATATATATTACCTACTGGTGGTCGCCAGTAGGTAGTTATAGTTAGGATTATTTTCAATAGAAAATCTCAACATTCTATTGTGAATAACTTTGGCGCCGGTTGAGGAATCTGCCTCAAATTTGCCTCGCGGCGCCCGGTCCTTTCCTGAAAGTTTCGGAGGGATTTGTCAAGCGGGGGCCGCGAAAAAAGGGGGGTCCCAAAACGTGTTTTCCCCATGTTAATGTCCATAGGGCGGTCGACCTCACTTTTAGCACGAACGGGTGAATGGATTTCTACCAAACTCGGCAAAATTGTAGGGACTGGTAGCTCGATGTGCCTTTGCTATGTCTCAAGATATGTGCTCTAGTGGATTTTGGTAATTTAGGTTCAAAAAAATATATATATCTATAAGCGCTCCCCGGTACGCGCTCCCCGGTACGCGCACCGTGGCGCTAACCAGCGCGCTACGCGAGTTCGCGCATGGAAAGCTGATTGGCTCTCGGGTGTCTGTCAACACTCCAAACAGTCCGGAGCGGCCGCCATCTTGTGTCTCGGTAGGATTGAGACACAAGAGGTGGCAAAAACAAAGGGAGAAATGACCATAAGGGGGCAGAGTAGACCCCCCTTGACCCCCTAGGTTTAATGTGGGGGCTATAAAAGGGCCCCGCGGGTCATAACATTTATTTTATTTTAATTTTTGATTTGCGCGGGGGGAGCGCCCGGTACGCGCACAGCAAAGCGGACCGGGAAGCGTTCCATGGGGAAAAAAGTATGATAGAGTTTTTAAAAAATGTAGCCTTTTTTTTATAAATTGGAGGTAGTTCTAAAAAGAACTGTTTTTTTCTTCTTTTTGTTGTTTTATATTTTTTTAATGTTTTTTGAACATTTTGTACTTTTTTTTGGCTTTTATGAACTATTTTATATTTTTTTGTTGTTTTTATGGGGAGAAACAAAAAACAGGGAATTGAAAACGGCTCAACTGGAGCAAAAAAAAATCAGGAAAAAATTAAGGATTTTTGGGGCATTTGCGGTTGTCACCAGCACGGTTGATGAGCGTTATGCTTTGCTCACCGTAGGTGATGGTCTTGCCACAAAAAATACAAGAGATCTTGTATTATCCAAACTTTTGTTGAATGTTTGGGACCATCTCCCTTGTTTCTGGTCCCAATGGAGTGGGTTGCTTTCGTTTGGAGGTGCTGGGTGAAGATTGGGGAGGGTTGCTGGCCAGTTCTCTCACCTCTGCAGCAGCATAGTTGTTGGGATGCTTGCGCTGCATGTGCCGGATCATGGTGTTATTACCAAAGGAATATTTTTTAATAGGGTTCCCCCTTGAAAGTTCAATGCCACAGATTTTGCAAGTCACCTTTGGCGCATTCTCTTTCTTCATTCTTCTGCGATGGAAAAAAACTCCTATACAATGTGCTGCTTTGGCCTGTATGGGGTATTGTCTTCTGGCAGCCACCTACTCCCCTCCTCCTCTTCCTCCTCCTCCTTCTCTTCTTCTTGACCACCAATGTGAAGTTGTGGTGTTCCTCTTGGTGGTGGTGGTGCAGATGCTCCAGCTGCTGCTGCTACTGTAGCCATTATAAAGTACAAAATATAACACAAAGAACTCCAAACAGGTCTTCATCAGTCAAAGGACAAAGTCAGAATAAGGAAAAAAGGTGGGGGCTTTCATCATTTGGGAAAAAAAACTGTCCTGAACCAATGAAAAGTGTTATTTTCAGGTCACATGACCCGGGCTTTCATCATTTGGAAACCAAAACTGTTCTGCACCAATTAAAAGTGTTATTTTCAGGTCACATGACCCGACGCGCTTACGGGACACGCCCCTGGGCGCGCTCGGGGGCGCGCCACGGGGCGCGTCGCGTAAGCGCGTCAGATGCTTAGGTTGCGCGCTCGTATTCGCTTGAGTGCTTCCGGGTGCGCTTACGCCGTGCGTATCACGCGGACGCGGCTACCCGATACGTCACGATGATGTTTTCGTTCGCGGCAATAGCGCTAACGGGACGCTCACCGGTGCGCGACCCAGGGCGCTCCGCAAAACTGCGCTTTCCGATGCGCACACCGGGGCGCGCACCGGGAGCGCACCAGGGCAAAAAAAAAAATATTTTTTAAATAAATTTGTATTATATAAATATACTATATAGGATTCATTATAAAAAATATTACATTTCAAAGGTTTAAGGTCCTATATATAGTTAGGAATTAGCATTTAAAAAACCTATGAAATTCACTGAAAAAACCATAGATTTCACACCAGTTATAGTTAGGAATTAGTATTCAAAAAACCTATTAAATTCACTGAAAAACCCATAGGTTTCACACCAGTTATAGTTAGGAATTAGTATTTAAAAAACCTATTAAATTCACTGAAAAAAACATAGGTTTCACACCAGTTATAGTTAGCTGGAAATTTTACTGACATAAAACCATAGAAATTCCAACGTTATAGTTAGTTGGACTCACTATAACAAGCGCGCCTGCAACGCACTGCTGATGACGTCACGTATTACATCACTCATGACATCGTCAGTGACATCAAGGAACAAGAGGACGAGGGAGAGGAGGCAGAGGAGGAAAGAGAGTAAACACAGCAGATGTCAGCGTATCAAGCCCAGTGGGAACAAGAACAAGGGCCAGAGGAAGCTGAAATGAAGGACACCAAGACAGTCATCAACCTCTCCGACAGGATACTCAATGCTGCTGAAATTGAGGTATTGTCGTTTGGATTATCATTTTGTCTCACATCTAACTTTAATTATACCCAAAGCCGTATTGACCTTTTTCAGTTTACGAGGAAGCTCAGACTAAAAAAATGGTTCGCCACAAGAATGAGTAATGAACTAGGCACAAGTACTTTGACTCCAAGCACATTGCAAATAGGAGATGCTGAAATGGTACAGGTATTACATGATTTAGGGGGGAACCCTGAAGTTGTTGAGAATCCCACCCTCAACTTAATCAACAAAAACATCAGGTTGGACCTTAGCAGTAAAAGCGGGTTCAAACCGAAATCTATTTTTCTGCCAATGATTAACAATGATGCAATCGATGTTTTCGAGAGAGGTGTGATTACAGAACTAAAAACACTAGCCAGTAAGAAGAATTGGGGAAGAAACAATCTGAGTCAAGAACAGAGATTAGCAATTGAAAGTTTAAGCAATGATCCTAGTATTGTCATAAAAAAATCCGATAAGGGGGGCAATATTGTGGTAATGTCTAAAGAAATGTATATACATGAAGGTATGAATCAACTTAATGATACTGTCAAGTATGAAAAGAGTAATAGAAAAACGTATGACATTAAGAACCAAGCATACCATGAGAAATTGAATGGATGGAGGAATCAGGGACTCATAGAAACAGATGAGTTTAACTTTTTAAAGTGCAAATTCCCTAAAATACCAGCACTTTACTTACTACCCAAATTACATAAGAATCCCTTAAATCCCCCGGGAAGGCCAATAGTCTCTTCCAGGAACAGCTGCCTGGAAAATACATCGAGATATGTTGATTATTTTTTGCAGCCAATTGTGCAGGGCCTCCCATCATACCTTAGAGATTCAGGGGATTTTTTGGAGAAAATCACTAATGTCTCAGTGGATACAGGCTGTTTACTAATGACCTTGGATGTAAACAGCATGTATACCAATATCCCACACGAAATGGGAATCAAAGCATGTAGACATTTTTTAAGTACCCGATCAGTGTCATACCTTTTCCACACCGAAATGGTATTAGACATGATATATACATGTCTTACCCAAAACTATTTTTTGTTTAATGGCGCCATCTACCACCAACTTCTTGGGACTTCTATGGGCACTTGTTTTGCCCCTAGTTTTGCAGGAATATACCTAGGGTGGTGGGAAGAGCAAATTGTTAGACAACTTGACCAATACTGTACCGGAGTCCGTACCTGGCTCCGGTACATTGATGACATCTTCATCATCTGGGAGGGCACAATAAAAGAAGCAGAAGATTTTGTTGCTACCCTGAATGTGAATGAGTTTAATTTGTCATTTACAAGCCATATCAATAACAATACAGTGGACTTTTTAGATCTTAAAGTTACCATAGAAAACACAAGCCTTGTGACAACTCTGTACAGGAAAGAGACGGCCGGAAACAGCCTTCTCCATGCTCAGAGCTGTCACCCCCGAAACCTGATTAACTCTATTCCTTTTGGTGAACTACTCAGAGCCAAAAGAAATTGCACTAAACAGGAGGATTATGAAAAAGAAAGAGCTATCATGTGTGACAGATTCAAGAGCAGGGGATACAACAAAAAGTGTATTGCAGAAGCTGTACGCAAGGTAAAAGAGAGGGAAACAACCCAACCTCTGGCAGAGAAAGATGAAATTAAAGAAAATCTAGAAGGAGTGAGATTTATAACTGATTATCACTCCCAATCAAAGGAAGTCAGAGGAGCAATTACTAAATATTGGAGTGCCCTCAGAACTGACAAGGATATCCAACTAGGTATCCAAGATTTCCCACAAATCACGTACAGAAAACCACGGTCCTTGAAGGACAAGGTATGCCAAACATTGGTAGCCAATAAAAGAAAAGGTAATCCAGTTCAGGGATTTTATGTGTGTGGTCGCTGTAAAGCATGTAAGTTTAGCCACAACACAAAAGAGATAAAACTGTCTCATGCCTGCGAGCCCTTCAAAATCACAAAACATGTTACTTGTCATACAGAGTACGTGGTTTATGCACTTAAATATGCCCATGCAATACATTTTATGTTGGTAGCACCATTAAACCAGCAAAAGACAGAATTTTACAGCACCTGAGAGCCATAAAAAACCATGACAAGCAGTACCCAGTGGCGAGACATTTCGCTACTCACCATCAGAGCAACAGCAGCCTCCTCTCATTTATGGTACTAGACCAAGTACCCCTTAGGGAAAGAGGGGGTAACAGACTGCAAGAGCTCAGACGCTTAGAGTCTAGGTTTATAATTAAATATCACACTTTGCAACCCCAAGGACATAATTGCGATGAGGCGCTTGGAGTGCATCTTGGATGAATTGAGATGTTGTGAACAATACCTATCATGCTGAGCTGTTTTCAACCCTTGATTTTAATGGTATGAATGTGTGAAATTCACGGTTGTATGTTATATAATCACTGTATTTTATCATTTGTCACAGGTACCGATTAATGTGGGAGAGTATGAAAACACAGCACAGTCAAAGACAGAAAGTATGTGGCATGATGTATCAAGTGGCAGAATTCACATTGGGCAGTTGTGCAATGAGCGGTGCTACCTTGTATAATTCAAGACTTTGGAACAAGCAATGAGCAGGCAATGGAGTGATAACGTGTTTAAGCCCACTGGGGCTGTATTACTTGTAACGAGTACGGCGATGTATAATTTTCCAGAGAATGTCCGATCAAGTAAGGACAGCGAGTGAAAGTGACTTTCAATAATCATGTTGTCAAAAACACCGTTATACACAAATTTAAGGTACTTTTGTTTTTATCCAAAGGCTTGAAGGCAGGCAAGCTAAGAGGTAGCATAATAGCACTATGGATTAGACCTGAAGTAAGGTCGCGTGTAGATAAGAGTGATGTGAGTTCTAGGCCTCGAATTGACGCTTTTTGACAACATTTTTTATTTATTTTACAAAGATACGCATTTTATGCCTGAGTTGAACGTCTTAAAGAAACCATATTTAAGAAATTCATCAGCAAATGTTAATGCCATGTTATGCCACATATTGCTGACAATGCAGGATGAATCTGTTTTCTTAGCTCCAAACGAACAATGAATTGGTAGTCTGTTAACTATGTATATGTTTACCACGATCACATGATTTCCTTAAATGCTGGATGTAAACAGACACTTGTACTCGTGAGCAAGGGAAGCTGTTCCCGAAACGCGTCGAGTAGGGCTGTGATTAAAATCCAGTTTTGAACATTATTGCTGGCCTGGACATCGTTCTTTTGTAAAGGTGAACAAGTGCGGTGGAATATATATATATATATATATATATATATATATATATATATATATATATATATATATATATATATATATATATATATATATATATATATATATTGTTGTAAAAGCTTTTATTCGACAATTTGTCATAAAGCCAACACATATAAAATACATACATAATCATAATTTTTAAAGTAAGTTACATTTGACAAAACATTCATAGTACAATAAAGTGCAATATGTGCAGGTCCCAGACCATCATCACAAATTATTTGCAGTTTTAGGGTGATGCATTACTTGTTCACTATTTATAAACATACAATCGAGCTTTCTTCCATTTAATTACAAGACCAGTTATTAAAAAACAGCTAAATACAGTTTATAAATAATTTAAAATGCCAGCAGTTAAAACACACTTATATTCTATATTTTCAGTCCGCATTTCTTTCTAATCAAGCAGATTCTATGGAGATACCTGCTCACTCCAAATGTTATCAACCTGGTGGTTGAAGATCTAAGTAACCTTTCTGCCTCTTTATACGAACGTGTGCCCAGATTTTTACAAAGGGGTCTAATCCATTTCGTACGTTGTAATTTGTATAACGGGCAAAAAAAGAGGATATGGGCCTCGTCTTCTTTTTGTTTCAAAACACACAATTTGCAAAAAGGGTCATTTCCTTTGGAGCTTCCCCACCGACAAGTGTTTGCGTTTATCTGTAAAACCCCATATCTATATTGTAGATATACGGTTTTAGCCAAGGGTGGTTCAACTTCATCCATAAATTGTTCAAATATGGGGGTGTCCTTAAATTGCAAAAACTTGTGTGTTAAAGAACCAGTGGCACGTTCATATGCGTTGATATTCACGTAATTCCAGTAAGCAGATTTTACTTGTTCTTTACAGATAGTTAGCGAGGTGATTGACGTGACTGGGGTTTTCCAGAAGTGTGAAAGACCTATTTTTATAAGCCAAATGGATATATGTCTCAGCCACTTGATTGAATTAAAAGTGTCCAGTTCCCTGATTTCCAACAAACCCGCTCTGTAGTCAGCGAGTTCCGGGGTAGACCATAATCTTACCCAATAAAGCAATGGCCTCAACTAACACAAATGATCTGTACGTTTTAGACTAATATCTAGATAAACAAGCACTAAAGGCGTTCTTACTGGTAATTTTAGTAGGCGTCTAAAGAACGCATTCTCGTCAGTATCAAATGTTTTATTTGAATAAGGCCCCCAAATCTCGGCCCCATACAAGGCGGCAGATTGCGCTTTGGCTTTAAACACTTCAATTGCGGGAGGTATAGCTTTTGTGGTACTCCCTCCATGGATTTTTAAGATGGGGAGAGAGTTGCGTTTAAGTGTTAGCCTACTTTTTTCTAATTGATTTATCCAAGACATTTTACTGTCAAGCCTGATACCCAGATAGTCAAAAAATTCCACGTACTCTAATTTAGTATTATTTAGGGCCAAATTCTTCTTAAAAGTTTTAGGGGGATTAATGGCCATGTACTTGGTTTTAGATGAATTAATTTCTAACCCCTTTAGCTCGCAGTAACTATGGAATTGGTTTATTAAATTTTGCAAACCTTTAGGTGTTTGTGATATTAAAATGGTGTCATCCGCAAATAACAATGCTGTAATTGCCTCATTACACAGTTTGGGGGAATCATGATTACATTGTGCCAGGTAGGGGGGGATATCATTTACAAATAGAGAGAAAAGGGTTGGGGCCAACACGCACCCTTGTCGTACTCCCCTTTTTACTGGTATGGCTTGGGTGAGTTCGCCATTTCTTCCCCACCTTACTTTAGCAAAATTATCTGTATGAAGCTTTATAAGATTAACCAGCAATTCATCCGGGACACCCATCTTCCTTAAAGTATCCCATAATAGGGAACGGGGGACAAGATCAAACACTGAGCGTAAATCCATGAATGCTACACATATGCTCCACTTCTTTATTTGGATATATTTCCAGCAAATACACATAAACCTGTACACCTGGTCCACAGTGCTTGTCTTAATTCTAAATCCTGCTTGATATTTTGAGAGGATTTTGGATTCCTCTATCCAAGTTAAAAGTCGATTTAAAATATGTCTGGCAAAATTTTTTTGTAAAATGTCAATTAAACTAATTGGTCTGTAATTACCTGGATTATAGCGGTCCCCTTTTTTGTAAATAGTAACTATTTCTGCCCCCTTCCATGTTTCGGGGATCGGAGTTCCCAACAGGATGGAGTTACACAGAAAGTTTATATAGGGGCACCATACTTCGATGTTATGAGTAAATAAATCCCCAGATAATTTGTCCGGGCCTGGTGCCTTGCCCGCCTTGATTGCCTTTATTGCACACAAAGTCTCTTCAGTGCTAAATTTAAGTGGATTAGTACACCGGGGGAGAGATCCAAGATAATTACGCTCTGGGGACACCCCAACCAGATCATATAGTTTTACAAAGTGATCAAACCAAATTTTTTCATCCAGGAAAAAATCCCTATTGGAGCTACCCGTTTTATTATTTTTGGCTATCAAGCTCCAAAAGGTACATTGGTCATGCTTCCTAGCAGCATTTAAAAGACCTTCCCAGATCGAATCATCCCATTCCTTTTTTGTATATATATATATATATATATATATATATATATATATATATATATATATATATATATATATATATATATATATATATATATATATATATATATATATATGTGATTTGCCGGTTTTGAGGGTTGTAGCTCCAATGTCACACTTAGTGCAGTTCTTTCCTCTCAGTCTTCCTGGAGGAAAAAGGGGAATTTCGCTTTCTCCCGATGGGTTGTTCATGGCGTCGCAAAAGAAGTCTAAATGATCAGCAAAAAGAAAAAAATACAAGGAAAACAAATATTAGGCCGCTGGCCTGTTAAATAGAACAAATAAAAGGGGGGGAGGAGGGGGGTTGTGCACACCTTCACCCGTGTCCTGATTGTGTAGTGCCTAGGGTGAGAGGGAGTCAAGTGACTGCTCTAAGTGCCGCTTTTCAACCACTTCCACCAGCCTTTAAATGAAAGGCAATGTGCTAATGGCACTTGCCTGTGACCACGACACTCCGGGGCCGTGGTGGAGGGAGATCCAGCCTCCTCACTCGCCTCTGGAGTACTGGTCCCAATGGCAATGTCCAGGAAATGTCCTCTTGTATAGCTGTTGATTTCTGCCTCCTCCCGCTCTCCTGGGGCAGATTGCTACCCAACACTGCTGCTCCTCAGCTCGCTGCCTCCTCCGCTCTCCGTCTCACTGCTCTCCCTGTTCGTCACCTTGCCGCTTTTTCTTCCTCCGACTCCTCTCGCTGAGCTTTCGAGTCCATCACCAGCGTTTCTTTATCCTCCCGCTTGCTGGTCGCGTCCTTGTTGGGGCGTGCGTCAGCAACTAAAATGCTGCCCTGACTTCCGGTTTAGTTTAGCGCTGCCGCCATGTTGGAAGTCCCTGGTTTGGCGGTGGTGGTGACTTCCTCACATTGCCTCCCCCTTGAGAATGGACAGTCGGGCCATTCGGAGACGGGGACTCGGGTAGAAAGTCCAAGTTGGTTTGTGAGTTCCCTGGAACGTGCATGGTACTGAAAGAAAAATGCTGCAAGGCAGGAAACCAACGAAGGACTTTAGGATTGGAGTCCTTATGGATAGAGAGCCAGGTAAGGGGTGCGTGATCTGTAAGAAGAAACAAATGTCAGCCTAAGAGATAATATTGAAGAGCCTCCACCGCGCATTTAATGGACAAACATTATTTTTCAATTGTAGCATACCTAGTTTCCCTAGGGAACAATTTCCTACTGAGGAAAAGAATGGGTATTAGATCTCCAGAACTATCTGGTTGTGACAAGACAGCACCTAGACCACTCCCTCAAGCATCTGTTTGTAGGACAAATGTCTTCTGGAAAGCGGGGAAGGATAACACAGATGTGTTACAAAGGGATTTTTTTAGTGTTTGAAAGCTTTGTTCTTGGGGTTCAGTCCAGTGGAAGTGTCTGTTCACATATGTTTTGGTGAGAAGAACAGTGAGAGGACTCGCTATGGTGGAGAAGTTGGGTATGAACCGGCAATAATAACCTACCAGGCCTAGGAAAGAACGAATACCTTTGCGGGTCTCAGGCCGAGATATGTTTGTGATCGCTTTGAGTTTATTAATTTGGGGCCTTATATTTCCTCCTTGTATCTCATACCCTAAATACTCTATGTGATCCGTACCAAACATTGCTTTCTTCGGGCCGAGAATGAGGCCTGCTTGTCGTAGGGATTGAAGGACTCTTCCTAGGTGAAGCATGTGGGTTTCCCAATTCGGACTATGTATGACAATGTCGTCTAAGTAGGCAACAGCATACAGGTGATGGGGAGAAAGAATAACATCCATCAGTCTCTGGAAGGTGGCTGGGGCGCCATGGAGACCAAAGGGCAGCACCTTGAAGTGAAATAACCCAAACGGGGTCAAGAAGGCCGTTTTCTCTTGGGCCGCAGGGGATAGTGGAATCTGACAATAGCCCTTTGTGAGGTCTATAGTGGTCATGACCTTGGCATCCCCAAGACTCTCTATGAGTTCATCTACAAGTGGCATAGGATAAGCGAAAATTTTGACACAGAATTCAACTGGCAGAAGTCTATGCAGAATCTAATGCTTCCGTCATGTTTGGGCAATAGAACTATCGGGGAGGACCACTCACTTTGTGACGGCTCTATGATATCTTACTCCAACATTGTTTTAATTTCCTGCTCTACTGCCTGCCTTTGGGCAGCTGGGATATGATAAGGTCTAAGTTTGACTGGTTTGTCAACTGTAGTAATAATGTCATGCTCAACCAGACTGGTCCTACCCGGTATTCCGGATATTACATCAGAAAAGGAGGAACACAGGGTTAGTAGTTCTGCTTTTTGCTCAGGTTTTATTTGTTCTCCCAGCTGTAGGGAGGTTTTCTCTATGGGGTTATTTGGAACCAGGGATATGTCTAAGGGTTTATCCGTCGTCATAAGGTGTAGGGGCAATATACGGGATTGGGGCACTGGGACTGCCTCATTCCAGGCTTTTAATAAGTTTATGTGATATATTTGTCCTGATCTGTTTTTGTGAGGTACGGCTACTCGGTATGTGACGGGAGTGACCTTCTCTATTATCGCATAAGGACCCTGCCAGGTGGCCAATAACTTTTTTTCGGTTGTGGGTAGGAGTATCAATACTTGGTCCCCCACTGTAAATTCTCTTAGTTTAGTTCCTCGATCGTACAATCGCTTTTGGTCTGTTTGGGATTTTTCCATATTAGAATGGACTTCTTCCCAAAGTGTTGATAGGGTCTCTTTGAGGGAGTTGCTATATAGTAACAGGGGTTTTCCCTCATCTTCTTCACAAGTCCACTGCTCTACAGTCATGTCCAAAAGGGTACGGGGCTTCCATCCGAATAGCAATTCAAAGGGGGAGAAACCAGTAGATTTTTGCTCATGCGTTCTAATGGCGAACAACACTAGGGGTAATTGTCGGTCCCAATTCCTTCCGGTCTTGTTTACTCTTTTCTTCAGTATTGTTTTTTTGGTTTTGTTATATCTTTCGACCAACCTATCTGTTTGAGGGTGGTATACTGATGTCCGTATTTGTTTTACCCCTAATAATGTACATACCTGTTTCATTTGTTTAGACCTGAAGGGGGTACCCTGACCAGTGAGTAACTCATGGGGAAACCCTACTCTAGAAAAAAAACTGATCATGGCTTGGGCTACTGCGTTGGTACTGGCTGAGTTCAACGGGAATGCCTCTGGATATCTGGTGGTGTAATCTACTAAGACGAGTATATAGTGATGGCCCCGAGCGGAAGGGATTAGGGGCCCTACCAGGTCCATTCCTACTCTTTGAAAGGGAATGTCTATTATAGGAAGGGGTTGAAGGGGAGCTGGTGGAAGAACTGGATTATAGATCAACTGGCATCTAGTACAAAAAGCACAATATTTAGCTTTTTCTTGATACACTTCTGGCCAATAGAAACAATCTAGTATATATCTTAGGGTATATTATTTCCCATAATGTACTGCCCCAGCCTGACTATGTGCAAGACATAAAACTTGTACCCTGAACGCTCTAGGAACCAACAATTGTTCCTTAGTTTTATTGTTTTCTCGGGATACCCTATAGAGAAGACCATTTTTTTTAACACATAAACATAACAAGCATGTCACATGAAACCGTCCACCATACCCTACCCCCATCCGCCCTCCACCCGCCATCCCCAGAATCTCACTGGAAACACTACATATGGATAACGTGGTGCCCCACCTATCGCTGCATTGGACACAGCCGTCCATAGTCTCCCCCGCGTGTACCGGGACAACAGGGTGGGCTGTTCTCCTTCTCTCACAGTCGCCCATCCAAACCATAATAACGTCTCCATTTCCCCCACACTCTATTGAACTTCTTGGGGCAGCCTCTAGCTTTGTATGTGACCCTCTCCGCTGCCATGTAGATATCCATGCATCTTCTCCAGTCATCTAGTTGGGGAGGTATGGGAGCGCCCCAGGACTAAGCCACATCCCTCTCAGCCACCACCAAAGCCAGTGTAAGGAAAATTAAGAGTGGGCGATTCAGATCCACCTCATTTGTTATTCGCAACAGAACCAGTTTATGCTCCACCGGGAGGGCCGATTCCAGTATTTCACTTAATTCACTTAATATCTTGGCCCAGTATTCCTGGATTACATGGCAGTCCCAAATGGTATGATAAAAGTCTCCCTTCACATACCCACATCGTAGACAGTTAGGGTCACTAGCCCGCCGCATCCGGTGCAATCGATGTTTATCGTAATAGACCCTATGGAGGATTTTAAATTGTATAAGCCGAAGCCGAGACTTTATCGCGACTTCCCTAGGGTGCATCAGGGCTGTCTCTCAATCAAGCGTGTCCTTCTTTCCCACCAGATTTAGTTCCCATGTTTCTTTCAGTTTCACCAGTCTTTCAGGCATATTGATAATCAAAGTTTAATAGGTCAGGGAAACTAGTTTAGTCAGGACGTGCTCCTGCAGTAGACGGCCCTAAAGCGTGGCATACTCTGGCAGGGGACCTGTGAGCGCCATCCCCGCCTTCCTTGCATGACGTACTGGTGCGTATTTTAAGTACTGAGTATGATGCAATCCGTAATCCACCCTCAGTGCCTGGAAGGACTTCAAAGCTCCCCTTTTGAGCAAATCTCCCAGAACAGAGATACCAATGTCATCCCATCTTTTAAACCCTTTCAATTTATGCATTTCCATTAGCCATGTACAATGCCATATCGGGGTCTGTTTAGTCGGTTTGTGTGCCCAGCCAATCATCTTGGTCGCCCTGTCCCACGTCTCCACAGTCACACGCGTTGCTGAGAGTAGCCCCTCCCTTCCCCTACCTCCATATATGTAGTGCAAACAGGTGCGTTGCGCCATTGTCCCTCTCTCCAATCTATACGTGGGGTGATCCGCTGGGGCGTGAAGCCAGTCATTTATCGGCTGTAAATGTTCCGCCCAATATTACGCCTCAATATTGGGTAAGGAGATCCCTCCATTAAACTGGTTCCTCTGCATTGTCTCTAGGGCTATCCTGGGTTGTTTCCCCAGCCAAAGCAACGACCGGAGCTCTCCATTTATATCTTTAAAAACTTGTCTGGGATGGGGAAATACTCATTCTGTAGGGCGTACAGGAACCGTGGCAAGGTTATCATCTTGAACATTGCTGCACATCCCAGAATCGTGAGGGGGAGGGTCTTCCATCTGGCTGCATCACTAGCGAAGTTTGTGAGCACTCGCTGGATATTTCTCTGATACGAGATTGATCGGTCCTTCGTCACGTATATCCCCAAATATGTAAACCCCTCGCTCGTGACTCGAAGCCGGCAGGCAGGGTAGGCCATACCTCCTCTCCCCTAGGGCTGTACAGGATTGACTTATGCCAATTTATCGTGTATCCTGAATGAGAGTGAGAGAGCGTAAACTGACCAAAATGTAGAAGTGCGTCACACTTACACGTAGTAAGCACAAGTCATGAAGAGAAATGCCATGAGTGCTGATAGTACCTACATCTATATTCTGAAATGTGTAGTTAATGTAGAGATTTAAGTAGAAGTGGAACTAATACAGAAATGTGTGAAACAAATGATTTAATTAAACGTGATTATTCCTGAATCCATGTTGTGTAGCTGCTAAAATATAAGATGGCATACGGAAACGCTGAACGTGGTAGGCCTCAGGGCCAGAGCTAGAAGGGAGGGGGAAGGTGGTTCAATTTCACAACATGGATTGCACTAATGTTTTAGTAATAACAAATAGACCATGATTTATAGATGTGTTTACTGAATAGCAGAATAAGAGTACTAACATGCCATAATTAAAGAAAAAGTCGAAAGTTATAATCATTATGAGAAATGTTGTAGGCCTGAAAAGTTTAACGTTGATTTACACATATTAGTCTGGGCCGGGGAATGTTGCAACGCGGTTGGAAAACTATGAGAATTGGGATTTGGCTGCAAATGTCTGTCTGTAAGGGAAAAGGGGGTATTCAATTATACGAAATATGAATAGAAGGTTGTTCAAGAGACGGACTAGACATGGAGGAGGGTTCCGGAATGTTTGAGGGGTATCAGCGGGCCGGAGACGAGTCTGAGAAGCAAGGTCGACTCTAACCACAAGGCCTCATCATGGAAAAAGCCAGAAGCTACACCACGTGAGGGGCGTCTCACGAGGGGCGTCCTAAATGTTGTTGTATTTTTGTATTAGGGACAGCACCCCTGGGTGGAGTTAGAGCAGAAGCCTGAGGACCCTTAAGAGAGCGGATGGGTAGGCAGAGAGGGGTCATGATTGGAGAATTATAGGTTTTCACCAAGAGTCTGAGAGTGGGTGACTTCCCTTGGGGGTCATTCACTGCTGACACCTTTTTGTTAGGTAGGGACCTGGTTAAGTAGGGATACCATCTAGATCAGGGTAGGGACAGCCTAACCTGTATTTTCCCTCCGGCTGTAAATGTCTGAGAGATCTCAGTATGTGTCTATGCTAATAGCCCTATTATTTTTAGAATTGGTGCTGGTAGTTTCCGTTGCTCGTCTGAGGGCTTTCAGAGAGCACATGTATGTAGTTGGGCCCGTGTATCTTGTGAATCTCATCTTGAGATGCTTGTACCTGCAACTTATCTTGACTTTATAATAAATCCTTGAAAGCTAGAAGTTGTTTGTGATCCTTTGAAGCGGAGTCCTTTATTGGGTGAACTAACTTGGTAAGAGATGCACTTTCTTCCCTCAATGACAGGCAATAAAGATTCAGTCGACCAGATCGGGGTTTTAGATCAATAGTGATAAGATATCGATCAAAATCTCGCCCTTCCAGTTGGTAGCTATAGAGAATGGTTGCCTTCTTGAGGAAGGTGATCTAGGCCAGGTTAGATTACCCCAAGGCCCCCAGAGATCGATGATCGGAAGAACCGCCCGCCGAAGAAGGACCGGATGACGTGAGACAGAAAAGCAGCAGTATCGGTCGAGAGTGAGTATAAAGGGTCATGCGTGTTAAGATTGCGGTGTTTTGTATTGTATCTATGTTGTAAATGTCTGGCGGAGTTGAATGCTTGTAGAGTGACTGTGGAACAGGTTGTGAGCGCGCACAACCGGTGGAAATCTTAAGTTCAAGGAGAGCTTAAGTGGTTCGGGTGTATCGGACACCCAGAGTAATTGTTAACTAGAGTGAAGGGGGTCACGAGGTACCACTGATCACCCGAAGGACCGAGATAGGGGGAACGTAAGAGTGAGTGCGTGAGTAACGGACGCTGGTCGGAAGTTACTGTGTGTGTAAAGAACCTATCAGAGAGACGATAGACATCTCGTCAGTTGTGTTGACAATTACAGATAGACTGTGGACGTACAGTCGAGGGAAGTGACCGCTTGGTCGGAAGTAGTCATTTTTCGGAGTATGAATGGGACGCATGCATGACCGCGAAGAGAGCTGAGAAAGGAGGGGTGCTGCTGCGAAGCGGAGACTAGTGACGTCAGAAAGTGCCGCGCTGGGATTGGCCGGCCGGTGAAAGACCGCGCTGCGATAGGCCAGCTAGCAAAGCCGCGCTAGGATTGGTGGATTGTCATCAGGAAGTAAACAGAGTATTCAAGCTGGAAATTTTACGCATAATTATGAAGTGTTTTAAATGGTTAAGAGCGCTGTTTAAAAGAGAGAGGCGGGGATCGTATGAAGGGGAAGAAGCCCCGCCGGAGGGTACACCAGCCCGTTATATGGGGACAAATGTTGGGCTGCATACGATTCTATGGATCACAGAGTGGAGTAAGATGACAGACGGAAATGAGGAACTTATGTTCCCGAAGTACGGGACGTTCAGATTAGAGGTGCTACACAGATTAAAAGCAATTATGACCTCAACGAGACCCTTGCCTAGACCAACCCAGTTTGAAGCCCTTAATGCATGGATTAGGGCAGCGCATGAAAAGAACATGAACAGACGGCAAGAAAGAGTGAAACGTTCGGTAAGGGCAGTACAGGATGCCAAGTGGGATGCGGATGCTAAAAGATGGAGGGTAACCTGGAAGTAAATAAATTATATCCAGTGTTAGAGATGCCCGGGAACAAAAGCCCCCTAGAAGAAGATGACGAGAGCGAGACAGAGGACAGCCTGATAAACAGATTATTGACAGACAGGCCACCTCCGTATAACAGAGCAGGGGGAGATGTTGAGAATAGTGAGAAAGGGGGGGGCAATGCAGGAGAGCATGGGCCGCTTCCCAGTCCTGATTGGGATCCCGCTGCAAAGAAAGAACTGTCCCAGCCTAGCCAGGTGCAACAGGTGGTTGGGAGGTTTGTGGTGCAAAGGCCGCCAGAGACGGAGTGTGCCACATCCTACGCATTACCTGATGCACTACAGGTACCTGTTACCATAGGTCCTATAGTATCGATATATGACCCAGAGAGAGCTAGAGGGGAAGAACGGGTACGGAGGGACAGAGAAAGAGCAGAGATGGCAAGGAGGAATGATACGATCAACTCCCCAAGCCAGTTGCCGATACCAAGAGAGTGGAGCACCCCAGTACACACAACAGGAGATCCGGGGGGCCATAGATGGCCAGAGGATATGAGGGGATCAGGACGGAAATCCTTTCAGGAGTTAAACGAGTACATGAAGAAGTGGGATGAGGCAGTAGAGGCTCACAAGAACATCATAACGGCGGAAGCTGAAAGGGAAAGGCAGGACAGCAGAGCCCGGACTCACTGCGGGGCTGAAGAGAGCAGTCCGGAGTGGGACGGGAGGGAGAAGGACAGTAGGAGAGGCACCCATTGGGCCCGGAGTGAAGGTAGATCAGACCTGGAAAACGGGGGCCCAGAGAACGGGGGGGTGTCTCGCCCAATACATAGTGAAGAAGACAGGAGGGCTCGGGAGTACAGAGACAGCTTTAAGTGTATCCACTGCGTGCCAGACAATAGAGAACAGAGTGGGAGTTGCGAAAGGCCGCACCATAGTCCCTGTGATGACGGACATGAGCGCAGCCCAGGGAATATGGGAAACCAGGAAGGATCGTATCAGATACTGAGTGATACGAGGCCAAGAGAGAATGGGGACCGAAGGGAGAATAGCAGAGAGGCTTACTGTGAAAAGAGAGGAGAGAATGGACAAAGTAAGATAGGGGGTAACAGGCCCGTGTTCCATCACCTTCCAAGATCGGATGGCCGAGCATGGGACCTGGAGAGATGGGAACAAGAGAGAGCACTCCCCAACTCTCCCGAACCCAAACGTAGGGCCCGGAGTTGGGATGGGAGAGAAACCTGTGAACCTCCCTCGAAGGAGGTATTGCGAGCAGAAATAAAAGCCAAAAGACTCGATGTCTCCAGCTTAAAGTCGGATCTGGATGACATGGTAGACGGTACCCTGCCCTTAGAAAGAATGGACATGTATGAGCAGGATGAAATTCTGTTCATGGCAAAGGACGTAACTCGAAAGGCGAGGACAATCCATGAGAAATTGGTAGAACTAGCAGGCAAATATATGGTAGACCTGTCAAGAACTAAAGCATTACATGGCAACCACAGACTACATTACACAGACCGAGATCTAGATGAGAGGAGAACCATCGGATTGAAAACACACATAAGGGAGCTGATCACTGGAATAAGGACATGGAGGGCCCTAGATAAGTGGGAAGAGAGGTGGTCCAAGAGAGGGACCGTCAGGAGAAGCACACTTAGGATGACACCAGGAGGACAGCAGGGAGTAGAGACATACCCTTTGAGGGAAGTCGCAAATGGGACCTATGTCCACGTCCCTTGGAGTAGGGGGGATTTAGCTGCTTTTACCACCTCTTTCCCCAAACTGCGGGAAAACCCAGTGGAGTGGTATAAGCAAGTTGAGAGATTCGTAAAAATCTCAAAGGTCCTATGGATAGATTTGAACACGCTGTTTGACATAGTAGTGCCAGGAGATTTGTGGACCGCATGCAAGGTTAGCGCTGAGTGGCCCACCATAGAGCCCGAGAGAGATGCTAAGACTAATGGGCCGTCCGAGAGTGTGATGGCAAAGTTCGAGAGAGTAATGACTTGGCTGAAAGATAAAGTGCCAATGCAGGACATAGATTGGGTAAAAATTGACCGAACAAGACAGGAACCCAAAGAGACAGTTCACGAATACTATGAGAGATTGCTGAAGGCGTTTAAACAGTATAGCGGTCTGGATGTAATGGATCCAAAGGACATAGGGCAATTTGTGTCCAAGTTCGTCTTGGGCCTGAGACCGGATATTAGTTTAATGATACAGCAACACTTGATTTGTTGGCAAAATAAACCCCTAGACGAAATACTGAGGTATGCCAGGTACTGCTGTGATGAGATAGACTCCAAGGCTAAGAAACTAAAGGAGAAACTGATGGTGGTACAGATGCAGGCAGCTGGGAAGGGGGGACAGCAGCAACAGCAACCAGGAACCGGTACTGGAGGAAAGAAACAGTACAGTCAGAACAAGGGCAATGAGGAGAACTCCACCTTTAGACCCAGGATAGATATAGCTGCCTTAAAGAAAACAACTAGGTGCCACCAGTGTAACGAGGTGGGGCATTGGAAACGCGAGTGTCCCTATAATGTTGAGATAGGAGACCAAGAGGTAGAAGAGGAAGTGACCCAGAGTGCGCCTGCAAGAGGGGTAACGCAATACCAGGGAAAGGTGCTCAAAGGGGGGGGCCCACCTCCCCGAGCTCAGTTCCCGCAGCCACCCAGAGTAGGGACTATGGGTAAGACCTATAGACAGATGCCACTGTTTGTCGGGGGAGAGGAATGCTATTATGTGGACCCACTAACTGGACAGAGGGTAGAAAGGGATGACTGCACCCTCGGGGCAGCTCTGGAGGTAGATCAGAGGGGACCCTATGTTGAGGCCGAAGTGGCAGGGTTCCCCACGACATTTCTAGTGGACACAGGAGCCACCCGATCCACGATCAGATCAGCCGCAGTTCCAGGCCTGCCCATGTCTGGAGAGACCATACAAGTGGTGGGGGTCGCTAACAGGAGAATGACCAGTCCTCTGACTGAACCCGTACAGGTGAAAATAGGGAAGTACAGTGATGAGCATCAGTTTGTGGTTTGCGATTCTAGTCCTGTATGTCTGCTAGGAAGATTCCTTTTGTGCAAGTTAAATTGCACCATATACTGCACACCACAGGGCGTGGAGGTATTGACTAATGACGATGATGCTGACTTTAAGGTCGCAAATTCCAGAATATGTGTGGAATTATATCCCACTCTGACAGTAGATGAGCTCCCCTGGGATCTGAGAGAGACAGTTGCTCCAGAAGTGTGGGATTTCACGGGGGAAGAGATTGGGTTGGTGAAAGGGGTGGACCCAGTGAAAATTGTAGTGAAACCGCATGCTGAGTTTCCAAGAACACCTCAATATAAATTGACTCCAGAAACGATTGCAGGCATCAAACCCGTGATCGAATCCATGATTAAGCAGGGAATACTGAAGGAAATCGTGGGTAGTCCATGTAACTCCCCGATTATGGGTTTGCAGAAACCAAATGGGAAATTCCGGATAGTGCAGGACCTCAGAAAGATTAATAACATAGTCGTTTCGTGTTGTCCAGTGGTACCGAATCCATCAGTGATACTGTTTCAGATACCGTTCCAAGCAGAATGGTTCACGGTAATTGATCTTTGTCAGGCTTTTTTCTCGATCCCTCTGGACGAGGAAAGCCATTTTCTTTTCGCATTTAAGCTGGAAGGTCGCGTCCTAACATGGTGTCGTATTCCTCAGGGGTATACAGAGAGCCCATCGATCTTCAACCAGCTTCTAAAGAAAAATCTTGAAAGTCTAGTGCTGCCCCAGAGGTCAGTTCTGGTCCAGTACATAGACGACCTCCTTGTGGCGTCAGAAACAGAGGAAGCTTGCAGGGAAGACTCTATTGCTTTGTTAAATCACCTAGCTGAGAATGGGCATAAGGTATCCCCGGGAAAATTGCAGTACTGCTTGACAGAGGTGCAGTACTTGGGACACAGAATTGAGAAAGGGAAACGAAAAGTGTCACCAGATAGGATAGAGGCCATCATGAAGATGAATGCGCCTAAAACACAGAGAGAAGTCAGGATGTTCCTAGGAATGGTGGGATATTGCCGACAGTGGATTGCAAACTTTTCACTGAAAGCAAAGCCCTTGCAAAAACTGACGCACAAGGAGGTGAGTGATCCGGTACCATGGGACAAAGACTGTTTGATGGCGTTCCTGCAGCTGAGAGAGGACTTGTGTCGTGCTCCGGCTCTGGGAATGCTGGATTACGATAAACCATTCTTGCTCTACTGTTGTGAGAGAGAGGGTTGCGCGCTGTCTGTGTTAGTCCAAATTCATGGGAATGCCCGTAGACCAGTCGCTTATTTCTCGGCTACTTTAGACCCAGTAGCCGCAGCGTTGCCCGGATGTCTCAAATCCGTTGCCGCAACAGGTGTCAGCATTGAGAGGTGTGAAAATATAGTCATGGGGCACCCGTTAGAGGTGCATGTGCCCCACTCTGTTGAATTGTTGATGACCAGGACCAAAACACAGCATCTGACGAACAGCAGGCTCACGCGCTATGAGCAAGTCATTCTTGCTGCAGAGAACGTGACCCTCAGGAGATGCTCTGTTTTAAATCCTGCTACCTTGATGCCACTTCCAAACGATATTGAGGATGATGATGATTGTACAGACCATGACTGCCTCGATGTGACTGAACTATGCACCAAACCAAGACCCGACATCGTAGATGAGCCACTGACTGACCCAGATGAAATTTTCTTTGTCGATGGCTCATGTGTAAGAGACGAAGTTGGGCAGTTGAGAGCAGCTTACGCTGTTTGCACAATTACTGGAGTAGTGGAAGCTGGATGCCTGGAAGGAGTACACTCCGCTCAGGTAGCCGAGATTATTGCCCTGACACGTGCCTGCCTGGCAAGCAATCAAATCCGAGTCACCATATACACTGACAGTCAATATGGTTACGGGGTAGTTCATGATTACGGGCAGTTGTGGTCTCAAAGAGGTTTCATGACCTCTTCAGGCTCTCCCATTCGCAATGGAGAATTTGTGCGCCTGTTGTTAGAGGCATTGCAATGTCCAGCAGGTATCGCAGTTGTGAAATGCACCGCACATACCAGAAATATGGACTTCGTGTCACAAGGCAATAGATATGCCGACGAAGTCGCGCGGTATTGCGCAGAAACAGGGTACTCTTTCACAGAGGTGGAAGTGGGTGGAATAAATGTAAGGACTGAATTAGCCATGATATTAGAAACTGTCGATACATGGGACGAACTAAAGGAAATGCAAGAAAATGCTCCTGATTGTGAAAAAGAAACATGGCAAAAGGCAGGATGTGTGATGGGTGAGGCCCATTTCTGGGTCTCAGCAGATGGCAGAGCAGTGTTGCCCAATGAGATGGTGAGCCCAATGGCCAGACACATACATGGTCCTGTCCACTTAGGAAGAGATGCTATGCTGAGAGTGTTTAGACAGACCTGGTACAACCCTAAGTTCAGAGTAGCAGCCGAAGCAGTGTGCCAGCGTTGTGTGACGTGTCAGCAGTTGAATGTAGGGAAAAAGACACCAGTTGCACTGAGCCACATTGGGAGGTCAGGAGGTCCATTCAATCGAATGCAGATAGATTTCATTGAAATGCCAAGGTGCAGCCGCCTCCGTTATATCCTGGTGGTTGTTTGCGTTTTCTCCAGATGGGTTGAGGCATATCCTACACGTAGGTGCGACACCCTCACAGTAGCCAAGTTACTGCTTAGGGAGCTTATCCCGCGCTTCGGGGTGCCGGCCTCTTTGGAATCAGATAGGGGAACGCATTTCAACAGCTCGCTTGTGAAAATGATTTGTGCAGCTTTGAGCATAGATCAGAAACTACATTGCAGTTATCGACCAGAGGCTTCAGGAATTGTGGAGCAAATAAATGGCACCATCAAGGCCAGAATTGCAAAGGTGTGTTCATCAACATCCTTGAGTTGGCCTGATGCGTTGCCATTGGTCCTTATGAGCCTCCGTAGTACCCCGGATAGGAGAACTGGTTTGTCTCCTCATGAGGTATTGATGGGAAGAGCAATGAGGTTACCTTCTGTCCCAACTGCTGCACTGATTAGCATCACAGATGATATGATCCTGGACTATTGTAAGGGGCTGTCTGACGCCATTCATTCTGTGTCCCTTCAGGTGCAGGCTGCCGAGGTACCATCGTGCCAGGACCCGTGTCATGACTTGCTTCCTGGGGACTGGGTCCTGGTGAAAAAACACGTGAGAAGAAGCTGTTTGGATGTTCGTTGGCGTGGGCCCTTCCAGATCATCCTGATCACAAACACGGCAGTGAAGGTGGGAGGCCTGCCCAACTGGATCCACGCGTCGCACACGCGGAGGGTTCCAGCACCTCTGGAAAACACAGCTCCTCTCTCGGATAGACGTCCAGCAGCGGACCGAGAAGCCATAGAGGGGGCTAGCCAAGCTGTAGAGGTGCCAGCGGAAGAAAGGAACGAGTCTGACCAAGCTGAGGACGGTCAGTACAGCAGCGAAACAGACGACGCTACTGAAGGAGAAAGTAGCTGGGAGTACGAGTCAGACACTGACAGGTCTGACAGAGAGCGTGAACAGACAAGAAGGAGAAGGAGTAGAAGGGTACGTGGAGAAGCGGATTGGCCGCAGAGAAGAAGCTCTAGTCTGAGGTCAACTCCAGAGAGAACCCTTCCTCCGATATCAGAAGATTCAGACCCGGAAGAAGGTGCTCAGGGCGCTGAAGCACCGGTCTTGAGGAGGTCAAGAAGAGTGCGTGTACCTAGCAGAAGATACTCCACCCCTGAGTGGACATATCTGGCGACAGATGGCTTCGAAACCAGTGACAGGGAGGATCCGAGCGGTGGTGGTGTCCAGTTCTGAGCCCATCATAACAGTGGAAATACGACTGTTAGTACCCGGTGTCGAACAAGAAGGGTCACTGACATTTATGGTTCCCCGACCTCCCCGCCTCAGCAAGTTAAAGCACATGTTTCTCACAGAATTGCAATTCCCCGATTTTGGTACAAAGATATCAGCCCAAGAAGAGCACAATCTTCGTATGGAAATATTGAACTTTGCTGTCGAAGCTGCAGGCGACCGCCTGATAGTAGATGCTTAAAGGACTTTGTAAATAAGCGAGAAGAAAAGAAGATTACCTAGCGCCCAGGAAGCAGAGAATCTTAGGGACCTTCCCTTGAGTTACTGGAGAAGGGCTAGGGTTGTCTGTATTGGACTGTAAAGAACTTTTGCGAAGAAGGTTGTCAGCTTCCAGTTGTGTGGTTCTAAGGACAAAAGGAGTAAGAGAGACTGTAAAGGAACGAAAGGAAAAGAACTTTGTGCCAAGATAAGAAAGAGCCATACAGTCTGACGAAATGGAGGCCGGCACCCAGAACCGCAGAGCGAAATGTATAATAGGTACTCTAATAGTAGGAGTGATAGTATTAATAGCTTTAGTAGTAACAGTCTCTTATGTAAAGGGACGTGAGGAAGAGGCAAAGGTAACTGATGTGAAATCTGTAGAGGCGCTTACACCCACCGTTGCTGGTGAGAAAGGGGAAAACACTCAAGAAAAAGCGTTATTAGCTGCAGAAGCCCGCAGGTTACACGTAGATGAGTCCCAAGGAGACTTTAGGTCTAATGCTTATGCTAAACTTCTGTATGAATACGTGGATGCCATGGAGGTTAAGGACTGTTACGTCTGCATGCAGTTGCCGGCGTCTGTAGATGAAGGCATTCGATATCATCACCTCCCGCTGACGTATGGCATTACATGTAGCTTATTGCTTAGTATATTTTATGGGAGAGATAGTTTTGAATACTATTTCTCCAATTACGATGCAGTGTTACCAGAAGTCCCTAATTATAAACAAATGAATAAATGGGACTACTGGAAGAGTGAAGACAGGTTGGCAAAGTTTTTCATTCCTTGGATTACCTTAGATACTTCACATGCCCGCAGAAATAACCTGACATGCAAGGTGTCAGAAGTCGAGAAAAAGTTCATAGGGCAGGTGGATGATCGAAATAGGAGACAAAAGATTTTGAAAAAATCAGGACAATGGAAAACAGATTGGACCGAGGAAGAAAAGGCACACAAGAGAAAAGGTAGTAGTGGTCCAATAGCTTTAGATAGAACGCAGAGAGGAAAGTTATGTCTTCATAGAGCCAAAACGTATTATGAAAATGTATACGTGGGAGAAGTTAGCTGTGAACATGCTTTCAATTTAGAGTACTATACTAAAGACTTCCTGAAGGGAATGCAAGCGATTCCAAATGTATATTTTGTATGTGGGAGAAATGCCTACGTAAGACTACCTGACAACTGGTATGGATCATGTTACTTGGCAATTATCTTCCCTAAAATATATCATGCCCAAGACTTAGAGATCATCGAGGGCAAGACATCATCGAGGGGAAGGAGAGATGTAGGAGGTGTAGAAATGGTTGGAGATGTCTTTGGAGCTGTGTTCCCTCTTTTGGGATTAATCCTTAATGATGTTAAAATTAGACGACTGGCAACAGTCGTAGACAGGTTGTCTGCCAGCACTGCTCAGTCCTTAATGCTGGTAGAAGGAGAGATGCAATCGATAAGGGCTATGGTTCTTCAGAACCGTCTTGCCTTAGACGTCCTATTAGCAAAAGAGGGCGGAGTCTGTAAGGCTTTGAAGGTCCAGGAATGTTGTACTTACATTCCAGACAATTCGAAGCCCCTTGAGAAAGTTATTAGGAACATAACTGATATTCACAAAGAGATCGAAGACCTGAGCAGAGAAAATGTCTGGGAAAAGGTGGGCCATGGAATAAGTGAAGCAGGAGGTTGGCTCACCACCTTAGGCAAAAGCTTTGTGTGGAAAATACTAAAACCTATCATCATAATATTGATCTGTGGGATCGTGTTGTGGGGATTGGTGAGGGTATTCAAATGGTACAGATCAAGAAGGTCAGAGAGGGCTCGGAGAAAACAGCTGCAGAGATTGGCTGCCATACAAGATAGTCAGTACCGGAGTCTGAGGGCTCTGGAAACACAGAAACGAGTTATGCTAGCAATCACTGCAGTTTAAAGGTTAATGATGACCCCGAGAGGTCATCAAAGGGGGGAACTGAGAGAGCGTAAACTGACCAAAATGTAGAAGTGCGTCACACTTACACGTAGTAAGCACAAGTCATGAAGAGAAATGCCATGAGTGCTGATAGTACCTACATCTATATTCTGAAATGTGTAGTTAATGTAGAGATTTAAGTAGAAGTGGAACTAATACAGAAATGTGTGAAACAAATGATTTAATTAAACGTGATTATTCCTGAATCCATGTTGTGTAGCTGCTAAAATATAAGATGGCATACGGAAACGCTGAACGTGGTAGGCCTCAGGGCCAGAGCTAGAAGGGAGGGGGAAGGTGGTTCAATTTCACAACATGGATTGCACTAATGTTTTAGTAATAACAAATAGACCATGATTTATAGATGTGTTTACTGAATAGCAGAATAAGAGTACTAACATGCCATAATTAAAGAAAAAGTCGAAAGTTATAATCATTATGAGAAATGTTGTAGGCCTGAAAAGTTTAACGTTGATTTACACATATTAGTCTGGGCCGGGGAATGTTGCAACGCGGTTGGAAAACTATGAGAATTGGGATTTGGCTGCAAATGTCTGTCTGTAAGAGAAAAGGGGGTATTCAATTATACGAAATATGAATAGAAGGTTGTTCAAGAGACGGACTAGACATGGAGGAGGGTTCCGGAATGTTTGAGGGGTATCAGCGGGCCGGAGACGAGTCTGAGAAGCAAGGTCGACTCTAACCACAAGGCCTCATCATGGAAAAAGCCAGAAGCTACACCACGTGAGGGGCGTCTCACGAGGGGCGTCCTAAATGTTGTTGTATTTTTGTATTAGGGACAGCACCCCTGGGTGGAGTTAGAGCAGAAGCCTGAGGACCCTTAAGAGAGCGGATGGGTAGGCAGAGAGGGGTCATGATTGGAGAACTATAGGTTTTCACCAAGAGTCTGAGAGTGGGTGACTTCCCTTGGGGGTCATTCACTGCTGACACCTTTTTGTTAGGTAGGGACCTGGTTAAGTAGGGATACCATCTAGATCAGGGTAGGGACAGCCTAACCTGTATTTTCCCTCCGGCTGTAAATGTCTGAGAGATCTCAGTATGTGTCTATGCTAATAGCCCTATTATTTTTAGAATTGGTGCTGGTAGTTTCCGTTGCTCGTCTGAGGGCTTTCAGAGAGCACATGTATGTAGTTGGGCCCGTGTATCTTGTGAATCTCATCTTGAGATGCTTGTACCTGCAACTTATCTTGACTTTATAATAAATCCTTGAAAGCTAGAAGTTGTTTGTGATCCTTTGAAGCGGAGTCCTTTATTGGGTGAACTAACTTGGTAAGAGATGCACTTTCTTCCCTCAATGACAGGCAATAAAGATTCAGTCGACCAGATCGGGGTTTTAGATCAATAGTGATAAGATATCGATCAAAATCTCGCCCTTCCAAGAGCCATAGCGGCCCAGCAGGGTGAATATTCGTGGTATTGAGACCGATGGATGGGTGACATATAGGAGGATGTCATCCGTCTATAGCGATATTTTCTCCTCTACCGTATCAATCCGGTCTGTTTTAAACCCTCTTATCCCTCTGTCCAGTCTTATCTCACACACCACTATTTCTATAGTAAGGGCGAACAATAGCGGAGATAGAGGGCACCCCTGCCGGGTCCCTCTCCATATGGGAAAGTCTGCTGATAACACCCCATTGACCTTTACCCTTGCTCTTGGGTCAGTATAAAGAAGGTTCACCCACCTCCTAAACGTAGGACCAAAGCCAAACTTAATCAATAATCCCTCCAGGAAGGGCCAGTGTACTGCGTTGAACGCTTTTTCGGCATCCAAAGACAGGAACACATGGGGCTCCTGACGGTCACACCCCTCCATCAGACAGTTATGGGTTCTCTTCAAATTTAACCTGGTTGCCCTATCTGGCAGGAAGCCGGTCTGATCCAAGTGGACCAGATCTGGAATCACGCATCTCAGCCACAGCGCCAGAATCGTCGCCAGGAGTTTAACCTTCACGTTCAGAAGAGTTATGGGGCGGTAAGACGCTCATTCCTCGGGCGGCTTACCTTGTTTGTAGATGAGTATAATTGTGGCCATACGTAGATCCGGAGGCAGCATGCCCTCCTGAACCGCCCACAAGAACAAGGCCAACAGGTGATTGGTAATTGGGTCTGCCGTTTTTTTAAAGAATTCTGCGGGGAAACCCGTTCGGACCAGGGGATTTCCCCAAACCAAGTCTAGCTAAGGCCTCCCTAATCTCTGTGACTGTTATATCTTCCTCCAGACTCGCCTGTTCTTCATCCGCTGATTGCTAGTGTGTGTGGTGTGTATTACGGAGTGGACCTGAGGCGGAAGCCGGGACGGTGAATGTTTACTGAAACTGTTTTTAAAAAAATCGTAATTCTGTTGAAACTACCGATTTTTTAAACTCGCACTTAGAATTATAGGAAATCACTCACCTTGCTTTATTATTTCACTTGCCAGGCAAAAAACGTGCTAAATCGGCCCACTTGCCTTCATTGACGCCCCCATTGCAGCCGAGTAGGCACTGTTGGGGTCCCGCCATCTTGAGTGAGGAACAGGAGCAGGGCGAGCAGACTAGTGCAAGGCCCCTCCCGCCCTCGCCAGTACAAAAGACAAAGCCATTCACACCCCCACTGATTGCTAGTGTGTGTGGTGTGTATTACGGAGTGGTCCTGAGGCGGAAGCTGGGACAGTGAATGTTTACTGAAACTGTTTTTAAAAAAATCGTAATTCTGTTGAAACTACCGATTTTTTAAACTTGCACTTAGAATTATAGGAAATCACTCACCTTGCTTTATTATTTAACTTGCCAGGCAAAAAACGTGCTAAATCGGCCCACTTGCCTTCATTGACGCCCCCATTGCAGCCGAGGAGGCGCTGCCGGGGTCCCGCCATCTCGAGCGAGGAACAGGAGCAGGGCGAGCAGACTAGTGCTAGGCCCCTCCCGATAGAGGGCACCCCTGCCGGGTCCCTCTCCGTATGGGAAAGTCTGCTGATAACACCCCATTGACCTTTACCCTCGCTCTTGGGTCAGTATAAAGAAGGTTCACACACCTCCTAAACGTAGGACCAAAGCCAAACTTAATCAATAATCCCTCCAGGAAGGGCCAGTGTACTGCGTCGAACGCTTTTTTGGCATCCAAAGTCAGGAACACATGGGGCTCCTGACGGTCACACCCCTCCATCAGCCAGTTATGGGTTCTCTTCAAATTTAACCTGGTTGCCCTATCTGGCAGGAAGCCGGTCTGATCCAAGTGGACCAGATCTGGAATCACGCATCTCAGCCACAGCGCCAGAATCGTCGCCAGGAGTTTAACCTTCACGTTCAGAAGAGAGATGGGGCGGTAAGACGCTCATTCCTCGGGCGGCTTACCTTGTTTATAGATGGGTATAATTGTGGCCATACATAGATCTGGAGGCGCATGCCCTCCTGAACCGCCCACAAGAACAAGGCCAACAGGTGATTAGTAATTAGGTCTGCCGTTTTTTTAAAGAATTCTGCGGGAAACCCGTTCGGACCAGGGGATTTCTCCGAGCCAAGTCTAGCTAAGGCCTCCCTAATCTCTGCGACTGTTATATCTTCCTCCAGACTCGCCTGTTCTTCATCCGCTGATTGCTAGTGTGTGTGGTGTGTATTACGGAGTGGTCCTGAGGCGGAAGCCGGGACGATGAATGTTTACTGAAACTGTTTTTAAAAAAATCGTAATTCTGTTGAAACTACCGATTTTTTAAACTTGCACTTAGAATTATAGGAAATCACTCACCTTGCTTTATTATTTCATTTGCCAGGCAAAAAACGTGCTAAATCGTCCCACTTGCCTTCATTGACGCCCCCATTGCAGCCGAGTAGGCATTGCCGGGGTCCCGCCATCTTGAGTGAGGAACAGGAGCAGGGCGAGCAGACTAGTGCTAGGCCCCTCCCGCCCTCGCCAGTACAAGAGACAAAGCAATTCACACCCCCACTGATTGCTAGTGTGTGGGGTCTGTATTACAGAGTGGTCCTGAGGCGGAAGCTGGGACGGTGAATGTTTACTGAAACTGTTTTAAAAAAAATCGTGATTCTGTTGAAACTACCGATTTTTTAAACTTGCACTTAGAATTATGCACTGGAACCCTGCCACGCCCTCTTCCGGAAAAAACTAAAAACCTTTTTATTCCCTAAATAGCCTTCCGGTCCTTTCTTCTCCTGGTTTTTTTACAACTCTATAGCGCGGGGATGCCTTCGGGTCACCAGGCGCTCTATAAATTTATAAATAATAATTATAGATAATCACTCACCTTGCTTTATTATTTAACTAGCCAGGCAAAAAACGTGCTAAATCGGCCCACTTGCCTTCATTGATGCCCCCATTGCAGCCGAGGAGGCGCTGCCGGGGTCCCGCCATCTTGAGCGAGGAACAGGAGCAGGGCGAGCAGACTAGTGCTAGGCCCCTCCCGCCCTCGCCAGTACAAAATGGCACCCCCCCCCAGGATGCGCAGCGGACGTGCGCAGCGGGTACGCCGGCCACGCGCCAAAGGCGCGCCAAACGCAAGCCCGTCTGCACCCGTCCGCGACGGGCAGGGACCAGGGGCCTCATCCCCTGCCCAATTGCCTAGCGACACATCTATTGGACCAAGGATCTCCATCACATATTCCAACAGTGAGCTGAAAAAACTCAACACCATACCGGTAAGAAGCTTAGAGCTATGCGCACAAGTAGGACCCTTAAACACCATGGGCCCCTTCTGCTGTCAGAACTGCAGATGGGATAGTAATCCCTGGTATTGCCCCGCCCCAAAAAACACCTCAAACCTTGTCCTTAATTGCATTTATATTAATGCAAGATCCCTCCCAAAACACGTGATCGAGATATGGGATACCCTGAATGAAAAGAAACCCGACTTGGCCTTTATCACTGAGACCTGGCTCGACAACCATAGTACCCCTGATATCGCAACAGCCCTCCCATCTGGCTGCATCACTAGCGAAGTTTGTGAGCACTCGCTGGATATTTCTCTGATACGAGATTGATCGGTTCTTCGTCACGTATATCCCCAAATATGTAAACCCCTCGCTCGTGACTCGAAGCCGCCAGGCAGGGTAGGCCATACCTCCTCTCCCCTAGGGCTGTACAGGATTGACTTATGCCAATTTATCGTGTATCCTGAATGGGAGCCATAGCGGCCCAGCAGGGTGAATATTCGTGGTATTGAGACCGATGGATGGGTGACATATAGGAGGATGTCATCCGTCTATAGCGATATTTTCTCCTCAACCGTATCAATCCGGTTAGTTTTAAACCCTCTCATCCCTCTGCCCAGTCTTATCTCACACACCACTATTTCTATAGTAAGGGCGAACAATAGCGGAGATAGAGGGCACCCCTGCTGGGTCCCTCTCCGTATGGGAAAGTCTGCTGATAACACCCCATTGACCTTTACCCTCGCTCTTGGGTCAGTATAAAGAAGGTTCACCCACCTCCTAAACGTAGGACCAAAGCCAAACTTAATCAATAATCCCTCCAAGAAGGGCCAGTGTACTGGGTCGAACGCTTTTTCGGCATCCAAAGACAGGAACACATGGGGCTCCTGACGGTCACACCCCTCCATCAGCCAGTTATGGGTTCTCTTCAAATTTAACCTGGTTGCCCTATCTGGCAGGAAGCCGGTCTGATCCAAGTGGACCAGATCTGGAATCACGCATCTCAGCCACAGCGCCAGAATCGTCGCCAGGAGTTTAACCTTCACGTTCAGAAGAGAGACGGGGCGGTAAGACGCTCATTCCTCGGGCGGCTTACCTTGTTTATAGATGGGTATAATTGTGGCCATACGTAGATCCGGAGGCAGCATGCCCTCCTGAACCGCCCACAAGAACAAGGCCAACAGGTGATTAGTAATTAGGTCTGCCGTTTTTTTAAAGAATTCTGCGGGTAACCCGTTCGGACCAGGGGATTTCCCCGAGCCAAGTCTAGCTAAGGCCTCCCTAATCTCTGTGACTGTTATATCTTCCTCCAGACCCGCCTGTTCTTCATCCGCTGATTGCTAGTGTGTGTGGTGTGTATTACGGAGTGGTCCTGAGGCGGAAGCCGGGACGGTGAATGTTTACTGAAACTGTTTTCAAAAAAATCGTAATTCTGTTGAAACTACCGATTTTTTAAACTCGCACTTAGAGTTATAGGAAATCACTCACCTTGCTTTATTATTTCACTTGCCAGGCAAAAAACGTGCTAAATCGGCCCACTTGCCTTCATTGACGCCCCCCTTGCAGCCGAGTAGGCACTGCTGGGGTCCCGCCATCTTGAGTGAGGAACAGGAGCAGGGCGAGCAGACTAGTGCTAGGCCCCTCCCGCCCTCGCCAGTACAAAAGACAAAGCAATTCACACCCCCAGTGATTGTTAGTGTGTGTGGTGTGTATTACGGAGTGGTCCTGAGGCGGAAGCTGGACGGTGAATGTTTACTGAAACTGTTTTTAAAAAAATCGTAATTCTGTTGAAACTACCGATTTTTTAAACTTGCACTTAGAATTATAGGAAATCACTCACCTTGCTTTATTATTTAACTTGCCAGGCAAAAAACGTGCTAAATCGGCCCACTTGCCTTCATTGACGCCCCCATTGCAGCCGAGGAGGCGCTGCTGGTGTCCCGCCATCTTGAGCGAGGAACAGGAGCAGGGCGAGCAGACTAGTGCTAGGCCCCTCCCGCCCTCGCCAGTACAAAATGGCACCCCCCCCAGGATGCGCAGCGGACGTGCGCAGCGGGTACGCCGGCCACGGGCCAAAGGCGAGCCAAACGCAAGCCCGTCTGCACCCGTCCACGACGGGCAGGGACCAGGAGCCTCATCCCCTGCCCAATTGCCTAGCGACACATCTATTGGACCAAGGATCTCCATCAGATATTCCAGCAGTGAGCTGAAAAAACTCAACACCATACCGGTAAGAAGCTTAGCGCTATGCGCACAAGTAGGACCCTTAAACACCATGGGCCCATTCTGCTGTCAGAACTGCAGATGGGATAGTAATCCCGGGTATTGCCCCGCCCCAATAAACACCTCAAACCTTGTCCTTAATTGCATTTATATTAATGCAAGATCCCTCCCAAAACTCGCGATCGAGATATGGGATACCCTGAATGAAAAAAAACCCGACTTGGCCTTTATTATCGAGACCTGGCTCGACAACCATAGTACCCCTGATATCGCAACAGCCCTCCCAGCGGAATACAAAATATTCAACCTGAATAGAGTAAAGAAGAGAGGAGAAGGGGTAGCCATACTGTTCAGAGACTCTATCACCTGTAGACAGGAGGCCATCACACAGGTTGATAACTATGAAGCAATGGCATTTTCAGTGTCCATAAACACCAACATATTATTTGGCGGTGTGATCATCTATAATCCACCAGGGAGCACATTAGACTTCAGTACCCAGCTCTTTGCACAGATCATGCCGGTCTGTCTTAACACCAAAAATATCCTGCTACTAGGGGACTTTAATATACATTACGATAATAGTATTAATCCCCTGGCTAAGGATATGGAAATATTACAACTAACTCAGTAAATTGAACAACCAACACATAGGTCAGGACACATGTTAGGGATGTATGTCACTACCACGCACACTTTTACAACGCGTACCATTACAACGTGGTTGTAACAACGCAAGTCGTTACAACGACTTGCGTTGGGGGGGGGGCGCAAATTTAAAAAATATAATTTACTATTCCAACACAAGTCCCCGTGGATAGTAGGGAAGGTGTTGGGATAGCAAATTAAATGATTTATTATCCTTGAGCGCCACCCAGCGCAATTTGTTGTAACAACTTTCGTTGTTATAACAGCGTGGTAATGGTACTTTGTTGTAACGCTCGCGTTGTAAACGTTGTATACCACATGTTAGACCTCATGTTTTCCAATATAGGATCCATCCTCATTAAAGAGATAAAACCGCTGACATGGACAGATCATTATATGATCGAGTTCTCCATCAATCTGTCCGTAAAAAATACCAGACCACCAGCTCTGGAGGCGGCAAAAACTAGGAGCTGGAAGAAGTTCTCAGTAGAGACATTCCAACAGCATTTCGCCCACACAAATACTGTTGGAACTTCCATTGACGATGAAATAGACCAATTACAGAATAACATCATGAATGCACTAGAACACTGCTCAGTGCTACGCTCTTTTTCTGACGTACTATGTCAGAAAAATGGTACGGGCCAGAATTAAAGACACTAAAGGGAAAATGTACAACACTTGAACATAAATGGAGACTTACCAAAACCCAAGATGCCCGACTCATATATAAAAAATAACTCATAATTTACAATAAAGCCATTAGGAAAGCAAAAAAAGAATACTTCACACGCAGAATATCAGAAAATAAAGACTCATCCAAAGAACTGTTTAAAATAGTTAAAGAACTTTGCAGTCCCACAAGTCTCTCGTTAATTCTGATTCCATCACAATCAGGTTGTGATAAAATAAGTGACTTTTTTTGTGACAAAATAGACAAAATTTACACCTCGTTCTCCAACAAAGAACTGGAACACATAGAGCACTATGTGTTACCCACCTCGCAGCCAGGCTGCTCCAGTTTTGGGCCTTTCTCAGAAGAAGAAGTGTGTAAAGTCATGTTAGAAGTCAAATCCGGCTCCCCATTGGATCCATGCCCGCATCATATTTTCTCGCAATTAACTCCGATAATTTGTCCGGCAGTAACACAAGTACTCAACCATTCACTATATAATTGAATCACAGTATTCTGGAGTGATGGGCTTAGTTTTAAATGGAGAAAACTGTCTGGCTGGTTTGGTGAATTTTGATAATGCGACTAATGATAGTGCAGGCTTTAATCAAATATCTGTATTGAATTCTTTTATCACTACTTCTATGAAGGATTTTAGTCATAATCTTATGATCATGGGAGATTTTAATGTGCATCCCTGCGGTGATCCACTGAAGAAATGCCTAACAGACTTGCGTTGTGAGCGCCAGGGTGGTTTACACATGGAACATACAGTGGATGGGGAACTTTGTAATGATCTAATGAACAACTTGGACCTCTCACTGGCTATGACACTCAGGGACCTGCTAAAACGTTTTGATATTCCTACTTTTAACCCCTTCCAGGCTCATGACAAGCTGGGCTCGTCATGGTGTAGCCTCCTCGCACACTGATGACGAGCCCAGCTCGTCATGGAGCATGGTTTTTTTTAAATCTCAGCATAGAAGGAGAATTCAACTAGCGCGGATGTGGTTAAAGGGTATGGAAGGGGCAATTTTATGATCATATGTTAGTCTCACTGACGATGCAGACTTTTCTGGATTCGTTTAGTATTGAGCATAGTGAATTTAGTGATCATAACCCTCTAATAATTCGTCTGAAGGGACCTTGGGTTAACAATGGAAATCAGAAATGTAGCTCAGGTAGGCTGTGCACAACAGATGGGAGGCGGCAACTTAAATGGTCAATGGTTACCCCAGATCTTCTATACATAAATATTGTGGATAAATGTACTGAGGATATTAAGATCTGTACACATGAGGGGGGAGATCCCAGGCAGGTCCTTATTGCATATCAACACTTGTCGGAGAAGATGTCAGAACTGATGACGGCCCCCGCAAAGAACTTGGTGAAAGGGGGTCCCAGGTGGTTAACCATGATTGTACCAAAGCTGCACGTAATCTCAGGTTAGCTCTGTCAGTTACTCCGAGAAATCATGAGGGTGTAAAACTGTGTCGGAAAGAATATAAGTCTGTTATTGCATCCCGTAAGGAGTTTTTAAGAAAAGAGGCTTGGGACGAAATACTTGATCCCTCCACCTTAAATTGTAGCACTAAATTCTGGGCGTTAGTCAAAATACCGTTTTTGGCAGAAGACCCGGGTGATGGACTAGTTTGCTGCATAACTAAGGAGGAGTGGGAACATCATTTTAAACAATTGTATTACTCAGTGGACCCTATAACAGTTGATGTTTCACCTTATGTCAGGGGAGGCATAATTAAATTTGATATAAGTGAGGTAATGGACGCCATAGAAGGACTAACAGCTAGGAAGGCCCCCGGACCTGATGGAATCCCCCCGGATCTGTACAAATCTGATCCAGGTTTTTGGGCACCTATCTTGGTAGCTGTATTTAATGCAGCTGCTATAGTGAGCTGTCCCTTGTCTTGGGGTTTATCAACAATTGTTCCTGTGTTTAAGAAAGGAGACAAGGGCAGCCCCCTTTGTTATCGTCCAATTTCACTAATAGATTCCATGGTCAAGATTATGGGGAGGATCCTGCTGCAGCGAATATCAAGTTCGACGTCTGAGAACAATATTATGTCCATCTCCCAATACGGCTTCAGTGGAGGCCGTTCCACCATAACCCAGTGCCTTAATCTTTTCCTTATATTGAGTAAATATACTGTTTTGCAGAAGGGAGCCGTCCACCTTGCCTTCATGGATCTGTCATCAGCCTTCGATTGTGTTAACAGGGGAAGGCTGTGGCAGACCATGCAGGAGAAAGGTGTGGATATAGGGATTGTGGATTTTTTGGTGGACTTGCACAGTAACACCAGTGCAAATGTTAGGTACTCAACAAATGGGGAAACCACTGGTAATTTTAACATTAAAAAGGGAGTGCGCCAAGGTTGCATTCTGGCCCCATTTCTTTTTAATTTTTATATTAATGATTTAGATGCTGCTCTACAGGAGGTACAATCAGACTGCCCTAGGGTTGGCAGGCGGGGTATTCCTGTACTTTTATACGCAGATGATGCAGTTTTAATTTCTAGAACGGAAAAGGGTCTCCAGGCGCTTTTGAATGCTTTTAATATTTTTATGACTAACAGAGACTTACTGGTCAACAATTCTAAATCATATATAATGCATGTTGGCCGACAACCAAAAAATAATTTTATTTTTAAACTAGATGATGCTCTGATCCCCATCACTCAAACGTTTTCTTATCTTGGTATCGTATTTGATACAAAGCTCAGCTGGGGCCCTCATGTGGCCAGAAAGAAAGGGGAAATGACAAGGGAGAAGAAGCCAAATACTGCAATGATGAAACTCTATAATGCTAAAACGATAGCTACCGCTGTATATGGCAGTGAGTTATGGGGCTATGTAAGTGGTGAACAGTTACAGGTTACTGAAAACAATTTTCTAAAACGTCTCCTCTGTGTTCCGGCCAGTACATCGAACTTAGTGGTACACGAAGAATTGGGGACTCAGTACCTATCAGATATATTTGCCCTAAGACCTCTGACATGTTGGGTAAAATTGTGGTTAAACCAAGATATTCCGCTTACCCACCTGATTGTGAAAGACCTTGTGTCTCAGGACAATTCAATGTGCGTGCCCTGGCTAAAATACCTGAAATCTTGCTTTTCGAGGCTTGGATGTTTGAATTTGTTTGAAAACCCTTGTGGGATTGTAAAGGGAGATGTAGCAGCAATTAAGCGGGCTTTTCATATGGACAGGAGGGCCCAAAGAGAAGGGGGGGAGCTCAAGAAACCTAATATTAGGAAATATGTTATGTTAAAAACCTGTGATACCATGGAATTATATTTAACATGTACCTTCACTTCTCATGAAAAATTTCTGCTGACGAGGTTCAGGTTTAATATTTTTCATCATCTTTTAATTAGACCTAAGTAGGATATTTTTAATAAAACTGTTGCTCCCTGTGGCTGCGACGGGAAGTCTCCACAGGATATGCTGCATTTTATATTTTTATGTAGGTTTTATGAATACCCACGCAGACGTTACCTTGTTGCTCTTTTAAAGAAACTAAATTTTAATCAAATAAGACCAGCACTTATGTATTTACAGCTTTTGCACAGTGACAGCGTTCTTCATGTCATAGAATTTTTAAAATTAACTGTCAAATTGAGAAATTGCCTGGACCAGTGATTCTACACCTCTGAAAGATGATGAGCATATTTATTGAAAGACCTTATATCATGTTGTAAACCCAGTATTAATTGCACTTTGCTGCTGATCTCGTCTACTTACTCATTAATGAAATACGCATAACATGTCTTCTTTTGTAATTATGATTTTAAAAATGAAATGTTCAATGTATTTTATATGTGTACTTTTATGGTTTAAAACAAAACCGAAATAAAGTCTCTATTGAATTGAATTGAATTGAACAAAAAAAAAAACATTCACTAAAATCTGCGGAATTCCCGGCGTGGCTACGCAAGCGGCGATGGCGGTTGTAGCCTGCTAGAGCTCTCGCCGGCCCGCCATTGATCCGACGAATTATCCTGGTCCCCGAGCCTGTGACCCACAACCAAAACGGGGCTAAGCTTTCCGGAGGCGCCAGTGACCTTCCGGTGTGTTCGGTGGCGATCCCGCGCTCCCCAGCGGAGCTGGGCAGCGGGGTGAGAAGGTGCGGCCTAGTGGACTGCGGAGCAGCCGGGCCTCAATTTTGGAGCAGCCGGGGAGTGAGCTGTGGCCCGGGGACGGCCGCGGCGTCCGCTTGCCCTGGGGCCGAGAGACTGCTGGCAGCTATCCTCCCGGGGCCTGGCTAGGCCTGCAAGCAGTGTGGACGCAGTGAGCGGACCGGAGCGGCAGGGGAGGCCTAGTGGCCCGGGCGCAGCCGGGACCTCGATTTTCGCGGCCCGGTGTCCGGCCGGGGCTGGCAGCGTCGGAGGGGGACGGACGTCCTAGAGAGCCCGATCGGCGGTGAACATGCCGAGGCGACTATTCGGCCTACGGACAGCAACAGTGAGTAGTGGGGCCCCCTCCCCTCCCGGGCCCACAGACCAGAAGGGACATCGGCGCGGTGGCGCGAAACGCAGGGGGCCCACGCACCGCCTAGAAGAGCGATACTGGTCGCGGAGGGCTCTGACCATCGGCGGCTGGGGAGGACAGATTAATTGGGGCAGTGGCTGAGGTCCACCCGGCGCTATACCCAACGCTGAGCCGTTCCGGAGTGACTTGTCTGAGACTCCCCCCCTCCCAGAGGCCAGCAACTGTCAAGTGGCCCTAACAACTCTGCAATCATGACCAGGGGGGGTAACAGCTCCACTAAACAAGTGACAATCGATAAATTCACCGGGCCTAGTGGGGGCCCTGGGCCATCGGGGGGTGGCACGCCTGGAGGGGGGCCAGACAATGCGGCCCTTATGGCGGCCATAACCCAGTCAAGGGACATGCTGGATGCCAAGATAGGGGCTGTTGGCGCAGATGTGACCCTACTGCGCCAGGACCTGAGGAACGCCGTGGCGCGGATCACGGAAGCAGAATCCAGGGTGTCAGTGGTGGAGGATGACTTGAGTAACCTTAAAAAGAGGATGGCGGCAATGGAAACTGCGCAGCGGATTACGGCGCTCCGTGTGGAGGATGCAGAAGGGCGGGCGCGCCTCAACAACCTCCGCTTCCTTGGATTTCCAGAGAGCTGTGGGAAGGGTGGCATGGAACAGTTCCTTACACAGTGGCTAGAATCATGGATGCCCCCTGGGACGCTGTCTGCATGCTTCGTTATTGAAAGAGCACACCGCGCCCTGACACAGAAACCACCTGAGGGCGAGCGACCTAGGGCGATAATCGCACGGCTGTTGAACTACCACGACAGGGACGCCATACTGAGGAAGCTAGAAATAAGGAAACCCTTCTCTGTGAAAATCAAAAGATCCTGATCTTCCCTGATTACACCAAACTCGTCCAACAGCAACGCCACTCTTTCATGGCAGCCAAGGCAAAGTTGAGAGGCCTCAAGCTACAGTATTCCCTGCTGTACCCGGCGCGCCTGAGAGTAATCTTCCAATCACGGACACTCTTCTTTGATACGCCGGAGGACCTTTTCAGATGGACCGACGAGACAGTGCAGGTCAGACCGAATTCTCAACCAGGGCTCAATCCGGGCTCCCCTGAGGGCTCGCCTCGGCCACAACGAGACCAGACGTCTAGGCATGGACGAAACAAACGCTCCAAATCACGCAAGCGCGCAGCCTCGGCAGATGGCACTCAAGGCACTGGTAGAACCGAGGACTCCGAACAATCTGGCACGGATCACTGAAGTTTCAGGGGCCTCGGCTCCCTCTTCTGCTATTACTGCTGCAAATCCTAGATAGGTGCACCTGGTCGCCTGAGATCCACTGTATCACCGGCTGTATCGCGGCCTTGTGACAGCACTGCTAATGTCTATTGAGCGTGGATGAGGTTGTGGGGTGGGGTTCGGGGGCTACATGATGGTGGCTGCCACTCTCCCGTTCGTGAGAGGGACACTGAGGGGGGGGGGTGAGTTCACTGTTCCTCTTTGGGATGTTGGGATCCATTGGTATGGATGGGCCTGAGCCCTCTGTCCTCTGTTTTGGTCTCGGGACTACCCATACCGCAACAGGTACTTCATAGTTCATTGAGGTATAGGGTGGGGGGAGGCAGGGGACGGGCGGTCAGGGTTGTGGCTGCTGAGTTGGGGTTGGGGAATGTTGGGGATTGTGGGGCTAGGGGGTTGGTGGTGCTCTCTGGGGTAGATAGTAAAATGCATGTGTGTGTCGTAATGATGATTCGTGTGACGTGTGGTGGGTGGCGCTGGAGTGGGGGGCTCGTGTGGTGGACTCCAAAGGACTATGGCTGAATCGGCTCATCGGCTTCCCGAAGACTTTATGCGGGTGATTACATGGAATGTCAGGGGGTTACTAGACAAAATCAAGCGTGGGGCAGTGTTGCGATGGGGGAAGAGGGAAGCGGCTGATGTGTTACTGCTTCAAGAAACCCACATGATGGGCACAAAGGCGCTGGGCCTGTAGAGGTTTGGTTATCAGCAGGTTTTTCATGCGGGGTTTTCTAGGGGATCCAGGGGAGTGGCCATCTTGATACACCGCAGGATAGCGTACGTCCATGAGAAACAATGGGTGGATCCCCAGGGTCGCTACCTGTTTGTTAAGGGCATGGTGGGCACGGAACCAATAGTGTTTGGGAGTGTGTACGCCCCCCCCCCCCTGCAGTGGGCCCTGGCTGAGAGACTGTTTGCTGTATGGGAAGACATATCCGGGTCGGTGGCAGTAATTGGGGGAGATTGGAATGATGTAATGGATGTGTATATGGATCGCCGGAGGCGTCAAGAGATGACTGGAACTCCCCCCCTTTCCCTTCCACCCACCAGACTGCATGCAATGAGTGAGGGGCTGGGCTGGGTGGATGCGTGGCGACATATGCACCCTGCGACCCGTGAATATACCTATGTCTCGGCGGTACATGGGTCATTCTCGCGCTTAGATTATCTGTTTCTACCTCGTGAATGCCTGAGTAGGGTGAAGAGCGCAGACATCTTGCCGAGAGGCCTATCCGACCACTCCCCCGTTTCAGTTAACGTGGACCTCCTGCGAAAACGGCAGCCGTTCAGGTGGAGGATGTCCTCGTGGCATCTGCTACAGCCAGCCTATACTAAACACTTGCGAGAAACCATAGATCACTACTGGCGGGAGAACCTGCTAGAGGGGGCTGACGTAGAAGTGGTGTGGGAGGCGATGAAACCTACCATACGGGGGGTGGATATCGCATGGTGCTCGGAGGCCCGTAGGCGGCGCCGGGAACAGACTGCGGTGGCGGCTGAGCGAGTGGTGACCCTAGAACGGGAACGCCGCGAGGGTGGCGATGAGATCGGTCTAAGGCTGCTTCTACAAGCACCGCAATCGTACGCGTCCCTTTTGATGGATGAAGCCAGACAGGCATGGCTGGCCACAAGAAGTAGGGTGTATCAATGGGGGGACAAGTCGTGCTCAATGCTCCATAGACTATGCCAACACAACCTTCAACCCCTCATGTTACCGGGTATCACGGACGATAATGGGGAGGTCCTGACTGACCCTAACGAGCTGGCTGCGAGCTTCGCCACGTACTTCGAAGCCCAATACGCCTCATGTGACCAATTGCCTGAGGGCGATTTAGCACGGTTTTTCGCGGAACTGCCGCCCATACAGGTGTCAGACGAGACCAAGAAGGCTTCGGACGCACCCCTCACAGCGGAGGAGCTGGGTGACGCTCTGGGGCAACTCAATGCTGGTAAGGCTCCTGGCCCTAATGGCTACCCATGTGAATTTTAAAAAAAAATTCACGTACAGCTGGGGCCACACTATCGCCGGGTTCTTGAGGCGGCGCGAACACGGGGCGCACTGCCCCCCGACTGGCGCCATGGCGAAATAGTGGTATTTCAGAAGCCTGGTAGACCCTCAGGTAGCCACGACTCTTATAGACCCATTTCCCTCATCAATATTGAGGCCAAAATATTGGCCAAGGCCCTAGCGAACCGTCTGGCTCCATATATTATAGACCTGGTCCACTCGGATCAGGCAGGCTTCATGCCCCACAGGGCGACGCGACATAATATCCGACGAGCACAGGCGGCGATAGACGCTGTTGGAGCCTTGGGGGACCAGGCGGCGTTATTATTGGCCGACATCAACAAGGCATTCGACTCGGTCAGCTGGTCGTACATATTTACACTACTGTCGTGGCTCAACCTAGGCCCAGTTTTCCGGTCCTATGTCAAACTACTCTATACGGACATCACGGCCTCGGTGCGAGTCGCTGGGGCGGTGTCGGAGACGTTCCGCATTGGCCGAGGGACTAGGCAGGGGTGCCCTCTTTCCCTATATCTTTTTGCCTTAGCCATGGAACCCCTAGCTGCCAGAATCCGCAGTGATGCGTTGATACGGGGCTTCGAATGGAATGCTACCCTGTCAGATAAAATTGCACTATACGCGGACGATGTCCTCTTCTTCCTCACCGATTTACAGCGCTCCGGCCCACATGTCCTGGAGGTCATGCAACTGTTTGGGGAGGTTTCAGGTCTATACCTAAACTTACGTAAATCCACCCTATGGGTGCTACATGGGGACACGGTGACAGATCCCTGGGCCTCGGAATTGCAATTGGCCACAGCTGGTCTGAAATACCTCGGGGTGTTTCTTTCAAACTCGGCGGATACGGCCTGGGAACATAATCTACTGCCCGTCTGGGAGCGGGTCCAGACGGATGACAAAACCTGGTCTCGAATGCCCATATCAATCTTTGGCCGGTCAGCTATCTTTAAGATGGTTGCACTGCCGCGCCTACTCTACCAGCTACAAAACCATCCGTATCCTATCCCACCTCAATGGTTTAGGCAGGTTAACTCGGTGCTGGGCCGCTTCCTCTGGGCTGGCGGTGCTGCCAGAGTAGCGCTGCGCACTTGTTTTCTGTCCACATACTGTGGGGGCCTAGCCACCTCGGATATACAGTCGTACTACCAAGCCGCTCATCTCCTTGTTCTGAATGAGTGGTGGTATGGTGACGGTGGGGATCCGGCCTATGCTCTAGAACGTGCATTGATGGGTGATAACTCGCTCCACACCATCCTATACTCCTCCCGGCTACGTCGGCCACTGCCGAGAGTCACTAAACTTGTTCTTTGCGATATGGCGACAGGCCCTGCGTCGCATGGGCTGGTGGGGCAGACTGACCGCGGAAACGCCGCTATGGCGCAACGGTTTACTACCGGAACTATCTAAGTTATCAGGCTTTGATGGCTGGGACTCAATAGGCATTTCACAGCTCGGCCATGTGATGTCTGGGACGACTCTCAAGTCCTTTCAGGCCCTTCGTACCGACTTTGATATGCACCAATCTCAATGTTTTCGTTATTTACAATTCCGACATGCACTGACGCCCAGTATAACCAACCTTGACTCACTCCCGGAATTCAGCCCGATCGAAGCAAAGGTCTTCATGGGCAACCTTGGGGACAAGAAAGTATCACGCATTTACCAGACAATGGTTACCCATTGCTCATCCACCCTTATACCGCTGAAGGCGAACTGGGAGGCCGATATAGGACCATTAGATGAGGATGATTGGCGAGAGGCCTTAGAATCCCCGAGGGGGGCGGCTATAGCGATACGGTTTCGCCTCATACAGTTCAAGATTCTACACAGGGCCTACTATACCCGAGAGCGTCTGTGGAGGGCGGGCCTGATTGGGTCCCCGGAATGTCTGAGATGTGGGGCGGAGGTGGGTACGTTGCTCCACACGGTGTGGTCGTGCTCCAAACTGGTTGGCTTCTGGAGGGGTGTATGGGGCTGTCTGTCGGAAGTGCTGGGCTGGACCCTTCCCCGTACCCTCCGCCTGGGTCTGTTGCACATCCTGGAAGGGGTTGGTGGTAATATTTATAAGCGACACCTACTCCTCCTGGGGCTGGTGGTAGCCAAAAGAGACATGGCCCGAGCATGGAAGGACGTGAGGCCCCCCCCCCCCTGGCTGCATGGAAGGCAGGTATGGACTTTTGTATGGGTCTGGAGAGGCCAATCTTTGAGGCACGAGGATGCCCTCGTAAACATTTCAAAATATGGAAGAGGTGGGCAGACTACAGAGGTTTGACACTGGACCCCCCGGCGGAACCCGAGGAAGACCTGTAGCCCTGTATGATCCAGCGAAACCCATTCCCACACACATACTTGACACGCCAAGAGTTTTCGTCAACACGGTTCACACACACATGCATGGGGTTAGGGCGGGTTCGAGGGAGGGTTCAGGGAGTTGGGTGGGTAGCTAATTGAAAAGATGAAGGTGGGATTGCTATTTCCTTGTATCCTTGATTCCATTGGTTCCTGGCTTCAACGCTCAGAGTTATATTGTAATTGTAACTAAAATGCCTGGTGGTATCGTCCTGAATGTGGGATGCCACTTTACTTCATATGCTCATCTTTCTCAATAAACTTGTTGTGAAAAAAAAAATCTGCGGAATTCCCAACAATCTGTAAAAATGCGATAGTCACCCCACTGATAAAAAAAGCAGGTGTAGACATCAATAACCCTGCCAATTATCGACCCATATCACAACTACCCTATCTTTCGAAAGTCCTGGAAAAATTGGTTAACAGGCAGCTTTCTAATTTCCTTGAAACAAATAACTTATTGGACGTCTCTCAGACGGGTTTTAGGGCCAATAATAGCACAGAGACAACACTCCTGGCCGTGTTGGATAACATCAGAGCACAGGTAGATCGGGGGAAAACAGTCGTCCTGATACTATTAGACCTCTCAGCGGCGTTTTACACTGTACCACACAACCTGCTACTAGGAACCCTCGCAGCAAAAGGAATCCAGACAAAAGCACTTGGCTGGTTGAAATCATTTTTGTAAGACAGAGCCCAATCGGTGCGCATGGGCAACTATTCGTCTACCCTCTGGAACATCAAATATGGGGTCCCACAGGGGGCCTCATTGAGCCCAACGTTATTCAACGTGCTCGTATCCTCCCTGGCGGAGATAGGAAGGAAGTGGCGTATCGATATCTGCTCATATGCAGATGATACCCAACTAATGGTAACCCTAGACGGGGAAAATAACCCGAAGGACAGGTTGTTAAACTGCCTCACCGAGCTATCTGGCTGGATGCATAGCCACTGTCTAAAGCTTAACGCAGATAAGTCAGAAATATTGCTGTTCGGTGGACACACACAATTATGGGACAAAAGTTGGTGGCCCACTGTCCTGGGTACTCCCCCCAATCCAACATTGACAGCAAGGAATCTAGGAGTCATTATTGATAACACCCTGTCTATGAAAAATCATGTGTCAATAATTTGCGGGTAAGGTTTCGCACTACTGAAAATGCTCAGAAGAGTCTTTCCTTGGATCCCCACTGAATGTAGAAAGATTCTAGTCCAGTCATTGCTGATGAGCAGGCTGGACTATGGAAACTCCTTGTTTGTGGGTATAGCAGACTATCTCTTCACTAAACTGCAACTAGTACGGAATGCAGCGGCAAAAGCAATCTGTAATAGAAGAAAATATGACCCAGCCAAGAGCTGCCTAAGAGAACTCCATTGGCTCCCAATGAGACAAAGAGCCACTTTCAAAATGATGTGCATAACACATAGAGCATTGTATAACACCGTCCTCTATATCTTAAAAAATAAGATCAAGTTCTATGCACCCACTAGGAACCTTCGCTCTCAATCAGCAGCAAGAGCAACAACAACCCGGGTGAAAAGAGCCAGGACGTGCCTTCTCCCACCTGGCAGCAACTAGATGGAACGACCTGCCCAGGGATCTCAGACTCACGCATTGCCACCTAACTTTCAGAAAAAAACCAAAAACCATTCTTTTTCATAAATCCGATTAATTCTATATTACTCAAGTATTAACCCACCGCTTATCACAGAAATCATAGCGCCGTGATATCCTACCCAGGATGATTGATTGCGCTTTAAAAGAAACATTAACATTAACATTAAAATGGGGGTCTCAATGCAGTCTAAAAACTGCCCTACATCCGCTGTCAAGCCTAGGTCTCTGGCCTTGTAGAACTCCTCATAGTAGTCAATGAATGCCTGAGCTATCTGGGCATCAGTCCGCCTAATATGGCCCTGGCCATCCGTCACTTGTTCCACCCATCTCGCTTCCTGCTCTTTATAACTCAACCACGCCAAGAGTTTCCCAGACTTATCCCCTACATCATTCAAGATATGTAAGGTCGCCTGTGCCTGTGTTTTGACTTCATCCATCACCAGGGCCTTATATTGTTGCTGTGTATCCACTAGTAGTTTAAGAGACTGCGAGGCACGATCTACCACATGCCGCCACTCTAATTCCAAAATACGAGTTTCCAGGTTGTGTAGTTCATCCGGCATTCTCCTCTTTTCCCACGCTAACCTGTTCTGGACTCTATCACACATGACCGTCTTAAAAGCTTCCCATAGAATCTCCCCTGAGTGTACCGATCCTAAATTATCTGTGAAGTACAACTTCGCGTCTGCCCTTAATCCCCGCAGCAAGTCCTTATTCTGAAGGTCCCATGCCGTCAGTCGTCAGGTCCTGCCCCCTGTTCTATGTCTCATCCGTATTCTCACCAGAAGAGGCGAGTGGTCCGAGATTCCCCGCACTTGATATTCTGCCTTATCCTCAGTGCTAAGAGCACGGTGGGGAAGGAAGACATAATCCAATCTTGAAGACACCTTGTGGGCCCCTGAAAAATAAGAGTAAGTTCTAGCGTCCGGGTGGAGCCATCTCCAGGCATCCGTCAATCCTAGCGTGTCAATGGTCCTCGCCAGTGGGGACAGTGCTTGGGGAGCAGTCCGATCCTTTGACCTGTCTAATGGAGCGTACATAACATCATTGAAGTCCCCTCCCATCACATGTAGTGTGTCTGGTGTATTCAGAAGGATATCAGCTAATCCAGCTAGGGTTCTAGCCTGGAGTTTTGGTGGTGCCTAGACAGAGATTATCGTGATCTTCTGGCGTCCCCATGTTCCCATGATCTCCACATAAGTAACTTGCTAGTCCGTCCATGTTCGTGTGACTGAAAAAGGGGGGGTTTCTTAATTAGTATGGCAACCCCTCTAGAGCCCGACGTGTACCTTGCATGGGCCAGAACCTTGTATGACCACCTGGCCAGGAACCCGCATCGCATACCGTGTAGGTGGGTCTCCTGCAGCAGACTATGTCTGGGGCTTCCCTCCTAACGTAGGACATGACCAACCCCCTTTTTATCTTATTATCCAGGCCATTCACGTTCCATGTAAGGATTTTGACACAGCCAATGTCGTGCGAGTGTGCGTCCGTGGGCTACCCACCACAGCAGATGCCATCAGTCGTGACTTGCCCATGTAAAGGCAGGTGTCGGGTGCATGGTATGCAGGTGTATGGACCATTCCTGTTTGTGACATGCATTAAAAAGTTAACTGTGAACCCCCCCAACACTCATCCAAAACTCCCCCCCTCCCCTCCCCAAAAGCAATGTAGATCTACCCCAGTAACTCCCCCCTCCCCACCTTCCTCTCCCCTCCAGTCCCATCGCCATCCAATAGACAGAGATAAAGCTTTCCGGGTGAAAGAGGTCTGTCGCCCACCCAATCTCAAACCCAAAATACGGGAAACCTATTCTAAAGCTCTAAAAGAGGAACATGTAAAGATAAAAGCAAGAGAAAGTAAGAACAAGAAAGAAATTTAGACGAAAAGAACAAAGCAAACAGGAGGGGGTGACCAACTTGCGTGCTCTATGGCCATATAGTCAATACTCGGTCGGCCATTACTGTCCGAGAGAAGATCATTTTTGAAACAAAAATAGGGGCCTACCTTATCAGGATCGTCTTCTTGTATCTGTTCCCAAGCATGCTGTAAAGTGGAGTCTTCCTTCTGGGCCGGACGAAAACTCAGCGGAGGCTCTTGGATCTCAAAGTTATCTGAAGAAACAAGAACAGGAGAATGGATAGTGTGATGTGCTACGTTAAAGGACTACCTTCCTGCACATTTTTCTCTACGTGTCTTTCTTCTTTTAAGGTGAGGTTTCTCTAGGTTCTCTGTAGAGAAGGGGGCGCTTTCTAACCAATTCGTCACAGAGGGGAGTTTTAGGGATTGTATGTAGTCATGAAATTTGGGTAGGTCGGTTCCTAATAGGACTGTTTCAGGAAGTGAGGGGACAACCCCCACCTTTCTTAATTGTGGTTCTCCTTCAATTTCTAACAATACCTCAGCTAGGAGAGATAGTTTCTTTTCCCCCTGTACACATGTGACCTGGATGTAGTCGCCTTCAATAATCTGGGGGTCTTAATACCAGATCCTGGGTAACAACCGTATGGTGACAGCCAGTGTCTAGTAAAGCTGTCACTTGTTTTCCGTTCACGTATACCTTCTTGAAATGATCTCCCGTTATCAGTACCCTTCCAGGAGTGTAACTGACTTACATAGGTTCTGGGGGAGGAGCCCTGGCGGGACAGTGGCGGGCTATATGCCCCCATTCTGCACAATGAAAGCATTGTGGGGTTGACATGGGACTAGTGCTAGGGATAGCTTTAGGTGAGGGTTTCTGGAGGGTAGGAGGTCTGTTTTCTACTGAAACAGGAGTTGGTCTATTTGGTGGTTTGTGTACTCCTATTGGGGTTCGCTGTGTTGATGTTTTGAATTCTGGAGATCTATGATAAGCACAGGCCAGATCAACCGCCATTGTGACGGTTACATTCGGATGTTGTTTGATCCAAGATCTTGTGCTGAAAGGAAGGGCTTCCAGGTATTGTTCAAGAAGTATATTTCCTGTCACCTCATCCATGGAGGAGGAAGAAGGTTGTAACCAACGGGTCCCTAAATTCCTTATGTGGAAGTATAAGGCTATCCACTTCTCTTTCCTAAAGCGACTCCTGTAATATCCCTGATCGCAACCTAGGCGTTCCAGGATGGCTTTCTTTATTTCTGCGTAACTGGTCGTGCCTGCTGGATTGGCTGCTTGGTAGGCAGCTTGTAGCTTGCCTGAGAGCAGGGGTGCTATATATTGTCCCCACCTTTCTGGTGGCCAAGAGGCAGTGGAAGCTACTCTTTCAAAATTTACAAAGAAGTAGTCTGGATCGTCGCCTGTTTGAAACTTCTGAAGAACCGAGCTAGGTACATTAGGATGTATCCTGGTATTGGTAATAGCATCTGTTAGACGCAATATTGCTGTATCGTGTTGGTTTGCAGTTAAAAGAAAGGACTGTACCTTAATAAGCGCATGTAGTGCCTCCCGTTCTTTGTCTGCTTGTTTAGACTACTGTTACATAACCAGCTGAAGGTATCGTTGGCCTTCTGCCAACTGAGTTATAATAGCCTCCATTGTGACGGGTTGGGTCATTTTAGCTAGACCCGATATCCCACTTCTGACACCACTGTAAGCTTTTGGCAGGGGGGGAGGAAGGGTGGTATCCCTTAGATCCTAGTGAGGTAGGCATAGATCTGGTTATTGCTATAACACGTTTTATTGAAATTAACAGTTACAGAGGATATATATGTATATATATAAATATATTACGTTTGGTCCGAAGCAGCACAGCACAGCGCAGCCACGCCACGCAGCAAAACGGAAATTCGAGTAAAGCCACAGACACCGTGCTCTCGTAATCAGTGCTTTTTATTCGTGACGAATAACAGCCCACCAGTCGCCATGACGCGTTTCACCTTAGCCGAGGCTTGATCACATGTCATGAAAAGAAGGCAGGAAGTAACTTAAATAGCATAGTTAATCACATGATCGGTAGTACATCCTGTTTAAATTAAAGGGGTATACATCAGATTATCATCAAGGGCGCAGTGCCCTATTAACACCACAGTCACATCCCAAAAGAAATCAATGAAATCATTCTACATTCACATTATGTATAAGCAATCAATACCATAATAGTGAAGTTAATGTGCAAAAAGAGGCAAAAATTCATAAATGTCCATTTAGAAAAATTCTAAAAACATTTGTTTTTGAAAAAATAATAATTTCTGAATTGATATATTTACATAATGTACAATAAATATACAATTATTTACAATGATTATCATGGTAAAAATTCATTATTCAAGCCTCATGGGTCCTAGACAAAATCTATTATTTTGTTTATGCTGTTTGCATTCGATAGGACTCCAAATGTTCCATTATACGTTGTGTAATATTTCGGGAAATTAGTGATTTATGACAGTGTTTAAATAAATAGTACCCAAGTGGGTAAAGATGATACCTAGTGTAAACTATCCGAAATATATAATGTATATATATCTTGCTAGTTACTTCCCTGAGGGTCGTTAGTGTAAACTAAAATTAAAGTGACTGTGCAACTAAAATTGAAACTGATGTTACAAGATTCTTATTTAAAGTGCAGGCTGCCGAGCATAACATAAAGATATTAAAATATTTCATCAACTGTGTGAGTGCCAGTAAGAGACACCATGGATCCTATCACATGATCATAAACGTGTATAAAGATCCTCCGTGCTATTGAGCCCCCCAGGTTGTTTGCTGTTTCATTCGAGGATGTACCGGGTTTCCAGTAGACGCAATTTGCTGTCTCTGTCTCCCCCCCTCCTCAAAGGTAGAACGGAGTCCACCAGATAATATTGTAGCAAGTCTGGGTTGCTTTGATGGCATTTCTCGAAATGCCTCGCTACTGGATAGGCTTGGTCCTTCCCAGAGATAGCTCTTAGGTGCTGTATTATGCGCTTGTGGGCGGGAAGGCGTGTACTTCCTACATATTGTAGGCCACATGGGCATACTAATATATATACCACAAATTCCGTCTTGCACCCCAGCTTCTGTCTAATAGCAATAGGTTTATCATGGAAAGGACTTGTATAATGGATTTGTTGATGGCGTGCTTACAGGCTTTACAGACTTGACATTTTTTGAAACCTGTAATACGTTCCCACCACTTCTTGGGAACGTCTAAGGTATTACTCACAATAGCACTGCCTAATGAGGAAGATTTCCTAAATGTGATCTCTGGTCTGCTTTTCACTAGATCACCAATAACTGGATCTCCTTGTACAAGATTCCAATTTTTAGAAAAAATCCTGCGAATCTCAGCATGTTGTTGACTATATGTGACAATGGCCCTACACTGTATTTTTTCTTTTGATGTAGTTGTGATTTCAATTGTAGTAGTAGGGACAGGACAAACTCCTAGTAACTGTTCCCTTCTTAGTTTTGTTGTTTTCTTGATAGCCTCATCTATCATTTTGTGGCTGTAACCTCTTTCCAAAAAACGCATTTTGCACTGAAGTTGAGCTGTTTTACATTCTTCCTCAGTGCTACAAATACGTTTTATTCGTAACATCTCCCCGTAGGGGATGCTATGAATAAGATGGCGAGGGTGGCTGCTAGAGGCGTGTAACACTGTGTTACCAGCGGTAACCTTTCTGTGTAGTTTGGCTTCTATTTTGCTGTTCTTAACATATACTTCTACATCCAGAAAATTAACTGAGACATTGCTAATCGTTGAGGTGAATTGAAGGTTTAAATCGTTTACATTTAACCTATCAACGAAATCAGCAGCACTTCTCATAGAACCCCTCCAGATAAAAAACAAATCATCAATATACCTGAGGTACAATATTGCATGTTGTTCCATTGTTGTTCTCTGCTGTCCCATCAAAGTCTGCTCCTCCTACAGCCCCATGTGTAAAAACGCGAAGCTGGGGGAGAAGCAAGACCCCATGGCCACCCCTCTTAATTGTTGATAGGCCTGGCCCCCAAACGTAAAGAAGTTCTGTTGTAGACATATATTCAGCATCCCCATAAGCATCTTATTGTGCTGTGTATTGTATATGGGGCGTTTATCCAGAAAGAATTGTGTTGCCTTCAAGCCATCTATATGCCTGATAGACGTGTACAGAGAACAAATGTCCAAGGTCATAAGTAAATAATCTTCATTCCAACTCTGCTGAGATAATTTACACAAGAAGTCGGTTGTATCTCTTATGTAAGAGTTCAATCCTTTAACCCATTCCTGTAAAAAGAAATCAATGTACCTGGACAAGTTTTCTGTCGCGCTGTCAATTGCCGATATTATCGGTCTCCCCGGTGGAACTAGTGGATCCTTGTGGATCTTCGGCAAAAGATAAAATGTGGGAATCACAGGGAATTATTTTTTGAGGAAAAGTGATCAATCCACAGCTACGCCATCCCATGAGTTTGGCATTGAGGTCATTCCAAGCCATTTTGATAGTAGCGATATTCGTTTTGCGATGACAGGCAGTGTCACTGAGTTGTTTCTCGGCTTCAGCCATATATTTATCACGTGCCCATAGGACAATATTGCCCCCCTTATCTGCTTGCTTCACTACTAGGTTGTCATCTGATAAATATATATATGATTTGCCAGTTTTACGGGTTGTATCGCCAATGTCCCACTTAGTGCAGTTCTGTCCTCTCAGTCTTCCTGGAGGAAAAATGGGAATTTTGCCTTCTCCCAATGGGTTGTTCGTAGCGTCACAGAAGAAGTAAAAATGATCAGCAAAAAGAAAAAAAATACAAGAAAAACAAATATTAGGCCGCTGGCCTGTTAAATAGAACAAATAAAAGGGGAGGGGGGGGGGGTTGTGCACACCTTCAGCCGTGTCTTGATTGTGTAGTGCCTAGGGTGAGAGGGAGTCAAGTGACTGCTCTAAGTGCTGCTTTTCAACCCCTTCCACCAGCCCTTAAATGAAAGGAAACGTGCTAATGGCACTTGCCTGTCACCACGACCCTCCGGGGCCGTGGTGAAGGGAGATCCAGCCTCCTCACTCGCTTCTGGAGTACTGGTCCCAATCGCAATGCCCAGGAAATGTCCTCTCGTATAGCTGTTGGTCTCTGCCTCCTCCCGCTCTTCTGGGCCGATTGCTTCCAGACACTGCTGCTCCTCAGCTTGCTGTCTCCTCCGCTCTCTATCTCGCCGCTCTCCCTGTTCTTCACCTCGCCACTTCTTTCTTCCTCCGACTCCTCTCGCCGAGCTTCCGAGTCCATCACTGGCATTTCTTTATCCTCCCGCTTGCTGGTCGCGTCCTCCTTTGGGCGTGCGTCAGCAACTAAAACGCTGCCCTGACTTCTGGTTTGGTTTAACGCTGACGCTGTTTTGGAAGTCCCGGGTTTGGCGGTGGTGGTGACTTCTTCACAATCTCCTTACAGGAGCTCACTTGGCTGGGTGGCTTTGTGCCATTTAAGTGCATCTAATTGCATGATGGCATGTGTCAGGTCACAGGTGGTGACCAAGGAAGTCACTGATGTCAGTGGGTGGCAGGCTACCATATGGTCACAGGTACAGTATGTGAAGTGCAGGAGGCCAGCAGACAAGACAGGAGTTGCTGCTATATATTTTAAATGAAGCCACGATTGGGCCAAGAGGACTACAATTGAAGGAGGGTAAAAATAACCCCATCCCCACATCGAGTGAACCCTGGCTGGGGTCTGAGATGTCATGTTACAAAACTAATGGATACCATTTTGGACACGCCATATGTGTCTTTCTTTGAATACATTTAAGGCTGGTCTTTGGGTTGTTTGAGTCCTGAGGAAGACCCGCCATGATGTATATTGAATAACACTTGAACACAGGGTCGAAATGTCTACGGCATTACTTTATGTCCTATGTCAGCTATCTTTGGAATATGTAAAGAAGATATAAGGATACACTGAACAAAACATTGTTGTGACATTTTGATTATATGTGGTTCCAACGTCCCATGTTTGTGTATGTGATCACTGGGAGGTTTGTGATTTTCACTATGGATATGTTAATGTGATGTATTGTTCTCTCGGCAGCCGTTGAAAAGAGAAATATGAAAAGAGAAAGATATACATGTTTTGATATATGAAATATTATATTTATAACAAGTTAATGGTTGTGTTGTGTCAGTGGTTTTTAGATATCATTTTCTTGAAAGATTTGTGTTTTTGAGTCAGGAGAAGTTTCACACATGTTTGAGGGATCATTTATAGGCCCTTCTAGTATTTAATGTTTAATGAAAAACATTATTTTACAATCCCACTTAAGGAGATTTTGTTCACCCGACAGACTGATTGTAGCTCATCACTGTATACGTAGGTTATGAGGGACACAGGGTAACCCCATTATAGTTAATGTCATATGGTAAAGGGGCAGAACAGAGCATCATCTAGCTGACCTGTACTGCACATAGAGGGAGAGAGCAAACTATTCTGGCCCCCAGCTGCCCACTCTGAGCACTACATCCAGTCCCCAGCCCTACAAACTAACCCAACCACCCTGAGCCCTAAAACCGGCCCCAGTGCTAAAAACGACCCCAACTCCCCACCCTGAACCCTAAAATCCAGCCCTGAAAAATACCCTGACTCCCCGCCCTAAGCCCTAAAACCAGGCCCCAACCCTGAAAAATACCCCCGCCCAACCTAAAATCTTAAAAACAACTCACCAAGCCAGTGTTCCTTCCATTGTCATTGGTGCAGGAAGTCTCCAACACCTCTCACCCACCGCCCCCACACTCCAAAGCTAGACTATTCTCCTCCCTTCTCTCCAGCACGTCTCCGGTTTCCACCCTCCCCACTGGCTCACACACATGTCGTGCTCGGCAGCAAGTGAGGAAATGCTGAGCCCAGGAGACAGGAAGTGAAAAGTACAACTTAGGCTGGTGGGCACACAGCAGAGCTATCGCTCCTTCTGCACAGCAACAGCGAGAACCAGCACTGAAAAGGTAAGCTAATGAACAGGTATCAAAACCATCACCCCCACGTACAGCGCCAGAGAGGACGGGTAATAGAGAATGGAGCTACCACTCTACGTCATCTGTATCAGAGAAAGACACAAACAACACTGGAGTATAGTGAATAGACAGCACAGCTGTCTCTCCTGTGTACAGGAGAGCATGAGAGAATGAGGGAAATTGACGAGGGAACCGATTATCAAGGCATTTGGGAGGTACCCCGGAGAACAGACTGGCAGCTTGTTCCACCAGAGGGGTAGCACAGCAGAGACAGAACACATCCCAACCAGATGGGTGTCATATAATCAGAGACAACACATAGCTCATCCAAAAGGGGTGTTATAGACTCAGATACAGGACACAGCCACCCAGACAGGCTGACTGCCTTTACCACGCATATGCCTTTATCACCTTTACAACAGAAATCGTTGTAAAGGAATATGCGTGGCAAATACATATGCGTGCTAAAGGCATATGCGTGCTAAAGGCAAGTGTCTGCGTTGTTAATGCATTTCCCGTGATGTAATATGGGAAGTAATTAGCAGTGCATGGTGAAGGGCAGGAGTTATTCTTAATTGAGATAACTATAATTGATTAATTTTTGTGTTTTTATGTTTAAAAAGGTATGTTTTCACCTAACTATGACGTTACTTTAACCCTTTTTTTTCTGTGAATTTCTAGGGACTTTTTTAATGTAGAGTAATATTTTATTGCCATATGTAATGCCAACCCACCACTGCACATGGTCTCCGGCCATGCGTGGTGTGAGGTTGACACAGGCTCTGCACACAACCCTCTGCTGGTGCCCAACCACCTGCTGTGCATGGTCTTTGACCATGCACAGCATGGGGGTGTACAGTGCCTGGAGCTTAAACCCCTCTCAGCGCGCATGGCTTACTATGTGATGTTACAATTTAAAGGGTGTTATTTTATGTAAGGCAGACCTACTGACTTTGTTAAAGAGTCAGAACACCAAAATATAAAACGTTGACCTGTTGGCTTTATTAAGTGGTCAGCATAACAACATATATAAAACATACATATTGTCTATCAAATACAAAGCAATAATTAATTTTTAAAAATTGTAAAGTTACATTTAAAAATATCAACCTCTTTTATCTTTTTTTTATTCCACAAAATGCAGCAATAAAAATCACGAAAAGAGGGCCCTGCACTCCAGCTGAAGAGCATAGAGCTCCAGTTAGGAGTGCTTTATAAAATGGTAAGTTCTCCCGCAGAATTACGGTTTTTCTAATGTTGCTGGAGGACTTTTGTACTGCCTGCAGCCTCTCACAACATTAAGAAAATGCTTGGTGGTGTCTCTGCCCAGTCTAGGGGCACCACTATTATTCAGAAATCAGTAAAGAGCCCCACAAAGTGCATTATGGGATGGCTCATGCCACTCATTTATTATTCTTTTCACTCTCTTGTTTTGGGTGCCTCGGTGCCCACCTGGGACACCCACATCTTTATATTTTGCGACAGGGAAAGCCTCAGGGCTCCACAGCCCTGCCTACTCCATGCAAACAGCCCCATGGGCTGCCCAGGAGCTGGAAAAACGTTTGCCTTTTTTTTATCCATCCAGGGCACCCCACAGCATTATTTTTATTGGTGGCTGTGGGGGGGGAGCCCCAGGGCTCATGTGGGCGGCAAGCTCCCTAGAAGCACGTGAGGGGCCATATAGGAGCTTGCAATGTTTGCCTATTCTGTTTTTAATAACGCTGTGCTCCTGTTCCCACCCGAGCACCCCATAGCATTTTTAGGTCTCGGCCTACAAAGGCTGCGCTTGCGCAGTCTTGCTGGCCAGAAATGTAGTTTTTCAGTAGTGGGGCTTGAACCCGCCCCTCTTCTCCATTGGCTGGCTTCCTAAACGGAGGCCAGCCATTGGAGGAGAGGGGCATCACTCCGTTCAAGCCCGGATTCGGGGGGGGGTTCACTTCTTTCTGTTTTCTTTCTCTCCTCTTCCCATTGGCTGGAATTTTACATTCCAGCCAATGGGAAGAGGAGAGAAAGAAAACCACGCCCCCCAATCCCGAAAATGACAGTGGTTTCTCCGAGGCATTTCGGCTTGGCCTCGGAGAAACATGGTGGTCCTTTCCCCCTTGTTTGGAACTGAAAGGAATTATTTTTATGTCCATGACCTCGATTTTCGTCTTCGCGGTATTGCTTGCATATTACATCAGGTAATCAATCTGCCCCACATCGCTTTAATGAGATTTGCTACTGTAGTACGAGCGCCCGCCCACGCTCTATTTGCCCTAAGCCTCGTTTTAAAGTCTTCACTCTATTGCTTGCATATTTCATCAGGTAAGCAAACTGCCCTGCATCGCTTGAATGAGATTTTCTACTGTTGTATGAAAGCCCGCCCAGGCTCTACTAGCCCTACGCCTCGTTTTAAAGTCTTCCCTTATTGCATATGATGCCATGCCAAATTGACTGAACATAGGAGGCATTTCCTTGCTGTTGATCCACGCCTCGTTTTCAGAAATTGGTTTCCAGCTATCTATTGGTCGGCTATGAGAAGTAGTCTGCCCCACCGTGTATGCTCACTCCATGGGGGCCTGGCTGCGCATGGGTGTTGGTGATGTGGCACTATCGCGCGGGGCTGCTGTGGGTTAGTGACTGATGGCTTCTCCGGCGACCTCACCTGGTGCCCTCAGCTCCGGATCTCCGGTCGTCCAGCTGCCCGCCCAAATTTTTGGTCCGGAGGAGGAGGCCTCGGATGGCAGTAGCTCGGAGGGGGAGGGGCCTGGGGGAGGCTAACTTGACCTTAGTTCCAAGGTATTGGGGGAAGGGCATGGGGGGCCAGATGTGGGTGAAAAGAGGCTGGGGGGAGGTGATAAAATGGGGTGGTTGGGGAAAGTCGTGGAATGACACATGTGGATCAGTTGTTAGCAGAGAGAAAGAGCCCTAGCGAGAGAGGGTGCAAAAAAGAGCAGGAACCTAGCATTTGTTTCAATGTAATTGTGTTTATATAGCTCTAACTATCACTGAGGAGGCGTTGAAATTCTTTAGGGCGAGTAGCCCGCTATTCCCATGGTTAGCAGTTAATCTAGTAGTTTATGCGATTAGTTATGTGCTCTGAAGAAAAAAATGCATGCATGTACTCCAGTTACTTAGTGATACGTTATATTAATACCAGTTAGGTGTGATCATTAGTGAGGCTGTGGTTTCAGGTGAATGGTTGGTTGACATAATTTGGGTAATATAAGGTTACAGTGATAGGGTTTTGAAGATGAGGGGATGTGATCTATGAAATGTGTCATCAGCCAATTGAAGAATTATAGTAAAAAGGATTAAGGCAGACCGATAAGAAACTGAGATGAGGCTATACTCCGAAATAGAAGGTATGTACAGGATCGAAGGCAATAGAGGGAGAGAGCAAACTCTGGTTTTCGTGCCTCTGTTCCCGGTTTTCGTGCCTCTGTTCCCGGTTTTTGTGCCTCTGTTCCCGGTTTTTGTGCCTCTGTTCCCTGCTTGTGATCCGGTTTTTGTGCCTCTGTTCCCTGCTTGTGCCTCTGTTCCCTGCTCGTGCCTCTGTTCCCTGCTTGTGATCCGGTTTTCGTGCCTCTGTTCCCTGCTTGTGCCTCTGTTCCCTGCTCGTGCCTCTGTTCGCTGCTCGTGCCTCTGTTCCCTGCTTGTGATCCGGTTTTCGTGCCTCTGTTCCCTGCTTGTGATCCAGTTTTTGTGCCTCTGTTCCCTGTTTGTGCCTCTGTTCCCTGTTTGTGCCTCTGTTCCCTGCTTGTGCTTCGGTTCCCTGTTTGTGCCTCTGTTCCCTGCTTGTGCCTCTGTTACCTGCTTGTGTCTCTGCTCCCTGCTTGTGCCTCTGTTCCCTGCTCGTGCCTCTGTTCCCTGCTTGTGATCTGGTTTTCGTGCCTCTGATCCTGGCTTGTGATCCGGTTTTCGTGCCTCTGTTCCCTGCTTGTGCCTCTGTTCCCTGCTTGTGCCTCTGTTCCCTGCTTGTGATCCGGTTTTTGTGCCTCTGTTCCCTGCTTGTGCCTCTGTTCCCTGATCGTGCCTCTGTTCTCTGCTCTTGCCTCTGTTCCCTGCTCGTGCCCTTGTACCCTGCTTGTGATCCGGTTTTCGTGCCTATGTCCCCGGTTTTCATGCCTCTGTTCCCGGTTTTCGTGCCTCTGTTCCTGTTTTCGTGCCTCTGTTCCCAGTTTTTGTGCCTCTGTTCCCAGTTTTTGTGCCTCTGTTCCCTGCTTTTGATCTGGTTTTCGTGCCTCTGTTCCCTGCTTGTGATCCGGTTTTCGTGCCTCTGTTCCCTGCTTGTGCCTCTGTTCCCTGCTTGTGCCTCTGTTCCCTGCTTGTGCCTCTGTTCCCTGCTCTTGCCTCTGTTCCCTGCTTGTGATCCGGTTTTCGTACCTCTGTTCCCTGCTTGTGCCTCTGTTCCCTGCTTGTGCCTCTGTTCCCTGCTTGTGATCCGGTTTTTGTGCCTCTGTTCCCTGCTTGTGCCTCTGTTCCCTGATCGTGCCTCTGTTCCCTGCTTGTGCCTTTGTACCCTGCTTGTGATCCGGTTTTCGTGCCTCTGTTCCCGGTTTTCATGCCTCTGTTCCCGGTTTTCGTGCCTCTGTTCTGGTTTTCGTGCCTCTGGTCCCGGTTTTTGTGCCTCTGTTCCCTGCTTTGGATCTGATTTTCGTGCCTCTGTTCCCTGCTTGTGATCCGGTTTTCGTGCCTCTGTTCCCGGTTTTCATGCCTCTGTTCCCGGTTTTCGTGCCTCTGTTCCCGGTTTTCGTGCCTCTGTTCCCGGTTTTTGTGCCCCTGTTCCCTGCTTTGGATCTGGTTTTCGTGCCTCTGTTCCCTGCTTGTGATCCGGTTTTCATGCCTCTGTTCCCTGCTTGTGATCCGGTTTTCATGCCTCTGTTCCCTGCTTGTGCCTCTGTTCCCTGCTTGTGCCTCTGTTCCCTGCTCTTGCCTCTGTTCCCTGCTTGTGATCCGGTTTTCGTGCCTCTGTTCCCTGTTTGTGCCTCTGTTCCCTGCTTGTGCCTCTGTTCCCTGCTTGTTCCTCTGTTCCCTGCTTGTGATCCGGTTTTTCGTGCCTCTGTTCCCTGCTTGTGATCCGATTTTTCGTGCCTCTGTTCCCTGCTTGTGATCCGGTTTTTCGTGCCTCTGTTCCCTCGGGCGTTACTGGGCAGAGAGATGTGTGTGCGTGTGGGGCTCTGTGTGTGTGTGTCTCTGTGTGTGGCTCTCTGTGTGTGGCACTGTGTGTGGTTCTCTGTGTGTGGCTCTGTCTGTGTGTGGCTCTGTGTGTGGCTCTGTCTGTGTGTGGCTCTGTGTGTGGCTCTGACTGTGTGTGTGTGTGGCTCTGTCTGTGTGTGTGGCTCTGTCTGTGTGGCTCTGTGTGTGTGTGTGGCTCTGTCTGTGTGGCTCTGTCTGTGTGTGTGTGGCTCTGTGTGTGTGTGTGTGGCACTGTCTGTGTGTGTGTGGCTCTGTGTGTGTGTGTGTGGCACTGTCTGTGTGTGTGTGGCTCTGTGTGTGTGTGGCTTTCTGTGTGTGTGTGGCACTCTGTGTATGTTTGTGTGGCTCTGTGTTTGCTAATACTCTCTACTACTCTTTAATGCTCACCTATTGCCATTGTAAATGACAATACCATTTATTTATGCTTTAAAAAAAACAAAAAATTAAAAAAAGCCATTTGCAATACCAATAGCTCTAACTTTAACAAAGCCGAGACCATTGCATTGTAAATGCCTGTTAACATTGGGGGCAGTCCAAGGCCCCTCGGAGCCCCACCCGCTGCCCTGCCTGCTTCCATCCCGGGTGCGATGTGAGACGGTATTTGTCCGACCCTGCTGGAGCAATTTTCAATTCTAAGTTTCCCTGTCCGTGAGAGTGCAGACAGGGAGAAACATTTGTGCTCCCAACTGGTAGGAGCAGCTTTTTGCTCCCACCGATCGGGAGAACATTACACTTCTTTGCCCACTGTGTTGTGGACTGGGAAACTACAGAGTACTAGAGGTTGGGGTCCCCGGGACACCACAATGAAGCTGGAACCGGGGATGGGTCCTTTGGGCCATACAACGGCTCAGGGAGTGGGGATATGTATCGCCCAAATAAACTTCAAATGCAGGTGGGGCATGAAGAGGATATTCTCTTTTGATTCACCCATGTTTTAACTTTTGCACCACGTTATCAGCACATTGACCAAAGATAGATCAATTTGGTGTCAGGACTGGACTATTAATCCTGACTGTATTACTCGATCCTGAACAATCATTTGCACTGGTGTGGCAGCGGCAGCTGATGCTTGACATATCTCTCCGAAAACTGCCATGAGAAGGTTCACCTTCCTCTTCATCAGAGCTCAAGTGAGCACTACCAATCCTTATTTGTGAGTGTTCCCTATAACACCATGTCGCCCAAGATTTCCATATAACTCAAAGTCTTAACAACTGGGCATAGTGGGTTTATTTCAATTACGTTATTACCAAATTTCCAATGTGTTAAAACTCAGTGACGGCTGTTGACATTCGAAAGTGGTGAGGCTTAAAAGTTTGGGATGAGTGGCCAGTGGCAAGGGAGCATGACCGTCATAAGGAAGTTTCGGGGGTGGGGCGAATCAACCTCCGAGAAACCTTTGGAAAAAGACAGGGCAAAAGGTGCATTTTCAAGTAAATTTGAGAATGCAAGAAGGTTAATACGGCAATTGTGACAGTGCAGTTATGACATCAATAAAGAGAATTCATATGATAATGATGTAGGTAGCTGCTTATTCAGTATAACTACAGATCTTCATAGCAGACTTCAATATACCAATGCTGAGTGCTTCACTAGTGCACATCCTTCCTCACATTTGCTATATAAGTGTACTTATTCAATGTTGCTCTAAACCTGTGCACACTGATCATAGCTATACTATTGCATTTTATTTATTTGAGATTTAGTACAGTACAAGGAAGGATAACAAAGTACTTTAAATGGTGGTTGGGATCAGAAAAATGTATAAAAGTATGTAAAATATATATAAACAGGTATACAGCAGGAAACAACCTTTACAATGCAGTCATTACATCGCACTACATTTACAAAGCAGTCATTACATCGCAACATCCTTTACAACGCATGTCACTACACTGCAGCCATTACATTGCATGTCACTACAACGTATGCCATTACAACGCATGTCACTACAACGCAGGCATTACATCGCATGTCATTACAACGCATACCATTACAATACATAGTACCCTTACACTATCCAACACATACACTACTGTTGCACCCAATTGAGTTAGATTAGTAATTTTTACCCCTACACTATCCAACACTTACCCTACTGTTGCACCCACTGGAGTTAAAAATAGTAATTTTTACCCCTACACTATCCAACACTTACCCTACTGTTGCACCCACTGGAGTTGGAATAGTAATTTTTACCCCTACCCTACCCAACACTTACCCTACTGTTGCACCCACTGGAGTTAGAATAGTAATGTTTACCCCTACACTATCCAACACTTACCCTACTGTTGCACCCACTGGAGATAGAATAGTAATGTTTACCCCTACACTACCCAACACTTACCTTAAATTCAATGTAATGTTATGCGTTGTAATGGTATGTGTTGTAATGGTATGATGCGATGTAATGGAATGTGTTGTAAGTATAGTTTTAAAAAATGTGTTGTAATGGCATGCAATGTAAAATGATGCGTTGTAAAGGATGTTGCGATGTAAAAATTGAGTTGTAAACGTATGCGTTGTAAATGTATGCATTGTAACGTCATACATTCGTATATAGCTGGTATAAACTAGAAATAATGAGTTGCTAGCGTGCATAATCATAGTTCTCAATTGATGTCAGTCAACAGCGTTCAAGTATAGTTCTGATTGAGTGACAAGAGACCTGAATAAGAGAATGTTTGATGGGAGACACACATTTCGGGTCTTCATATATTCAATGTTCCTTGAAAGTGGAGCTAAAAGAGTTAGATTTTGAGTTCAAAAAGGTATAATCTAGACCATACCATGGATCTGGTAGAGCTAGGTGAAAACGGAGACATCACCCCAACGTTTAAAGGTAGAGGCTGTCAGTCATATATTGATTTCATTCTAGTCTTGCACACTATAAAAAGAAATGTCAGTTGTATGGCCATAGATACAAGTATCTTTAGCGATCATAATCCTCTGACACTCACACTAAAGGGGTTGGTTTTTAAAAATATTGCAGTTAGAACTGACATTATAGAAAGGGCAACGGACCAGGGAAGGAGGATTAAGTGGGCCAAGATTGACGGAGATCAATTTTATAGAAAGTTAATTACAGAGGGACTAAATGCCATCAACATCTGTCTAGACCCTCATGTAACTGGAGACTCAGTGGTAAGTGCATTTGAGGAAATTGCACGCCACGTGGACAATTTATTAAAATCTTCCAAGGTCAGCAAAACATGTAACATCCCGCGTTGGTTTGATCATGCTTGTTCGAGGGCGCACAAAAACCTCAAACTTTCCCTCCAATCGAAGCCAAGGGACAAAGCCAAAATAGCACAGCTCAGGACTGAATACAAAAAGGCAGTGAAGTGTCGGAAAAAAACCCTACAAATCCAAGCCTGGGAAGACTTAAGGGAGGCAGCAGAAAGGCGAGACAGCTCGGGTTTCTGGAAGGTAATCAACACCCCATGATTCCAGGACCCAGGAGCACCGAAAATATTAAATACCATCCTACCCCAACAATGGCAGACTCACTTTCAGAGCCTCTATAACTACACTGGACCGCTTACCCAGTGCGAAGGATCAAGGCAAAGACCCAGCACAAAATTGGACTTTTGTCTGGAAGAGGTAAAATCGGCAATAATTGGTCTCAGCAAGAACAAAGCGCCAGGTCCCGATGGCATACCCCCTGATCTGTATCCAAGCAACATCGATCTCTGGGCCCCACTGCTCACAAGGGTACTGAACGAGGCCGTGGTGGCAGGGCTGCCGCGTTCCTGGTCAACAGCAACCATAGTCCTGATTTACAAGAAAGGGAATCGCGATGACCCACAGTGCTATCGCCCAATATCCCTCATAGATGTAACGGCAAAGGTTCTGGGCCGTGTCATCTTACATCGCTTACAGGAATGGGCAGAGGAGCACCAGATTTTGACAGACATTCAATATGGTTTCAGGGAGGGCAGATCCACTAGAGACCAATGCTTGAACCTGTACCTCCTGACAGCAAAATATACCATCGCTAGCAGGGGGTATATATATATGGGGTTCATGGACCTCTCTGCGGCCTTTGATCGGGTGAATAGAGAAAAACTTTGGGCCCTGTTAACAAATCTAGGAGTGGATCAATCCTTGGTAGACGTCCTAAAAAACTTACATTGGAATACATCTGCAAGTGTAAGATACAACCAAGAAGGAAGTAGGACTGATTCTTTTCCATGTACCAGTGGAGTTAGGCAGGGTTGTATTTTAGCACCCTTCCTATTTTCCATATACATTAACCTCCTGGACAAAGAACTCTTGAAACTACAAGTAGATTCACCCCAAATCGGCCATCGAGCGGTGCCGGTATTACTATATGCCGACGACGCGGTACTGTTAGCCAGAACTCCATTGGGCCTACAAAAATTGATTGATGGGTTTGTCAACTTTATGGCCAACCTTGATCTGTCAACAAACCTGGAAAAATCTTACATCATGTCCACAGGAGTAAAGGGAAAAGGGACTTTTTCTTATAAGATTGGTTCACATAAAATCGACCAGGTTAAGACCTTTTCATATCTGGGTGTATTATTTGACGATCAATGGACCTTTAACAATCTGGCACAGAAACATGCAACAAAGCTGGCATCATCAGCAGGGGCCATTATGGCCTATGGGACAAGGCTGGGCAGATGGTCACCAGAGCAAATCCTTAATTTGTACAGATCAATATGTTGTGCTAAGGTCACCTATGGAGCAGAAGTATGGGGTTTCATGGACAAGAAATTGCTACAAATTCAGGTAGAAGAAAATAAATTATTTAGAAGAATCCTGAAACTGCCGCAAAGCACCCCGGCATACATCATCCATAAGGAATTGGGAGAACCTTTTATTGAGGACCGGATAAAAATCAAACCCCTCCTGGCTTGGGTCAAAATTTGGGTCAACCCAGAAGCGGGTCTGACTAGATTGATTATAAAAGATTGTCTACAACGTGACAAAGGGGACCTGATACCATGGCTAAAGTATATAAAAGACTCCATGGCGGCAATTGATTGCATAAACTTTTTTATTGATCCAGATTCCTTGACTGCAAAGGACAAGACAATTTTAAAGAAACTTTATTCAGAGTGGTCTCTCACCACTAGGGCTGAGAAGGAAAGTTGTAAGCCCACTATTGCAACTTATTGCCAAGTGACTGAAAAGCAAGGAATGGAACCGTACTTGAGAGTCATGTATAATGCTCAGGATCGTTATTACATGACGCGTTTTAGATTGAACATGCTTCACCATTTATTAGCTGTCCCCTCCGGATTCACTCTTACAGTTGGGGAGAAGGGTACCAACGGCTGCGACACTAGGTCTCCGCAGGATACCCTTCACTCTGTTTTGTTATGCCCTTTTTATTCGGTCCCAAGACGTACATTTTTAGTAAAGCTTTTAAAAGAAACTAAATTCAGACAAGCAAAATTGGCCCTTAAATTCTTGCAGGAAGCCGCAGATGCCTATACATTATTGTGTACTGTAAGTTTTATCCGATTGGCATTGAGGCTAAGGAATACTAGAGAGATAATGGACTGCAATTCCACATAACCAAGCACTTTAACAACCCCCTTTCCACGCCTTATGAACTGTGTATTTTCTTTTCTTTTAACTAAATTTTTTAATTCATGTGTATTTAAATTGTATTTTTATGTACTTTAAAAAAAAAAATGTTGTGCTTTTATGGTGTCTTTTTAAGTACAGAATAAAGTTTATTGACCTTGACTGAGTTCCCTCTAAAAAAAGCTGCAAGGAGGTCGGAGTAGCTTCAGCACGATCATGATGCCCAATCTCTGTGTGTTCTGTGTACCTGTGACGAAGGCCTGATGATGGGCAGGGTTGGAAGGAGGCTGAGACAACAAAACTGCGCACCTCCGCTGGAAGAGGTGTAATGTGGAAGCCGTGCCCATTTACTGCTTTGCATGCTCTCAAGAACTACTATGAAACCTCTGCAAATGCTCCTACTCCACCATTCTAAATTGTACTTAATTCTGTTTGTCAATCCATGATCTCATACAGGAAGTGGACTGACCCATAAGCAAATCATGAGAATTCAGGAGAGCATCTGCCTGACATGTGCCTCTATTTTACTTCCAGATGACTATAGGTGGCATGTGGCTGACTCTACCCTTAGCTCTGCTACAGAAGCACTGATCCGCCCTCAATAATCAATGGCACATACATGTTCCTTGAGGGCAGTGCACGTTTGGCAGTGTGGTAAATCCAACTTCTAGGACCGCTTGACCAGCTTCTCTGATCAAAGCTGGCTGGGCCACTGTGCCAAAATTATTTAATGCATACATTCACTCACCACTGGGTACTTGTTCCGACCTGGACCATCAGACACAGTGAAGAACACTCGTCCATTTGTTAGGTGCATTGTACCTCCAGGCGTGCATCAAACTTGTGAGTGACCTGACTACTGAGCCAATATAGACACTACTCTATTGCTGCTTATGTTAGGAGCAGCATGAAAGCAGCACGAGGATTGGATTGGTCAGCCGCTGCCAACGCTCCAAAGGACACTTGGAGGCTTTGGCGGCAATCCCCTGGGCTCCCTACATTGTGCAAGTAAGTGGGGGTTTAAGTGTGCATGTCTGCCCGGCTTGGCAGAGCAAGGCAAAAAAAATTGAAAACAAAGTGAGCAAACCTCATTTAATATGGGGCAAACAACCAGGGGGGTGACGCTCCCATGCCCAACTAAACAATCTGGTTTGGTAGAGAGCGGGCTTACACCTGAAAACAGGGAGGCACTTCTAAATATAAGTACAGAAAGTGATTTAAAAATCAATGTATTACCCCAAATACATTTAATCATAGGGTATTACTTGGTATTAGAAAATGGAATGTGGGGATTAGGGGAACTATTACCCCAATCAATCAATCAATCAATCAGGGAATTGTAAGTGCACTACTCACCCGCAAGGGTCTCAAGGCGCTGGAGGGGGGTTGAGCAGCTCCGTTCAGCCCAAAAGCCTGGTTTTGAGTGTCTTTCTGAAGATGCTCAGGGAGGGGGCGCGTCTGATATCGATCAGGAGCTCGTTCCAGGTCTTGGTCGCGATGTAGGAGAAGGCTCCTCCTCCTGTTCTGGCTCTGTGGATGCGTGGGGTTTTGGCGAGGGTAGGTTGGTGGATCGGAGGTTTCTTTGGGTACGTGGAAGGAGATTCTCTCGTTGAGGTATTTGGGTTTGTGTTGTGGAAGCATTTTTAGGCGTGGCTGAGTATCTTGAAAGTGACTCTCTTCTTCGACGGGGAGCCAGTGGAGGTCCCGTAGGTGTTGGGTGATGTGTTTGAGTCGAGGGATGCCGAGGACGAGTCTGGCTGCGGTGTTCTGTATTGTCTGGAGCTTGTGGAGTAGAGATTTGTTGATCCTGCCGTAGAAGGCATTTCCGTAGTCCAGTCTGCTGGTTATGATGCGTGGGTGACGGTTTTTCTTGATTCGGGGGGATCCATTTGAAAGTCTTGTGGAGGATGCGGAGGGTGTTGAAACAGCTGGAGGTGACGGCTTTGACCTGTCAGTTCATGGAGAGGGAGGACTCGAGTAAGATGCTGAGGTTTTGAGCATGGTCCATGGGGTTCGCGGGGCTGCTGAGGGAGGTGAGCCACCAGGTGTTGTTCCAAGCTAATGGGGAGGTTCCGAGGATGAGGACTTCTGTCTTCTCTCAATTGAGCTTGAGGCAGCTGTTTCTCATCCGGGATGCAGTGTCCTGCAATCCTTCCTGGAAGTTGAGTCTGTTGGAGGTGGGGTCTTTGGTGAGGGAGAGGATGAGCTGGGTGTCACCTGAGTAAGATACTATTCTGAGGCCATGCTGTCTGACGATGGTTAGGATGGAGGGCCATGTAAATGTTGAAGAGGGTTGGGCTGATGATCCCTGGGGTACTCCACAGTTGATTTCTGTGGGTTTGGAGAGGAAGGGTGGCAATCTGATTCTTTGGGTTCTGCTGGTGAGGAACGAGTGGATCCAGTCGAGGGCGGTTCCTTGAATGCAGGTGTCGTGGAGTCTGGTGGCGAGTGTGCAGTGGGAGAAGGTGTTGAATGATGCTGAAAGGTCGAGCAGGATCAGGGCCGCGGTGTGTTCCTGGTTGAGGAGGGAGCGGATGTCAATTGTAGCTGCGAGTAGGGCAGTCTTGGTGCTGTGGTTGCTGCAGAATCCGGATTGGCAGGGGTCGAGGAAAGAGTTGTCTTCGATGAACCTTTTTAGTTTGCGTTGATGGCCTTCGCAACAACTTTTGCCATGAAAGGGAGGCGTGAGATGGGCCGGTAGTTCTTGAGGTCCGTGGGATTTGCTGAGGGCTTCTTGAGCAGGGGTCTGCCTTCTGCATGTTTCCAATCATCGGGGAAGGTGCCGGTCTTGAAGGTGGTGTTGATGGTGCGTTGTAGTTCTGGTGCGATGGTGGTGATAGATGTGTCGTGGACAGGGTTCAGGAGGGGCCCCCGAGTGGATGCCGTTCTTGATCAAGGCGGTCTCTTCAGTCGTGGCCAGTGTCCAGGTGGGGTGGCTAGCGTTGCCGGTGGAGGGGGTGGCTGCAGAGTCTGGTGTCTGGTCATTGAAATTGTCGTAGCGGCTCTTGATTTTCAGATGGAAGTAAGATCTGAGCTTGTCGCATAGGTCCTGCGAGGGGGTTATGTCTGTGGTTTTGCTGGGGGGCTTGGTGAATTCCTGAATGACGTTGAAGAGCTCCTTGGAGTTGCTGGAGTCACCACTCTTATTGTCAATATGTTTCTGCCCTTGGCTCGAGTGAGTCTGTGGCATTTATCATGACCAAACTCTGGCTCCTATCTTACCAATTTAGTTTCAGATATTTGTACTATGTTAGGGTGACCTATGTAGACCTCTAACCTAAAACTGGTGTTCTCAGATATCCCAATGTAGAGTCCTAAATGCCCAATTGAAGAAGGGTATAGGGACCCCTGTAGTCACACTTGCCTCAAGGTGCGTCCCTCGCAGTTTAACTACGGATGTCCACTCCTCCCCCCGAACGATATAAACTGTATGTCATTGGGGTGGTGGGCAGGCATTCTGAATTCTGTAACTGAGGTCAAAGAATCCCGGGCTATTTTATGGATTGTTTACCAGCTAAATTGTGGAAACGTTCTTCAGATCAGGATTGGCCATGTGGTACACTTTTAAGCGTGCAATAACTGAACCCTGGTGGTCACCTTGGGATCAGACAGACTGGGCAGCTATAGACTATAGATTCTTACTGGGTTGGAAAGATAAGGAAACATAGTGACTGGGTGGTTGTATATTTTGGCTGTTTTGAAAAGGTACTAGGCAAACAGGCTCATACCAATGACTACCTGATTATTGGGGAGACACTACACAGGCAGCAGCGTTGGACACCTCGGTTGGTTGGTTCATGGGATTGTGAACCAAAGAGTTCTCACTTTGTACACTGTACAGCAGCATCCCACTTTATCATGGGACATCACAAACGTTTACAAGTACCTTTGTAGGACAACCTTTTTGATTTAACCTTGGTTCTACCTCTTCTCTTTAGGCACCTTTCCTTTTCTTCTTAGGTGTCTTTCCTCTTCTATCCCACACAATTCCCCCAGTCGCCTCTGCAACACTGATATGACATATACATGGCCAACATGGTGCTCCCACATATCCAAGGCAACTCTTTTAGACAGAACAGTTTTCATGCATCCAACACAGCACACATAGCCTGGGTAGTTGGCTCTCTTAGTTCTCACAACAATATTGATTGCTGGGTCATATCACATATGGACTTGCAACCTAAAGCACCGTACACACTTCCACCACAGCACAAGCTTCCTGAATAAATAAATGTGTTTCGAAAAGTACATGCCATGCCAGTGAGGTATGCCACTCATAGACATGCAATAAAGGATAATAGAGCAGTGCACATGCACTAACACAGCATGGGTATACAGTGTCAGCAGCTTCCAAGTCAACTCCAAAATCACTAACCACAAAAGGGAAGACTGAAACATACGATGTTGTAAAATAACAACGTCATAGAACGCACTTATTTCACATGCATCCTACAGAGCTCCTAGATAGCGTGGATTGTGCTGTTATCCGGCTGCTTAAACTGCTGAAGCCACTGTAAGATGCCACACACACACATAAATACATGTTAGAGAGAACATCTCACATTCATACATGCATTAACTACAGAACATGAACACAGCAATAATCGCTAGCGACATTCACATCACAAACACAAATAATATCCTTGTAAGCAGTGTGCCAAGTTGTGAAGTTTGCTGTTCAGTAAGGTTACATGACTTCTGTAAGCTACACAAGGGGGCAGCTTTTGCTGTATTTCACCCAGGGCCATAACTGATGGTTTCTTGAAAGCCGCATCGCAGGATCAATGCACAGTGATTTCAAACCAACTGCAGTCTTACCCTGTAAGGGGTGGGCCACAGGTGGCGGGAAGTCACAGGTGTGGGGCTGGCAAAAGGAGCCTTTTTTTTACCCATTGCCGCTTAGGACTAATGCCTGCCCCAGGAGATAATGGACAATTTGTCTGTGCTCAGAACCAATGTTGTTGAGATGGTGCAGGGCTGTATGGGTGCACTGAAGATTCCCTCATGCTGTATGTCCCACCCTTTATGGAAGGGACATCCACTGCAGGAAATCATCATTTGCTCTTCCAGAATGCTGAGTGGGCTTGATGGAGCGAGGACTCATAGAAAAGAGACTTGCTTGAAGATAATCCTCTTGTTTAACATGTATAGTGTAAATTAATATGGACAACATTATACATACAAGAAAGAGAAGCTTGCCTACGTGTATACTAATAAGTAACTCGGGTGAATTTCTAAAATGGCCACTAACGAGAAAACTGTACTGCCCATGCGTCAGCTGTATCTACGCAGTATGACGAGCTGTCGCTTGGAGAGAATTTCTTGCGCTTGTGCAAATGCTATTTATATGGCTACTTGAAAGCTCACATGTTCAGCATCTACATTGCCGAAACTAAAACACGCTATTTTACTAATGCTAATGCGGGGAAAGCATAAATAAATGAATGGGATTAGAATATACATAGGTGGTATATAGTGAAATCAGTTATGTTCAAATTTAACATATGTCTTTTTGACTCTTTTATTAGTGCGTGTCTTGGGACTTTCGTATGAGTCTAAGGTCTGTTTGCCACCCGATTTCCACGCATGCATAATATGACCGAGCTGAAAGAAGTGATGAGACTTTTGAACGCTGCTCAAGGTCGAAACGGATACATACCATGGTAACCAGCTTGAGAACCTCTAAGACGAATGGGAACGGATGTAGTTTATACTTTTGTTTCTAATGTGATGTAAATACGGTTTGTAAATACATTTTGTGAATAAAAGAAATTAAGGGGTGGGATCTTTAAACAATGGACTGAAAGACTAAATTGGAAAATAAGCATGGTGTGGTGATCATCCCCCTTGCCTGTCCAATCAGAGTTAGGAGTTTCATGATATTAAAACATTATTGGGAAATACATGAATATTGTAGGGTATAATCAAGGCAGTTCTTAGTTAGTTAGAAGAGACTTCGATGCTGAATTCTGCAGAGCTCGGGATGCTGTTGGAGTGGCTAGAGAGGCTGAAGAAGAATCAAATGCAGAGCCACTTTATCTTAAATTAATTTACTTAGAAGAAGATCGCAGAAGAATCTCGAGGAGGAAGAGAGTGTCAGAGAGGAGTGCTACGCAAGCGTTGGTGGTAGAGAGGTCATCTATCCTGTCCTGATTCCTGTCCTGTACCCTTCCCAGCTCCTTGGCCAGGGGGCTGGTTTTCACACCATCCTAGGTAATATAAGTTCTGTGTATGTACTAATGTTCTTTCTCTCTATCCTCTCCTTTCTGAGCATAAGTCATTGCTTGATATAAAAGTATGTGTTTTGATGATTGATTAATTGAAACTTCCTTCCTATGAGTAATGGAGGCGGTACTGTACTTTGTAAGTGGTTCACATGAAATGAATCTAAAGATTCAAAATGTTCCCGAGTCTGTGGTTATTTAATTAAATGTAAGCAGATTATATTTATGTCATTTCACCATCAACTAGTTCAACTAATTTGGTCCGTCGACCAGAGGAAAGAACTTTTTGATCAATGAAAGATTAGTTGAGAATGAGAAGAGACTAATCTAGAATGATAAAAAGTACAAATATTTAACCCCAGCGGTTTATTACCAGGTAGTGTGAATGTGTGTTTATGGGTCCAGGTGAGTATATGGTGTTAGAGTACCTGTTGCTGGTAACCCGCTGAATCAGGCTAAACTTGGTCTTGGGAGAAGTGGGGAAACTTCACTCACCACATGAAAAGCAGCATTTCTCGTCTTCGCTGGATCTTGTTCACAAACTTTAAGCTTCACCATACCGATTCCTTTGCAAAGAATTTCTCAGCACATCTGAGACATGCCACATGGTCAGCAACACCACAATTTTGTAAAATGGGCATGTTGTCAGCCTAAGAAACTGAGAACAAAGCTAACTGAAAATCAATCCTTTCTCAGGTGTTTGATACCAGTGTCAAACACTCGTAGTTCATGAATAAGACCCTCTCACCCTGCCATCCATCACCACTACAGGTGGCATTTTTTCTTTTGAGTCTGACGCTCTATCTCCCACTAGGCATGCTATACTACACAGTATTATAGAAGCACCAGAACACAACATCTGAAAAAGTATCAACAAAGGGAGAGTCGGATTCTGGACTACAATGGAAACTTATAAATCATGTGGGAATACTCCAGCAGACAGTTGGCAGCGCTACACAAGGTCATACTAAAGCTTAACAAAGCACTGTGCAACTGTCAGTTCCATAACATAAACAAATGTGATCATACTTGACCCCATCTTACATTTGTTTGCCTTTTGCTATCCCCCTTTCTCACTCTCTTGCCTCTCCATCACACCTGCAAGGGCCTCATTCGCAACCATTGTGCTGCGTCCAGTCTTGTAGTGCATCTGGTTTACTTCAGAATTTCTAGAATAAGTCAGGAGTACTCCTAGCTTACTCTTTGAATTCTGCAATAAGCATGGAACAATACAAGAGTCATTCATAATGTTATGTTATCTTATGTTAACCGGGGTCTTATAGAACGCTCAGCTACTCAAGCAGAGTGCCCCAGCTCTATCAGACCCAACCAGGCACAGAACAAGAAACCAGATGGACTTTATTGACAAATCAGCCAGGTTTTGAGCTCCTTTCTGAAAGACAACAAGTTGTCGATCTTTCTCAGTGACAGTGGCAAAGCATTCCAAGCCTTGGGTGCAAGGTATCTAAAGGAGCGGCCTACAATGCGAGCACGCCTGATAGCTGGGATCGTGGCCAGCGACAATGAAGCCGAGCGCAAGGCTCTGGCCGGATAGTGAAAACTGAACCTATGCCTTAAATAACCAGCGCCCTTGCCATGCAAGGCCTTAAACGCAATTGTAAGAGTCTTAAAAACAATTCGTTTTCGTATGGGCAACCAGTGAAGGGATGTAAGAAGCCCCGCGGTGTGGGATCTCCGGTTAAGGCCGAAAATTGCCCGCGCTGCAGAGTTCTGCACCACCTGCAAGCGAGACAAAAGATAATCAGGGAGACCGAGAAAAAGCGCATTCGCGTAATCCAGCCTGGAACCAATCAAGGCTTGTACAATCGTCCTCCTATGGGCAATAGATAGAAGTGGAAGGAATTTTCTCATCATTTTTAAGAGGCCAAAACACTGATCCACCAGGCTCAGAATCTGCGGTTTAAAAGTAAGGCCATTGTCCATCTTTACTCTGAGAACCATGCAAAGACGGCATCTAGGCAACTCTTGATCTTCTCTCCATTAAAGTCCGAGTTCTTTCCACAGGTGAAGAGGAGCTGGGTATCATCAGCATAGGAGACTATCCGGGCACAGCAAGACTCAGCCAGAGGGGACATATAGATGTTAAAGATAGTGGGGCTCAGGATAGAACCCTGGGGAACTCCCACCTCCAGAGGCAGCACCACGGCTGAGTACGGAGGAGCCCAGACTGTCTGTTGGCGGTCTGAAAGGAAGGACTCGAACTACTCATAGCAAACTTTTTGAGAATCAGGCCCAAGACTTTCTCCTGATTAAAAACTGAACCCTTCTCAACCCGTGGTTGCAAGATTTCTTCACGATTTTTATTTATTTATTTATTTGAGTCTTATATAGCGCATGGTTACCCTTGGGCATCCCAGCGCTTATCAAGGAGTCCGTCAGGCTGATGCGAAGCTATCCAGCGTGTTAAGATGGAAAAAGGTGTGTTTTCAGAGACTTCCAAAAACGAAGGATGCAAGTCTCACGACGCAGTTGGATAGGGAGCGAATTCCAAAGGGTGGCTGTATGCACCTAGAATCTTCTGCCTCCAGTGCGAGCTTTGTGGACTCTGGGGACCTGTAGCAAAAGTGTTTGATCAAAGCGAAGAGCTCTGTTGGTTTTGTAAGGCACCACCAGCTTCCTCTTCAGATAAAGACCATATTTTGGAGATAGTCATCTTCTGGGTTGGGATGTTGGGTAGAATTTGTGCATTCCTTGATATCCCAGGTTATCTCCAATTCATTTGACAGGAGATCATTAGATGTTGGCTGCCATTTTGTTCACTGTTGTTCTTTTGTTATTAAGAATCAAAGGGTGATTAAAAACTAACTTTACACCGGGCCCTCGTAGGGGTGTACTCACAGCATCCATGTAGATGATTATTAAGGTGACCAGAGTTCGAAAACACAAACCGTGGACATTCCACAAACATCGAAATAGGACTGCAATTTGGCATCAAGTGAAGACACAGAATGATTTCAATGCCACTGCTCACAACACAAAAAATGAGGTTAATTAAATACAACTTTTGTATACAGTGTTATCTATGCTAACTAAATTGCTTTCTGATAATGGCTATTGACTAATGCGCATTGTAACACATGAAAACTAGTCGCCCTCTCTGTTGAGTTGGCCCATGGCCTAGGTCATAGTCTAAATTCACTGAAACCTGCAGAGAAATATTGTATTGTATTGTAATTGCATTTATATAGTGCTTACTACCCCTGATGAGGGGTCAAAGAGCTTTTACGGTGAATAGCACGCTACTCCGGAACCCAAAAAGTATTAGTGTTGAATGAGTATAGTGAAATATGAAAGTAATTTGAGTGGTGGATATTAGTCAGTTATTTGGATTGAGAAGGGTAGAGGAGGGATAGAAGAGGGAAAAAGGTTTGCATTTATACAGCTCTTGTTACCCCTGATGGGCTGTTGAGGCGCTTTTTTGGCAAGTAGCACGCCATTCCGGAACCCATAAAGAATTAGTGGTAAATTATTAGTGAAATATGAAATTTGAGAAGCGGACATGTTAGTCTGTTTGTTTGATTGAAAGGGATAGTGGAGGGATAGAAGAGTGAAGGATTTAGACTTTTTTGTGTCGGAGGTCATAGCAGTAGGAGGAGGCTTGGGATGAGTAAAAGGGATGTGGATAAGTTAAACCTGGGCCTGTCCCAGCAAATCCAGAATGCCTGGTCAGTCTAGCACATACAGAGTCAGTTACTTTAGTATAAACCGGCAGCTTGCCGTCAGTTTACACCAACCTATCCTATCATCAGTAAACAAAAGTGCTGAATTCGAACATTTTGCATCTGTAAATTTGAATTTATATCTGTAACGCAATTTTTACTACAGTTTTTCTGCAAAATATATGTATTCACATATGCTAATTAATTGTACACGTGCATAATTACATATAATTAATTACAACTGATATATACCATGCGTGTTTTATTTATCGCTTTACTAAAAATTAGCTAGTAGGGCAACATAAACAATTTCAGTTGGCTTCTGACATAATGTTGTTTTTTTTTTTTTTTTGTATGATACCCAGCTACTTTTACTCATTGTGCTGCTCCCGCCCAAGGCACACACTGAGATCAACCGTTTGTAAATGGTGCCTTCAAAAACCATATGTGCGATTAAACGCCTCTGGATGTCCCACAACACCTCCATATTTGTTGTGCGCGCACCTGCTTGGATTGTCTGCAGAAAAGAATTGACCGCCTGGGACGAAGAAATATTACAAACACAACAGAAAACGAAGGAAGACGGTGCTGCTAAGAATGCAATCTACAGTATAATGTGCGAGAAGGAAAAACAGCCAAATACCCAGGGAAGGGTGCACCAAGCATCGTCACATATGCTGAAAAATGCACAGGGATGCAGAAAATCCTTGTTTTGCAATTTGTGTTTTTGTCCTGGTGGGAGCCCATTTAATTAGCGCAGGACGGTATTGGATTTTAGCTTATCGCGCATATTGTTTTCCAGCTGCACTGGAGATTGCCAAGTTTCTAATAGCCTGACCCTGTTCTGTAAATCAGCAGTAAATTGCGGCATTTACACAGGACTGAGGCAAAGGGCTCCTTCTGTTTGGGCCTGGGCTGTCACAGGACCCTGGGAGAGCGGATTAATGGCGTAATGTTAAACATCTGTCCCCTGTGTATGTGGGGGCTTGTGTATGTGTGGGGGAGGGGGAATCACGCATGGGGAAAAAAAACAATGCCACGCACAGAAACCTCTTCGACCGGACGTTGACTCCGGTAACATTGAAGCTAGTGGGGCCTCGCGCGCACTGCTCCTTTAATTCTCGTTCCCACAGCACCGAATGCTTCTTAAACAGCGTCATACGGCTGCAAGCAGAAAAAGTGTTTTTCTTCAGACATTTTTCGCGCCAACACAATCCATCATTACCTACAGTGGCCAAATAGGCCTTCGATAGGTGCAAGTGTAATAATGCGCTCTGCCCCTTTAAGTGCGCGTGTAGGTAATCGGCAATTATTGTGACAGTTGCTCGACGTTAGGAGGAACACTCTGGGGGAGTAAGAGAGGGTCGGTACATACGGTTACAGAAACAGATTGCTAAAACTGCGTCGATGCCGGTTACTCCGCTGGGCCTCTGTAGTCAATACCAGTTTACTTCATCGATGTTAAATGGCTGCGTTTTTCGAATCCTTACCCAACCTGTTTAGGAGCTGTCACTATTGCCCGGAAATTGAATCGGCAATACCGTTAATAGTGTAAAAAAACAACATGGCTACCTGTGCATTTATTTGTTTCAACTGCATATAGGTTTCAGTCAGAGGTGGATGCTTAATGACTATACATAAAGGTCCGCGCCATCAACGTCACAACCAGGGCACAAGTCCTAAAAAAAAAAAAGAAGTCGGGGGACTAACCTATTTAGGTAGTATGCAAGTGACATCACGGCTCGCAACATCATGGCGCATGACATCACAGCGCAAGACATGACGGCGAATGGCATCACAGGAATTGCCATCATAGAAAGTGGTATCACAAGCCACTACTTTACAGGAGGTGGCATCAGATCTAAAGCCCTCACATATATGTTTAGAAGGTCTATGATGTGTAAGTTAGAACGCATTACGAGGATAAAAGCACAGTGAGCTATGGAAAATGATATGTGACTTTTACACCTTGCAATCCCCCAGTTTTATGTAACACATCCTGTACATTCATTTACAAACATCATTTATTGTACATATAATATCACATGTTGATGTAAAGCGCTCTGACACCCTGTATTGAAATGAGTAGGGCTATACAAGAAAAAATTGTGATACTTAAATTATTTGAACGCTCCTCAGGAGAAGTAAGCTCTATATACATGCAATTTGCTTTGTGTAAATACTGGCAAAGACCAGCACATCTGCATGCATACCTCCTAAACAGGGACTAAACAAAGTGAAAAGCTGTCTCTCTTTAGTATGTGTGAAGTGCTATCAAGGTGTGAGCCTTTGTTTCCCATTCCCTTCATTTGCATCAGGTGTGAGGCTCCGGCCTGCTCCCAGCCAAGGGACTCCAACAAAAGGAGGCCTGATGACCCCTCAAATTCGGCCTCTGTTATGGGCCCAGCAGGAGGCTTAAATAAGAAAGCCCCCCCTCAGCCTGCATGTTGTTGCTTGTTGCCAATGGGAAGCAGACAACGTGCAGGCGCTGCTGAAAGTGTCCCAGTGTTTGGAAACGACACCTGGACGAGTTCAGCACAATATTCAGTGGGGCCCAAATTCTTGGCAGGGTGGACGGCGTTCACCCAGTGAAAAAAGTGGGTGAACACCATCCACCCGCGTGTACCTCCGACTCGTGCCCTGGTCACACCCCACCTCAGCCTTTTCAGGCCTCTCTTTAAATCGATCATGCTGGAAAGAGTTGGAGACGTACGTCTACTTGTTTGGGAGAGGAACTATGGGGTGATTGTGAGAGGATGTGGTCTTATGGCTAGAGCGGTCGACCTTGGAGCTGGGGAACCCGATTCGAGTCTCGACAAAAACATTCTGTGATTCTGGGCAAATAACAATCTTCCCATACCCAACAAAAATGAATGTGTCCGTCTGTAACACAATGAGTGCTCATGTAAAGCGCTCTGATGCCTTCGGGTCAAGTTTGTGCTATATAAAAAAAAACTCTGGATTGCTGGTTTACAGTTTCCCCTTATTCATGCACATCATCAGTGGTATGAACGCTGGCACGGTGTTTCAGGATTACTATTGAGAAAGTCACATGAGTTGTTCTAAATCTGCCATTCTGCGCACTAGTCACAGAAAAGTAAACAGCAGTAAAATAATTTCCACCTGATAGGTATCCTTTGATGGATAGCAATGAGGCCCAAATGGAGACATTAACGCCCTAAGCATCTTTGTGATTCCGGCCTTTTTTTATTTTATTTTATTTTATTCGATTTTATATAGCGCGAACTTTACCCGAAGGTGTCAGAGCGCTTTACATAAGAACCAGTTGCGAAACATAAGGATTTAGGATTACATGCGTTACATAAAAGATACAAGCAGAAAAAATTGCAAATGTACAAGATTTAAAGTCACACAAGGGAGAGATACAAACAGAAAGAAGAATTGCAAATGTACAAGTAGTAAAGTCACTCAAGGAAGAGAAACAAATGGATATACTCTAAGAGTCACATAGGAATGGTAGATAGTACAAAGGTCTACTGCATATACTAGGGATTAGAGTTATCTCTATATACCTAAGAAAGGGATATGAATGGATATACTCTAAGAGTCACATAGGAATGGTAGATAGTACAAAGGTCTACTGCATATACTAGTGATTAGTGATGTGTTTCCCTTGGACCCGTGGGCCTACAGAAATGGTCTAGGATTTTTACTTAATGCTTGTCCATCTGCACTTTTTATTTGACTTCATTCTACTTTAGCAATTTACAAGGAGTTATCCTTGCCACTTTGCAAAGATATTACTTTACATTTTTGAAATTGAGCCCACTAAAACAATACCAAACCTAGCTAGAGCACGCATGACATACTAATGTGAATTCCTGTTTTGGCATTGGTTCTTAATTCATCTGCAGCATGTCTCAAAGCGGAGCATGGGCCCGTGATTTGCTGCCTTGGTAGGACCCAGGTGGAGCCAGAGGTCACTGGAATGGTTGGCGCGTGACAGGCTTACACCGCAGCACCTCTCGAAGACCATCTGTTGTGTTGTGGGACCACACGGGCTTCAGGGACCTTCCTTCTGAATGCAGTGCCCACGTGATGACAGGGACCCCCAGAATGGAGCCGTCAGACACCAATAACTCATGCTTCTGAAATAATTGGCAAAGTGCAGCACAAAGGAATGGACTGCATACATTATGCTTGGGAGGGAGCATACATTATTTATCTGCTCTAAATTGTGCAGATGTGGTGTTGTCCCCTTCCTGCCCTTTTTGTGCTGTATCAGGATTGGGTACAGCGTGGAAGTGAATTTTTGCGATGGCATATTTTGCATTCATAATGTTTTGCAAAATTGTCTAAATAAGGCAAACACTTCAAAATTATTAAAATGCAAATATATTGCAATTAATTAGATAAATGATGGTCATTCATGCTGTTTATTACCTGCACCAACTTCTGCTATGGTTGTGTTTTGTTTTATTTGTGCACTGCATTAGCGGTGCTGCATACTCGGTGCATATTTGTATTCACATAATTTGGCCAGGTAATATTTTACATCGGTAGCTGTCTTAGGTCAAACTCCCATTTATTATATTTATAGTTTGTTAAAAAAAAGTCCAAGATCATCTTACAATTAGTTTTAGATGTGCTGTCGTGACTGCAATTTAGAATTAAACAGTGAAAAGGTTGCAATTGAGAAATACGAGTAATTTGCAGCATTTCATGATTAGGTGGAACACATTTTACTCATTATTGTTCCATCAGTTAGACTTGTCGTCTTTCTATTACTTCGGAACCTACCACTTTCGATAAGGAAAATGCGCCTTTCTAATTCACATTAAAGCATTTAAAACCTAGCTAATTTCAACCATACATCTGAATGAAGTCAGATTTTTTGATCTTGGATACAGACAGCTTTTGTTGTCCGTTACCCACACCCACTGTTTCCAATATGCATATAATGGGCTTTAGGACAGCTCCTTGCTAGTATGTCACAGACATGTTCCACAAGTTCTCCATGCCAGGCTTTAATGTGGTGAAAAAATGGTACGAAAAGCAAATGGGATAGGTGTCTCCCCAGTGTGTGGTCATGACGTCCTGTTAAAAAAAGAAAGAGTCTTTCTTTTTTTAATCGGACGTCACTTGGGAGACACCTATCCCATTTCCTTTTCGTACCAATTTCTCACATTAAAGCCTGATATGGAGAACTTGTGGAACATGTCTCTGACATACCAAGCCCCTAAGAAGTCCCACGTGGAACGAAACGCGTCGGCTGTCCATCTTGTGCAGTGATTTTAAGAAACAACCAATGAATAAAAGAATATAGAATAAAAAGAAAATGTTCTTTCAGAAAAAAAAACTCCCAACGTAATTTATTTGGGAGATAATCGCCTTTATTCTTGATGGACTATGGAGATTAATATCTGGGAGGGCGGGATTTTTGATCTCTATCTTATCACTCTAGATCTAAACCCCGTTCAGGTCGATTGAATCTTTATTGCCTGTCATTGAGGAAAGAAAGTGCATCTAATACCAGGTTAGTTTGACTAATAATGGGCTCGACTCTGAAAAACCACATACTACTTCTAAGTTTTAAAGGTTTATTACAGAGTCATTGATAACTGCAAGTACAGGCATCTCAAAACGAGATTCAAAAGATATAGAGGCACTAATACAAACATATGTTCTCTAAAAGTTCTTAGGCGAGCAAAGAACACTACTAGAACTAGTTCCAAAATCAGCAGGGTTGCAAGCATAGACACGAATTGTGATCTATCCGTCATTTACAAAGGAAGGAAGGAATCAGGTTAGGCTGTCCCTACCCTGTACTAGATGGTATCCCTACTTAACAAGGTCCCAACCTATCAAAGGTGTCAGCTGTGAATGTCTTCCTAAGAAGATCACCCACTCTTAGTCTTTAGGTGAAAAACCTATGATCTCCAGTCATGACCCCTCTCTGCCTACCCATCCGCTCTCTGAAGGGTCCTCAGGCATCTGCTCTAACTCCACCCAGGGGTGCTGTCCCTAATACAAAACACAATTACTTTTGAAACGCCCCTCACGAGACGCCCCTCACGTGGTGTCGATTCTGGCTTTTTCCATGATGATCTTCCTCTGGGCCTCGTGTTTAGCATTGACCTTGCTTCTCAGGCTTCTTCTCCAGCCCGCTGATACCCCCAAACATTCCTGAACCCTCCTCCATGTCTGTACCAGTCTCTCTGAACAGAGCTCTATTCATCAAACCTTAATCGAAACCCCCTCGCACCTGCAGACAGACATCCGCAACTTGAATCCCAATTCTCATAGACTTCTAACAGAAGTTTGCAACTTATTTCTCAACACAACTCGGCCTGTACCGGCACGTGCAAATCAGAAAAAACCCTTTTATCACTTCAGGCCTACAACCCTTCTCGCAGAAGTTTTATTCTCTTCAAATCCTTTCGTGAATTAAAATAACATGTTAACACTTTATTCTTTGATTATGAGAAACACTTCTATGGAATATAAATCTAACGAATAAACAGAATTACTATAACATTAGTGCAATCCATGTTTATGTATAAGTGTACATTTCCAAACCCTTCTGCCCTGGCCATGAGGCCTGCTCCCTTCTATGCTTTGCAGCATGACATTCCTCCATTAGCAGCTACATAACATGGATCATGATTAATCACGTCTAATAAGAATACATTTTCCACACATTTCTGCGTCAGTCCCACTTCTATATGAATTCTCTATGTTAACTACACACGTCTAAGTATAGGTGAATGTATCTTCAACACTTACAAGCACCTCTATTATAATTGTGCAACTAACTTGTACTTATGGTGCACTCATGCATTTTGTTCAGTTTGCGCTCTCTCAGTTCCCCCCTTTGATGACCTCTCGTGGTCATCACCAAAATTCAAACTGAACTAGTTGCAATCCCCCCTCGTTTCAGCATTTCGAGAGCCCTCAGACTCTTGTACTGATTGTCCTGCATGGCAGCTAATCTCCGTTCCTGTTCTCTCCTGGATCTCTCCAACCTATTTGATCTGTACCATTGGTACGACCTCACCAATCCCCACAACATGATCACGCAGATCACTATTATGATGATAGGCTTCAGTATGTACCATACAAAGCTCTTCCCTATGTTGGCGAACCAACCTCCAACTTCACCCATTCCATGACCCACCTTTTCCCAAACATTTACTTTAGTCAGGTCTTCGATCTCTTTGTGAATGTTAGTTATGTTCATGATAACTTTCTCCAGAGGTTTTGAATTGTCTGGAATGTAAGTGCAGCATTCCTGGACCTTCAAAGCCTTACAGACTCCGCCCTCTTTTGCTAGCAGAACGTCTAACGCAAGACGGTTCTGAAGCACCATGGCCCTTATCGACTGCATCTCTCCTTCCACCAGCATTAAGGATCTAGCAGTACTGGCAGACAATCTGTCTACGACTGTTGCCAGTCTCCTAATTTTAACATCATTGAGGATCAGTCCTAAAAGAGGAAATGCAGCTCCAAATACGTCTCCAACTATTTCTGCATCCCCTAGGTCTCTTCTCCATCTTGTTGAGACCTTGCCCTCTATGATCTCCAAATCTTGAGCGTGGTATATTTTGGGGAAGACAATAGCCAAATAACATGATCCGTACCAGTTGTCAGGTAGTCTCACGTAGGCATTTCTTCCACATACAAAATATACATTTGGAATCACTTGCATTCCCTTCAAAAAGTCCTTTGTGTAATATTCTAATCTAAAAGCATGTTCACAACTGACCTCCCCTACGAATACATTTTCGTAGTACGTTTTGCTTCTGTGAAGGCATAACTTCCCTTTCTGTGTTCTATCCAAAGTTATAGGACCACTACTACCCTTCCTTTTGTGGTCCTTCTCCTCCTCGGTCCAATCTGTCTTCCACTGTCCTGATTTTTTCAGAATCTTTTGCCTTCTATAACGATCATCCACTTGCCCTATAAACTTCTTCTCGACTTCTGACACTTTGCAAGTCAGGTTATTTCTGCGGGCATGTGAAGTATCTAAAGTATCCCAAGGAATGAAGAACTTTGCCAATCTGTCTTCACTCTTATAATAGTCCCACTTATTCATTTGCTTGTAATTTGGGACTTCAGGTAACACTGAATCATAATTAGAAAAGTAGTACTCAAAACTATCTCTACCATAAAATATGCTAAGCAATAAGCTACATGTAATGCCATAAGTCAGTGGTAGGTGATGATATCTAATGCCTTCATCTACAGACGCAGGCAGTTGCATACACACATAACAATCCTTGACCTCCATGGCATCTACATATTCATATAACAGTTTGGCATAAGCATTTGACCTATAGTCGCCTTGGGACTCATCCATGTGTAACCTACGGGCTTCTGCTGCTAATAACCCTTTCTCCTGTACTGTTTCCCCTTTCTTACCAGCAGCAGTGGGTTCTGGTGTCACTACAGATTTTTCGTCTGGTACCCTTGCCTCACTCTTGTGTCCCATCACATATGATACAGTAACTACTAAAGCTATAAGAAGTATCACTCCCACTATTAATGTGCCTATTATACATTTGGCTCTGCGGTTTGGATTACCGGCCTCCATGTTCTTCAGACAGTATGGTTCCTTTCTCCTTTTCAACACAAAGTTCTTTCTCTTTGAGTTCCTTTACAGTCTCTCTTGTCTCGACTTCAGTCTTTAGAACCACACAATCGGAAGCTGGCAATCTCTTTTTGCAAAAGTCTTTTTGAACTTTATCACAGACAACGCTAGCCCTTCTCCGTCAACTTAAAGGAAACCCCTAAGTTTTCTCTGCTTTCACTAGGCTCTAGGTTATCTTCTCACTCTCGTTTATTTACAAAGTCTTTAAGCATCTACAATGAGGCTTGAACCAGCGGCTTGGATAGCGTAGTTCAATATTTCCAAATGAAGGATGTGCTCTTCATGACTTGTTATCGTTGTTCCAAAGTCGGGGAATTGTAATTCGGTGAAGAACATGTGCTTTAACTTGCTCAGGTAGGGAGGGTTGGGGATTTTGAACGTTAGTGACCCTTCTGTTTCGACTCCAGGCACCAACAGCTATACTTCTACTGTAATGATGGGTTCAGTGCTGGTCACTATCACCGCCCTTATTCTCCCTGTGACTCGTTCCCAAGACATCTGTCGCCAGATATGTCCACTCAGGAGTGGCGTATCTTCTGTTAGGCACACGTACTCTCCTTGACCTTCTTAGATCTGCTGCTTCAGCGCCCAGAGCACCTTCGTCCGGGTCTGAGTCTTCGGATATTGGAGCAAGGGTTCTCTCTGGAGTTGACCTCAGACTTGACCTTCTCCTTTGCGGCCAGCTAGCCTCTCCACGCCTTGCCCTACCGCTCCTTGTCCTTCTGCTTTGCTCGTGCTCACTTTCAGCTTGGCCAGCGTCTGATTCGTACTCCCAGCTACTTCCTCCTTCTGTGGCGTCGTCGGTTTCACTATTGTACTGACCGTCCTCAGCTTGGTCAGACACGCTCCCAGCTTCTTCTGGCACCTCTACAGCTTGGCTGACTCCCTCTGTGGCTTCTCTGTCCGCAGCTGGACGTACATCCGAGAGAGGAGCTGTTTCTTCCAAAGGTGCTGGAACTCTCCGCGTGTGAGACGCGTGGATCCAGTTGGGCAGTCCTCCCACCTTCACAGCAGTGTTCGGGATTAGGATGATCTGGTAGGGCCCACGCCAGCGGACATCTAGGCAGCTTCGTCTGACGTGCTTTTTGACCAGTACCCAATCTCCAGGGCACAGGTCAAGACACAAGTCCTGGCACGACGGGACCTCGGCAGCCTGCACCTGAAGGGACGCAGAATGAATGGCGTCAGACAGACCCTTACAATAGTCCAGGATCATATCATCTGTGATATTCAACAAGGCTGCAGTCGGTACTGATGGCAATCTCATTGCCCTCCCCATTAACACCTCGTGTGGTGATAGCCCCGTTCTTCTGTCTGGGGTACTACGGATGCTCATGAGAACTAGTGGCAAGGCATCGGGCCAACTCAGAGACGTTGATGAACACATTTTGGCAATTCGGGACTTTATGGTGCCGTTTATCTGCTCCACAATTCCCGAAGCTTCTGGTCGATAGCTACAATGCAATTTCTGGTCTATGTTCAGGGCTGCACAAATCATCTTCACAAGCTCGCTGTTGAAATGTGTTCCCCTATCTGATGCGCGGAATGAGTTCCCTAAGCAATAACTTGGCTACTGTGAGGGTGTCACACCTGCGTGTAGGGTATGCCTCGACCCATCTGGAAAATATGCAAACCACCACCAGCACGTATCGAAGGCGGTTGCACCTTGGCATTTCAATGAAATCCAGTTGCATTCGATTGAATGGACCTCCAGACCTCCCTATGTGACTCAATGCAACTGGTGTTCTTTTCCCTATGTTCAGCTGCTGACAGGTCACACAACGCTGGCACACTGCTTCTGCTGCTACTCTGAACTTGGGGTTGTACCAGGTTTGTCTGAATACTCTCAGCATAGCGTCTCTCCCTAGGTGTACTGGACCATGTATTTGTCTTGCCATTGGGCTCACCAACTCATTTGGCAACACTGCCCTTCCATCTGCTGAAACCCAAAAGTTTGTTTCGCCTATCACACATCCTGCAGTTTCCATGTTCTTTTCTCAAAATCTGGTGCATTTTCTTGTATACATTTTAACTCGTCCCATGTATCTACCGTTTCCAATATCATAGCTAATTCAGTCCTTACATTTATTCCACCCACTTCCACTTCGTGAAAGAGTATCCTTGCTCTGCACAGTATCGTGCCACTTCGTCAGCGTATCTATTGCCCTGTGACACAAAGTCTGTGTTTCTTGTGGGTGCGGTACATTTCACAACGGCAATAGCTGCCGGACATTGCAAGGCTTCCAACAATAGGCGTACAAACTCTCCATTTCGAATGGGGGAACCTGAAGAGGTCATGTAACCCCTTTGAGACCACAATTGCCCGTAATCATGAACTACCCCGAAACCATATTGGCTATCGGTGTATATGGTGACTCGAATTTTGTTGCTTGCCAGGCAGGCACGCGTCAATGCAATAATTTCAGCTACCTGAGCGGAGTGTACTCCTTCCAGGCATGCGGCTTCCACAACTCCGGTAATTGTACAAACAGCATAAGCTGCTCTCAACTGACCAACATCGTCTCTTACACATGAGCCATCAACAAAGAAAACTTCATCAGGGTCAGTCAGTGGCTCATCCACGATGTCGGGTCTCGGTTTGGTGCATAGTTCAGTCACATCGAAGCAATTGTGGTCTGTACATACATCATCATCAATGTCACTTGGGAGTGGCATCAATGTAGCAGGGTTCAAAACAGAGCATCTCTTGAGGGTCACGTTCTCTGCAGCAAGAATGACTTGCTCATAGCGCGTGAGCCTGCTATTGGTCAGATGCTGTGTTTTGGTCCTGGTCATCAACAGTTCAACAGAATGTGGCACATACACCTCTAACTGGTGTCCCATGACTATGTTCTCACACCTCTCAATGCTGACACCCGTTGCAGCAACGGATTTGAGACATCCGGGCAACGCTGCGGCTACTGGGTCTAAGGTAGCCGAAAAGTAGGCGACTGGTCTACGGGCATTCCCATGGATTTGGACCAGGACTGACAAAGCACAACCCTCTCTTTCACAACAGTAAAGCAAGAATGTTTTGTCGTAATCTGGCATTCCCAGAGCAGGAGCACGACACAGGTCCTCTCTCAGCTGCAGGAACGCCATAAAACAATCTTTGTCCCATGGTACCGGATCACTCACCTCCTTGTGCGTCAGTTTTTGCAAGGGTTTTGCTTTCAGTGAAAAGTTCGCTATCCACTGTCGGCAATAACCCACCATCCCTAGGAACATCCTGACCTCTCTCTGTGTTTTAGGTGCGTTCATTTTCATGATCGCCTCTATTCTGTCTGGTGACACCTTCCGCTTTCCTTTTTTAATTCTGTGCCCCAAATACTGCACTTCTGTCAGGCAGTACTGCAATTTGCTCGGAGACACCTTGTGTCCGTTTGCAGCTAGGTGATTTAGCAATGCAATGGAGTCCTCCTTGCAAGCTTCTTCAGTTTCTGACGCGACAAGTAGGTTGTCTATGTACTGGACCAGAACCGAATTCTGGGGCAGTACTAGACTTTCAAGATTTTTCTTCAAAAGCTGGTTAAAGATCGATGGACTCTCAGTATACCCTTGTGGGATACGACACCATGTTAATACGCGACCTTCCAGCTTAAAAGCGAAAAGAAAGTGGCTATCCTCGTCCAAAGGGATCGAAAAGAAAGCCTGACAAAGGTCTATCACTGTGAACCATTCAGCTTGGAACGGTATCTGAAACAATATCACTGATGGATTCGGTACCACTGGACAACATGAAACAACTATGTTATTGATTTTTCGGAGGTCCTGCACTATTCTGAATTTCCCACTTGGTTTCTGCAAACCCATAATCGGGGAGTTACACAGACTACCCACGATTTCTTTCAGTATTCCCTGCTTAATCATGGACTCGATCACGGGTTTTATACCTGCAATCGTTTCTGGGGTCAATTTATATTGGGGTGTTCTCTTAAACTCGGCATTCGGTTTTACTATGATTTTCACTGGGTCCACTCCCTTGACTAGTCCAATCTCTTCCCCAGTGAAATCCCACACTTCGGGTGCTACGGTCTCCCTTAGATCCCACGGAAGCTCATCCACTGTCAAAGTGGGGTACAGCTCCACACACGTTCTTGAGTTTGCGACCTTAAAGTCAGCGTCATCATCATTAGTCAGTACCTCCACTCCCTGTGGTGTGCAGTATATTGTACAATTTAACTTGCACAATAAATCCCTTCCCAATAAACATACAGGACTAGAATCACAAACCATAAACTGATGTTCATCGCTGTATTTCCCTATTTTCACTAGCACTGGTTCTGTCAATGGGCTTGTTATTCTCCTGTTTGCGACCCCCACCACTTGAATCGTTTCTCCTGACATTGGCAGGCCTGGAACTACGGCTGATCTTATCGTGGATCGAGTGGCCCCTGTGTCTACTAAGAAAGTCGTGGGACACCCTGCCACTTCGGCCTCAACGTATGGTCCCCTTTGATCCACCTCTAAGACGGCCCTGAGGGTACAGTCTTCTCTCTCCACTCTCTGTCCCGTTAGGGGATCAACGTAGTAACATTCTTCTCCTCCTACGAAAAGAGGCATCTGTCTATAGGTCTTTCCCGCTGACCCTATCCTGGGTGGTTGAGGGAACTGGGCTCGTGGAGCTGGGGTCCCCCCTTTGACCACCTTTCCTTGGTATGCTGTTGCCCCTTTTCCTGGAGTGTTTTGAACCTCTTCCACCTCTATTTCTAGTTCTCCAATTTCAACGTTGTAGGGACACTCGCGTTTCCAATGTCCCACCTCGTTACATTGGTGGCACCGGGTCGTCTTTTTCAATGTCGCAATATCTACCCTAGGTCTGGAGTTGGAGTTCTCCTCATTACCTTTGTTCTGGTTATTCTGTCTCCTGCCCCCGGTCCCTGTTCCCTGTTGCTGTTGTCCACCCTTACCAGCTGACTGCATCTGGACCACCATCAGTTTTTCTTTTAGCTTTTTGGCTTTTGAATCTATCTCATCACTGCAGTATCTAGCATATCTCAGAATTTCGTCCAAAGGTTTATTTTGCCAACAAATCAAGTGTTGCTGAATCATTAAACAAATATCCGGTCTTAAGCCCAAAACGAATTTAGACACAAACTGCCCTATGTCTTTAGGATCCATTACGTCCAACCCGCTATATTGTTTAAACGCCTTCAGCAACCTCTCATAATATTCATGGACTGTCTCCTTGGGTTCCTGCCTAGTTCGATCTATTTTGACCCAATCTATGTCCTGCATTGGCACCTTATCCTTCAGCCAAGTCATCACTCTCTCATATTTTGCCATTACTGTCTCGGACGGTCCATTAGTCCGTGCATCTCTCTCTGGTTCTGATGTGGGCCATTCAGCACTGACCTTACATGCTGACCACAAGTCTCCTGGTACCACAATGTCAAACAGGGTGTTCAGGTCAACCCATAGTACTTTGGAGATTTTTACGAACCTCTCTACTTGCTTGTACCATTCCACTGGGTTCTCCCTCAATTTAGGAAAGGAATTGGTAAAGGCAGCTAAGTCCCCCCTACTCCAGGGCACATGCACATAGCTCCCGTTTGCAACCTCACGCAAAGGGTATGCCTCTATCTTCTGCAGCCCTCCCTCTGGGGACATCCCAAGTGTGCTTCTCCTGACGGTCCCTTTCTTGGACCATCTTTCTTCCCATTTATCCAGCGCTCTCCATGTCCTTATTCCAGTGATCAATTCCCTTATGTGTGTTTTTAATCCTATTGTTCTTCTCTCATCTAGGTCCTGATCTGAATAATGTAGCCTGTGGTTACCCTGTAATGCTTTGGTCCTTGACAAGTCTACCATGTATTTTCCTGCCAGTTCGCCTAATTTCTCATGTGCTGCTCTCGCTTTCCTAGTGATGTCCTTTGCCATGAACAGTATTTCATCCTGCTCGTACATGTCCATTCTCTCCAAAGGCAAAGTACCATCTACCATGTCATCCAGATCTGATCTTAAACTGGCGACATCAAGTCTCTTTGCTTTTATCTCGGCGCGCAGTATGTCTTTCTTAGGGTGTTCATTGATATCTCTCCCATCCCAGCTCCGAGTCCTACGCCTAGGCTCAGGGGTGTTAAGGAGAGTCCTCCCTTGTTCCCATCTTTCTAAGTCCCATGCTAGGCCATCTTCCCTTGGAGGGTGGTGAAACACTGCCCTGTTTCCCCCAATTTCATTTTGTCCATCCTGCCTGTTCTCCTTGGCCCCATGATAGGACTCTCTGCTGTTCTCCACCCTGTTGCTATTCCCTCTTTGCCTAGTGTCACTCAGTATCTGGTAAGCTCCTTCTCGGCTCCCCATGTCCCCCGGATTCCGTTCATGTCCGTGATCACAGGGGTCATGGCGAGACCTCTCGCAACTCTCGTTTTGTCCACTATTGCCAGACGCATGATGTGTGCACTTAAAGCTGTCCCTGTACTCCTGCGTTCTCCTATCCCCTTCACTGTGAATGGGGCGGGACACCTCCCCACACTCCGGGCCTGTACTCCTGTTTTCCAGTACTGGTCTACCTTCACTCCGGGTACGGCAAGTATCTCCTCTACTTTCCTGACTCTTCCCGACCCACTCCGGACTGCTTTCGTCAGCCCCGCAGTGAGTCCGGATCCTGCTACCCTGGCTTTCCCTTTCAGCTTCCACTGCTATCAGGTTCTTGTGAGCCTCTACTGCCGCATCCCATTCCTTCATGTACTCTCTTAACTCCTGGAAGGATTTCGGTTCTGATCCCCTCAGATCCGTCGGCCATCTCGGGCCCCCCTGATCTCTTGTGGGATCTACTGCTGTATGTACTGGGGTACTCCAATCTCTTGGTCCTGGCGGCTGTCTTGGGGAATTGATTGTATCGTTCCTCCTCGCCATTTCTGCTCTCTCCCTGTCCAGTCGTACCTGTTCCTCCCCTCTGGCTCTCCCCGTGTCAAAAATCGATACTATAGGACCTATAGTACCAGGTACTTGCAGGGCGTCTGGCAGTGCATAGGATGTGGCACGCTCCGTTTCTGGCGCCTTTTGTACCACAAACCTTCCGACTACCTTCTGCACCGGACTAGGTTGAGGCAATTCTTTACTTGCAGTGGGATCCCAATCTGTGCTAGGAAGCGGTCTATACTCCCCTATGCCAGCCCCCCCTCTCTGCTGGGCTCGGCATTTTCTGTCTCTTTATGGTACGGGGGTGGCCTATCTGTTAGCAACCTATTTATCAGGCTGTCCTCTGTCTCGCTCTCATCATCTTCCTCTAATGGGCTCCTGTTTTCCGCCACCTCTATCACTGGGTACAGTTTGTTTACTTCAAGGTTATGCACTCTCCATCTTTTAGCATCCGCATCCCATTTGGCATCCTACACTGCTCTTACCGATCTTTTCACCCTTTCTTGGCGCCTGTTCTGATTTCTATCGTGCGCCGCCCTAATCCATGCATTGAGGGCTTCAAACTGAGTCGGTCTAGGCAGAGGTCTCATTGAGGTCATAACTGCCTTTAATCGATGTAATACCTCTAATCTAAACGTCCCGTACTTTGGAAACATCAGTTCCTCATTCCCTTCTGTAATCTTACACCAATTTGAAATCCACAATATAGTATGCAACCCAACATTCGTTGCCATATAATTTGCCGGCGTACCCTCCGGCGGGGCTTCTTCCCCATCATAAGATCTCCGCCTCTCTCTCTTAAACGCCGCTCTTAACCATTTAAAACATTTCATGATTAAACGTACAATTTCCTGCTTCGCTATTCTGTTTACTTCCTGGTGACAATCCGCCAATCCTAGCGCGGCTTTGTTAGCTGGCCTATCACAGCGCGGTCTCACCCGTACCGGCCAATCCCAGCGCTGCACTTTCTGACGTCACTCGTCTCCCCTTCGCAGCAGTTCCCCTCCTTTCTCAGCTCGTCTCTCGGTCACACATGCGTTCCATTCATACACTGAAAAATGACTACTTCCGACCAAGCGATCACTTTTCTTGACTGTACGTCCACAGTCTATCTGTAATTGTCACCACAACTGACGAAATGCCTTTCCAGGCAATCGTCTCTCTGATAGGTTGCTTACACACAGTAACTTCCGACCAGCGTACGTTACTCACACACTCACTCTTACGTTCCCCCTATCTCGGTCCTGCGGGCGATCAATGGTACCTCATGACCCCCTTCACACTGGTTGACAATTACTCTGGATGTCCGATACACCCGAACCACTTAAGCTCTCTTCTGAACTTAAGATTTGCACCGGTTGCGCGCGCTCACAACCTGTTCCACAGTTACTCTACAGGCATTCAACTCCGCAAAACATTACAACATAGATGCAACACAAAAACACCGCAATCTAACACGCATGACCCTTTATACTCACTCTCGACCGTTACTGCTGCTTTTCTTTCTCGCGCCGTCAGCACCCTCTTCGGCGGGCGATTCTTCCGATCATCGATCTCTAGGGGCCTTGGGGTAATCTAACCTGGCCTAGATCACCTTCCTCAAGAAGGCAACCATCCTCTATAGCTACCAACTGGGAGGGCAGGATTTTTGATCTCTATCTTATCACTCTAGATCTAAACCCCGTTCAGGTCGATTGAATCTTTATTGCCTGTCATTGAGGAATGAAAGTGCATCTAATACCAGGTTAGTTTGACTAATAATGGGCTCGACTCTGAAAAACCACATACTACTTCTAAGTTTTAAAGGTTTATTACAGAGTCATTGATAACTGCAAGTACAGGCATCTCAAAACGAGATTCAAAAGATATAGAGGCACTAATACAAACATATGTTCTCTAAAAGTTCTTAGGCGAGCAAAGAACACTACTAGAACTAGTTCCAAAATCAGCAGGGTTGCAAGCATAGACACGAATTGTGATCTATCCGTCATTTACAAAGGAAGGAAGGAATCAGGTTAGGCTGTCCCTACCCTGTACTAGATGGTATCCCTACTTAACAAGGTCCCAACCTATCAAAGGTGTCAGCTGTGAATGTCTTCCTAAGAAGATCACCCACTCTTAGTCTTTAGGTGAAAAACCTATGATCTCCAGTCATGACCCCTCTCTGCCTACCCATCCGCTCTCTGAAGGGTCCTCAGGCATCTGCTCTAACTCCACCCAGGGGTGCTGTCCCTAATACAAAACACAATTACTGTTGAAACTCCCCTCACGAGACGCCCCTCACGTGGTGTCGATTCTGGCTTTTTCCATGATGATCTTCCTCTGGGCCTCGTGTTTAGCGTTGACCTTGCTTCTCAGGCTTCTTCTCCAGCCCGCTGATACCCCCAAACATTCCTGAACCCTCCTCCATGTCTGTACCAGTCTCTCTGAACAGAGCTCTATTCATCAAACCTTAATCGAAACCCCCTCGCACCTGCAGACAGACATCCGCAACTTGAATCCCAATTCTCATAGACTTCTAACAGAAGTTTGCAACTTATTTCTCAACACAACTCGGCCTGTACCGGCACGTGCAAATCAGAAAAAACCCTTTTATCACTTCAGGCCTACAACCCTTCTCGCAGAAGTTTTATTCTCTTCAAATCCTTTCGTGAATTAAAATAACATGTTAACACTTTATTCTTTGATTATGAGAAACACTTCTATGGAATATAAATCTAACGAATAAACAGAATTACTATAACATTAGTGCAATCCATGTTTATGTATAAGTGTACATTTCCAAACCCTTCTGCCCTGGCCATGAGGCCTGCTCCCTTCTATGCTTTGCAGCATGACATTCCTCCATTAGCAGCTTCATAACATGGATCATGATTAATCACGTCTAATAAGAATACATTTTCCACACATTTCTGCGTCAGTCCCACTTCTATATGAATTCTCTATGTTAACTACACACGTCTAAGTATAGGTGAATGTATCTTCAACACTTACAAGCACCTCTATTATAATTGTGCAACTAACTTGTACTTATGGTGCACTCATGCATTTTGTTCAGTTTGCGCTCTCTCATATCCATTGACTATTAATCCACTTATATAGTTGAGTGCAGAGCCAATTGTGTCTAAAATAATAACTTCTTGTTATTATCATTTTATTTTTCTTTTGTATTGCTCAACGAGCCGTGGAGCGACACTCCTCTGTCTTAGCGGAGGAGCCGCCATTGTAAGAGCGGCGGGGCGCGGTGGGGGCAGACTTAATAGACAACGATGAGGGACAATCAAATAAATATTTAATTTTCCCTCGTCCTCGTCTGTCGAGTTCCCCCCCACCCGACACACTGCTCTTACCTACACTGGCCGCTCCTGGCAGAGTGGCCACCTTGGAATGGATTCTCTTTAATAGGAAACACATTCTAAGACTGCTGGCAATACATTCTCATGTATAATAATGCATACATTTGCATGCTGGTGGAAACAAGCTTCAGAAAAATCAATATCTCTGCTATTTAAAGCTGAATCTTATTAGGTTTGCTAATGCCTGTTTCAACTGTATTAAGGTCAAGACCATGTTCATCAACAATGTATAGTAGGAAATATTAAATATATGAATGCTTCATCAAGGTTCCTCTATTGCTCCAGTTAGAAATGGGATTTTTGGTTGGCTAGCGCATGTGTCAAAGTCCGGCAGAAACGACCACTCTAGTCAGGATAAGGGAGTTACACTCCTAAAATAACAACTTCTCACCCCCTTAGTAGCTTGGCACGAGCAGTCAGATTTCGGCGTGGGGCGCTGTCGTCAGGGACACCAAGGCGTCATCATGAATTGAGGCGGTGCGGAGTGTGGTGCCCACAGGTCGGGATACGAGCAGTGGCTCGGTGGCAGCGTCAGGCAGGCGTCGTCTGTAAGACCAGGGTCGCGGTGCGGCGTTGCAGCGGTGCCCTCTGTGGTGCTTATAGGACACAGAGTCAGCAGCCGCGCCGTAGACTTTTTCCTCTGTGGCAGAACAAAACACACAGTCCCCAGTGCTGAGGGCAGAAGAGCTTGAGGTCTTTGTTGTTCCTGAGACTTCTTGAACAGGGGGCAAGCTCTACCTCAAGCCCCAGGAAAAACTCACAAAAGTAGATTGCAGAAAGTTCAGTCCAGTCATTTCACTACCTAAGACAGAAGCAGTCACTGCAGGCAAACACAGCAAAGCACACAGCAAAGTGGTAGTTCCTCCTCACAGCTTCTCCAGCTCTTCTTCTTGGCAGTCTACTTGATCCAAAAGAGTTCTAAAAGTCAGGGGTCTGCGCCCCAATATTTATTTCCCAAAATCCTTTAATCTCTTAGGCAGAGAGTGTCTGTGCCCAGCCACAACCAGTTCTGTTTTTTCTGGTCTGACTTTCTGGCAGGAGGTGGAGACAGCATGGTCAGAGGCAGATGAGGCCCTTCGAGTTGCAAGGAAATCTCCCCCCCTTCCCCAACTGTAGCCCAGGTCTATTCCGCCCTTTCCTGACCCATCTAGACAATCCGGAGCCAATCCTCCTCCCCAGCCTTCTGTCATCCAAAATCCAGACAGGCAATCCACTTTTAAGCAGAGGCACACCTTCAGAGGTGTGGCGCCGCGGCTAGGGCGACTGACTCCGGAATCTGGGGATCACGGTTCGATCCCCGGCACCGGTGGCAGATTAGCCCAGCACCATGTGACTCTGGGCAATAGCTTGCTTAATCTTCCCGACGGCCCCCAGCGCCTAGAGACCCTTACGGGTGATTGTGTGCTTTACAAATGTGGATTATTATTATTATTATTATTATTATTATTATTATTATTATTATTATTATTATTATTTTTTAAAAAGTGGCATTTTCAAACACAAAATGTAAAAATCACCTTCACTAAAAGATGCATCTTTAGATTCTAAGTTCAGGTATACTAAATTTTATTTTCCTACCTAATTCCCCGGGCCAGTTTTATTTATAAGATGGTATAAACAAACTCCCCATTCTGTCCTATGGGGAACAGGTAGACGTGCAATAGCAAAAAACGAAATTGGCCGCAGTTCACTATCTGGACATGCCACACTCACCAGGTCATGTCATACCTTTCACATACACTGCACCCGGCTCACAGGGGTACCTTGGGCCTACCTTAGGGGTGGTTGCCATGTGAGAAAAGGGAAGGTGAGTAACTGGCAAGTGTGTGCACTGGCCAAGTCGACATGAGAGTTACAATTTGTGCGCAGACTCCGCAATGGCGGGTCTGAGTTACCTTTTATGGTCCGTTCATGTGGGTGGCCCTATCCTGTGCTGCAGCCCACCAACGGCATTTGATTCACAGGCCCTGGCACACGCAGTGCACTTTACTAGGGACTGACACATAAATCAACATGCCAATCATGAAAACACCAATCCATAACACATTGTATCACAGGAGCACTTGCACTTTACCACTGATTAGCAGTGAGAAAAGTGCGCAGAAACACTAAGCCAGCACAAACAGAGTCAGAACGTGAGGTCAGAAGGCAAAAAACTCAGGGGAAATACGCCGAAAGATGCCAAGTATAACAACCTCCTCCATTTAACATGGCCTACTTGAGTATAACGTGTTGTCTCAGCATTTACGGTGCACAGACATAATATCGATTCCAAAATATCGATTGGACATAATATCGAGTTGTAAATATAGACTGGACAAAATATCAACAGGACAGAATATAGATACACAAAATATCGTTTTTAAGGTAAGTGATGTAATATCGACTGTTAAAAATATAGAAAGTTAAAATATCGAAGTATATAATATAGATAGTTAAAAATAAAGATATTTTTATAATATCTAATTTTTTTAGTGTATTTTTATGTTATAATATGTGTGAAAAGTGTGTAATTAATTTTAATTAATGAATATTGTTTTTATAATTATTGCGTAATTTAATTCTGTAGCGGGTTGTGGGTTTATAGGGGAATAGGATGAGAAGTAATTTAATCATAATTAATTAAATATGTAAATTTACTTATTGATAGTAATTTTTAATTAATTGTTAATTCATTTATATTTGTTAATTAAAATTTAATTGGTAATTAATTATAATTAATTGATTAATTGGTAATTATGTAAATTTAAATAAATTATTTTATGTAGCGGGTTGTGGGTTTATAGGGGAATAGGGTGGGAAGTAATTTATTAATAATTAATTAAATAATTAAATGTATTTGTATTTATTTAATTGGATATAATTGTTAAATAATTTTTAATTATTAAATCATTAATTGTTAATTTTTAATTAATTTGTATTATTAGTTGATCAATTGAAATAATTATTGTTAATTAGTAATTTTAATATATTAATTATTATATTATATACATTTTTATTTATTTTTAATTATTAATAGACCTTCATTTTTAAATTATTTAGTAATATATGAAGTATTTACTTTCCCTAATGTTGTATTCTCTGGAGTGGGAATAGTAATTTTAACCCTTACGCTATCCAAAGTTTTCCCTACTGTTGCACTCTTTGAAGTGCGAATAGTAATTTTAACCCCTACGCTATCCAACGTTTTCCCTACTGTTGCACCCACTGGAGTGGGAATAGTAATTTTAGCCCCTACGCTATCCAACGCTTTCCCTACTGTTGCACCCACTGGAGTGGGAATAGTAATTTTAACCCCTAATCTATCCAACGCTTTCCCTACTGTTGCACTCTTTGGAGTGGGAATAGTAATTTTAACCCCTACGCTATCCAACGCTTTCCCTACTGTTGCTCCCACTGGAGTGGGAATAGTATTTCTTACCCCTACGCTATCCAACGCTTTCCCTACTGTTGCACTCTCTGGAGTGGGAATAGTAATTTTAACCCCTACGCTATCCAACGCTTTCCCTACTGTTGCACCCACTGGAGTGGGAATAGTAATTTTAACCCCTACGCTATCCAACGCTTTCCCTACTGTTGCACTCTTGGAGTGGGAATAGTAATTTTTACCCTTACGCTATCCAACGCTTTCCCTACTGTTGCACCCACTGGAGTGGGAATAGTAATTTTTACCCCTACCCTATCCAACGCTTTCCCTACTGTTGCACTCACTGGAGTGGGGATAGTAAATTTTACCTCTACGCTATCCAACGTTTTCCCTACTGTTGCACCCACTGGAGTGGGAATAGTAATTTTAACCCCTACGCTATCCAGCGCTTTCCCTACTGTTGCACTCACTGGAGTGGGAATAGTAATTTTAACCCCTACGCTATCCAACGCTTTCCCTACTGTTGCACCCACTGGAGTGGGAATAGTACATTTTACCTCTACGCTATCCAACGTTTTCCCTCTTGTTGCACCCACTGGAGTGGGAATAGTAATTTAAACCCCTACGCTATCCAACCCTTTCCCTACTGTTGCACTCACTGGAGTGGGAATAGTAATTTTAACCCCTACGCTATCCAACGCTTTCCCTACTGTTGCACTCTTTGGAGTGGGAATTGTAATTTTAACCCCTACGCTATCCAACGCTTTCCCTACGCTTGCACTCTTTGGAGTGGGAATAGGAATTTTTACACTTTTCTTATTGTACGTTAATAATATTGGCTATTGTGTAATTATATTTTGTTACTATATATATATGTTTTAACAAATATGAATGAAATTTTTTTTTTTACTTTCAATAATTATTTAATTATTATAAGTTAATTTAAGTATTTTTAAGTATATTTTAGTAATTAATTTTCAATATTAATTTAATTTAACATTGTTTTTAGTAAAGTCGATATTTTTTAAAACTATATTTTAGTAAACGATATTTTTAACTCAATATTTTTGTACTTACCTGTTTGTAGATAGAAACTCGATATTTTGTCTGTCGATATTTTTTCAACGATATTCTTGAAGGTCGATATTTTGTCCCTCGATATTATGTCAGAGATCCAGCATTTACACCCTATGCTCTGTATTTAATGGCATGTCAATATCTTGAAACATTGGGAGTTATTACGATGGTGGGCAGACTTCAGTCCGTCCTCCATCGTATCGTATGTGGGACCGTCCGCCTACAAGGCGGTGGTCCCACAGGCCAAATTATGATGTGTCCGCCCCTGTGGCGGTTGCATTGCCACCTTTTCAATTGCGGCAGGTACTGCTGGCTGCAACAACTGCCGCAATGGAAAACAGGGATGTGTAACATTTCCCTGTACTATGCGACAGGCACAATGCAGTGCCTGTGACTTTTTACAGGGATAGGAGAAAAAAAGAGTCAGGGTTGAAGGGGGGCCCGCTACAGGCTCCGAATGTCCATTCCCGCCACCCTTTCCATGGTGGGTAAACAGCCATGGAAAGGCCGCTGGGAGTGTGCATCCTAATCCTTACGGATGTTCCTGGTAGGCACCTCCACCATTTTAGAGATTGGGAGGCCCACTGCAGCACAGGCGAGCTCAAGGAGCCTGTTGGATGCATGGGAGTCAGAGATTCTGACCTCTACAGAACTGCCTGCCATTCAAATGGCCATCATAATGAGGACCATAGTTCTCACTGCACATAAATTACTTTAAGTGTCATAAACAAGGTGGAGGTTCTGCAACTTTATCAGGGCAGTGAGACAAATATTCAAAGTGATGGTGTGAAAATCCAAACTAGGGGTGAGTTTGTTTTCTCTGCACAGTTTGTTATTTTCTGAAAATGCTATAGGACTGTGTATGGGCAGGCAGGCGCATTTCGGTACATTAGATGGCAATCTAATGTACCGAAATGCCACTCCTGCGAGGCCTGTGATGAGAGAAAAAATCCTCCCTGCACAATCTTAATTTTTGCCTACCTAGCCCCAATTTCCACATATTTTACACATGGCTACACCGGTTACCTGCTCAAATATGACATATAGAGAGGGCTATTGGAATTATGTGGCAGGGAAGGGCCAAATTATGCTGCAGGTTTAAGTACATTTTGTGGCGAGACAAGATAAATTGTGTGGCATAATGTGGCACATTTTGTGTATTATTACTTCATTATTTTGTCATTTTTACACTAGCTACATCTGCCTAGGCATTGGGTGCACATCATTTATCACCCAAATATAGCAATAAGCAATAGAAAGATGAACAGTTAACCAGTTCAGTAGCGGCCATTGCAGGTAAGTGCAGTGGGGCAGTGGAGAGGAAGGGGGGGCGGGAAGTCGACAGACGGCAGAATAGGTTTTTATCTTTATTGTATTTTACCTATTCCGTTCCGTTATCTTCCGGCTTCCGCCCTCCCACCCTGCCCTTGCCCTACTTCACTTACCTGCACTGGACACCACCGCAGTGAACCTTTGCAAAGGACCTTTCACTGTGCGTCACCACATGTAGCTGCGTTTTTTGTAACCTTTGAGCTGTTTGAGCTAGAAATGATATTTTGGGGTAAAATCTGCAGATTATGCAGCACAATAAAAACGATTTTCATTTCATTTCATTTCAGAAGGACAGGGCAGCGCTATGGGCTTTTTCATGACCTCAAAATGAGAAATGAGAGAAATATAAAGTATGAAAAAGAGAGAGAAAATGCATGTGAATCAGGGCTCGAGACGGGGGTACCACGCAGGTGGACTTTGTCCACCCAATTATTTTACCGGGAGCTCGATAACTGGAGCAAATGGAGCCCCACACTCACTCTTTGGCTTCTCTGGGGCGAGATCAGAGCTCATTCAGAACGCTGCTCACGCGCTGGCTTCTCCGATGCAATCGCATCTAAGGGGTGAGCGAGGGGAGGCAATGAGTCTGATGGTGCAAGCCACCTGTAATAAGGATCCACGACAATCGTGAGTATATACTTCTTGATTTGTCAAAAAGTAGATAAGCTGTGCCCCCAGTTGCCAGAGCCCACGCAATCTCTGTATGCCAATGTTCTGAGGCTGCCCTCACCTGAAGGTTCCAAGGGTCAACCAAATGCCAGAGGGGACACGGGGGGAAAAGAGG